>NC_087446.1:52636911-52953449 GCF_036321535.1 Camelus dromedarius | reverse complement strand
GTGGGTCTTTGGTAACCTTAGCCAGGAGAGTGAGTCTGCTCACAGCAAGGATCTTTGGGCAATGAGGGTACATTTGGAGGGTCACAGAGCTCACCTTTAAGGCCATGAGGGAGATGCGAAACTGAACAAGGGAAGCTGGACCTTAGGACAGGAGGACAGAAGGCAGGATATCTGTGCTTCCCCCTCAGTGTAGGGAAAAGGGAGTCTTTTGTTTCCTGCTTTAGTTTCCCCTCTTTATGGGCAGAAGCCTGAAGTGATCCTTCCAGCAATTCTGAGATGCAGGTGGCACAGGTAAGGCAGGAGCCTAGATAAAGGGTCCACTTGGTAATGTGTGCATGTGTGTTTAGGAAAGGGAGTTTAGTAGAATGTTCTCTGAGGAACATGCCTTCAAGCCCACTGTGCATGACCACCTACAGAAGGCAGCAGAGGCCAGGCTCCGGGTGGGGAAGACAAACTCACACACCTGCTGTTGGCCACGCCCTCTGGCCCAGCCCCACCATGGGCTAGAGGGCTGGTCAGCCTGATGGCAGCCCATGTCCTAGAGCGTAAGCGCAACACAATTGTCTGTGGGAGACCAAAGGCATGAAGATAGCACAAGGTGGGGGGGGGGTGTCTTCCATTATTATATAGAGAATGTTCCCCATCTCTCTTGAGAACTTGAGGCTAGCTTGGCAGCAGGATAATGAGCGACTGAACCCCAGGAAGAACCTTTGCACCATCAGTAGAGTGGGGTCCTCCTTCCAGGGTCTTGGGGACAAGAGATACCTCTGTGGCAAATGGCTGGCTGAAGTGAATAGGGGCCAACAGGCTGGGAGGCAGGAGGCCAAGTAGAATGACCACTCACTTTAATACGTAATATCAGATGCTTCCTAGATGTCCAGACCCGTACTGGGAGAGGAGTCTGACCTTTACTCTCTGTTCTCCAGGCTCTCAGCCTAATTTAGTAACCTTCATGTCCTTGCCTGGGACACCTGGGTTACCTGGCCTCTCCCCCTAGGATGTGAATGATGGGATCTCTTCCTAAATGTCTAATGAGTGTGCTCGGAATGGAATCCCCTCTCCATTACGCCGGAGTCTCTCAAGCTCTGGTATCACTCAGGGAAGCCAGTCAGGGCTGCCCTGCCAAACGTACTCTGGGGTCTCACCTCTCCCACCTCCTGTTATGCCAAAACAGCTAGAGGCTCAGTACTCTGGAGCTGCCAGGAGTTGGCACCGTGCCCTGGTGGTGCCCCCCTCGCCTGGTGAGTGTGTGGGCAGGCTGCAGCTCCACTCTTGCCTGGCACGGGGGAAGGAGAGGAGGGAGATGAGCCGTTGGATTTATTTAGAGCCTGATTTCCCTCCTACTGCTTCAGAGGGGGCCTCAGGGAGAGCAAGGAGCCAGCTGAGAGAAGGGGAAGTGGGGGAGGGTGATCCAGGAACCAGAGGGGCTGGGGGGTGAGTGATGGGTTAGCAGGCTGCCCCCTCACACCATCCACATGTCGATCTTTACCTTCCAACAACCCCTGCTTTCTCAACCAGGGACAGGAAGAACCTTCTAGGGCCCTCCAGCCCCACAGAGAGGTTCATTTTCCAGCTCACCTTGGCACCCTGGGCCGTGCCAGCTGTCCCTTCAACTGTCAGAAAGCGGTGTCCACCAGAGCCTTGAAAATCATCTGCTCTAGCAGCAGTGTAATTAGCCCCAGAGGCCCAATGGGGAACTGGGCCCAGCAGGAGCCCAGTCCGGAGAAGGACTGACAGCGGCCTATTCTAAGCCGGAGAACTCATCTATCCTGGGCTTGGCAGCAGGAGAGGGGAGAAGACTCAAACACTCCCCTCTAGGCCCTGGAGTGCTCCTCCCTCCTTACCTATCAGGGACCCCTTCAAGCCATCTCGTTGCTCTCATAAGGAGACATTCTTGCCTCCTTAAATGTTTGAGAGAAGGGACTAAGAAGCTGCTGCCCATCCTTGCCCCATCTTTCCAGGCACTCTCCCTGCTCTCTGAGCTCCGGGAATCACTGCCTAATGAGCTGATTTGTCTCAGTGGGTCAGGAGATAAAAGGAAAGAGGAGAATTAAATATTTATCAGTTGCCTGGTTCTCTGAGCAAAGAGCTTCCTCTCCATCCCCAGGCCCTCAGTTCCTCTGGCCTCACCTCCAGGTCCTCCATGCTGAGCAGGAGCTCAGGATGCCTGCTGCTCTTAAGATGCCTCAGCAGGAGGAGTGGAATGGATGGGGCTCAGTCAGCTGGCCCACCCATGTGCAGGGTGCCCAGTTTTCAGCCTAGGGGAGAAGCCGGGCTAAAGACACGGTGAGGAGATAAGGCAACACTCAGATGGACAGCAGAAGGGGATAATGGAGGTCCTCAAGTTTTATGATCCTTCTCTCCGAAGAGGCTGGGATCGGATTTTCTGCTGTTCTCCAGGCTCCCTAATTTGTCCTTTACTTGAGGCACAGGAGGTCTGGATTGGCTCCCTCTGCAAGAGCCCCAGCTTCCGCTATAGCTGTCGTGTTCAGACCCCACAAATCCTCCCTTGGGAACTCCGGGCATTGAGGGAGGCCTCTCTAAAGCCTCTGTGCCCTCAGCCTCGAGCCCCTCCTCCCTCTACCCTTCTGTCTTGGGCTGTGGAGCCACCTGCTCCGAGCTCTTCCGCTACGCTAGCCCCTCTTTGCACACCCGAAGCCCCCTGCTCTAGGGCTGGGGCGATGGGGACCCTCTAGCATGAAAAACCCATCTCCCCACTTTCCTGGAGCGCCCCCCTACACGCCTGCCCCGTCACAGAGGCGTTTTTCAAAGTCCTGAACTGGGGGAAGGGTCCGAGGGAGAGGATGTCACCCCAACTTCCCCACCCCCACCCTCCCCGTGGGCACTCACCGCCTCCGAGTCCTCAAACCCGGGCACGTAGGAGTCGTCATACATGGGGGAGTCCAGGTGGGGGGAAGCGAGCGGCGCCGGGGGCGGGAGCGGCCCGGAGGCAGAGGCGAGGACAGCGGGCCGCGCCCGGGAGATGCCACTGAGCCCCGCAGCCCTGCGGGCGGCGGCGGAGAGCGAGAGAGCGCGAAGGAGCGAGCGAGCCGCGAAGACCAGCTGCTCCGAGCTCAAATCACCGCTCCCCCCCCACCCCGCAAACCCTGCCGGTCCCACCCCGAGCGCGGCTGAGGAATCTGGCGCCGGCTCCTACAACAATAGTGCCCGCCCACCTGACCCCCCCTCTCCCTGCGAGCGGGCGGGGGCGGCGGCGGGGGGCGCCGGCCACGGGGGGAGCCGGAGACCCGGCCGGGAGAGGGTGGCCGACGGGCGCTGGGTATAAGGTGGGTCCCCAGGCACCTATAGGGCAGAGGGGCGGCGGGAAGGAAGGGGAGGAGAGACTGCGGGCGGGGCGGATCCAGGCTTGAAGGAGGCGGGGCGAGGAGAGATGCGGAGACAGAGACGCTCGGCAACCCAGGAAATACTCCGCCGGGAAACAAAGGGCTGGAGCGGGGGAGGGGAGGGGGCGCCGCGGAGACGAGACCCAGCGGAGGAAGGAGAGGGCGCAGGTTACGCGAAGGCGGGGGCCAGAGAAAGGAGGGACGGAGACAGAGGGAGGAAGGGGGGAGGCAGGAAAGTGGGGAGATTTGGGGAGACCGAGGAGGCGGGGCGGGGGCGAGCGGCAGACGGGGGAGGGGCGGCAGGTGTGAGGGCGGCGTGTCTGGGCCCTGGCGGCCCGGGAGACTCCAAAATCAAACCCCGCTGTGGTAGTGGGGAGAAATGGGTTTAGGGACCCCAGGCCAATGCCAAGAAAGTAGCCCCTGCTCCCCCCTCCCCCGGCTCTCGGCCCCCTCACTCCTGGGACCCTTGCAGCAAAGGGCCTTGTTGCCCAACCCGTGCGAAGGGTGAGGTTTTGGGTCCGGCCACCCCACACCTGTTGCGCGGGCAGATTTCATCCTAGTCTGGCCAGGATGGGGGTTCCCTTCCTCACTTCTTTGCCAAGGACTGTGCCAGGCATTGCCAAGGCATCCGTGGAAACCGGCGGAGGGAGGGGCTGTTTTAGGCAAGCCTAAAAGGAGGAGGAAAGGAACCAGAGAGCGGAGGTAAGGGGATTGTTGTGTCTGGGACAGAAGGTGCGATCCTGGCCACACTGGGGTTGGGAGAGGAAGAGCAAGTCTCCGCAGAGTCACTATTGTAAGGCAAGATGCCCTCTTTAGCAAAAGGATGGGGGTGGGGTGGGATGGCCGGTATCCCGATTGGAGCCACCTGTACCAATCAGTCTCTTTCAAAGGGGCACTAACGTTTGAGATTAGAGACGGAGAAGCAGTACTTATCTTCAGGAAACTTTCTCAGAGAACCACCTATCTGAGCTCCCTCCTTTTTTCATGTCCTGAGCAAAATTATTCCTTTGAATTTTGATTGCCTACCTACCTTCCTTCCCTCTCACCCCCAGGGGGATGTGAGATACACAGAGGGTTACACTTGGAGAGCTTCGGAGCTCAGTCCTTCGCCGTTCCCAGTGTCTCACACTCAGGAGGGTGAATCAGAAATTTGCTCATCCCCTTACCTTCCTGGGCTACAAGGGAATTAGAAAACCAAAACTTTGACAGGGTTTGATGAGATCTGTAGTAGGGAAGCACTCTGTACGGGAGAGAGGAAGACCACCCAAACCACCTGGCTCCCACTTCTTTCACTGGTTCGTGTTCCCTTGGCAAGAAAAAGAGAAGGGGCCTCATCTTAAGACCGTCTTTAGTCTGCCTTTAGTCTGCCACCACCCTGTTTGAGTGGTGCAGTCCAGCCCTGCCCAAATTCATCCTCCTGCTGAATTTGGCAAACAACTTTGTTGGAGTCCTGTGGCTCACTATTGAGGGAGACAGTCCTTTTTCACAGTTCCCACTCCTGAGTCCAGCACCATTTGGGAGTTGGTTATATGTTGGATTCCTCTGTATTGGAAGATCCCAGACACTCTGTCGTCTCACTTTGTGCCCTCTCCCAGTCTCTTAGTATTCCTTATATCATATTATTCTGTCTCTTTGTCCTGTTCAGTCATTCTGTCTCTTATGCTATTCAGTTCCTTCTGTCCTTCCAGAGAAGCAGAAAGAAGGCATGAAATGTGAAAGAATAAGACCCTCAGGGTGCTCTCTCTTGGGAGATGATTCTAAACAAGACAGCTGCTGGGGCATCTACTTCTCTCCCCATCTCTGAATTTACTCCCCTGGCCTCTCCTTTTGGGACTCCCTCCACCATCAGGGTGTCCTGGGGACTGTAGGTAACAGTGGATCTGCCATCAACCTCACTCATTAGTCACACACCTTGTTCTCTTCATCCCCATCTGGGATGGTAGTGCCTAAGTCTGCTCATGAAGCAAGCATTGCCATGCCAACCACCTCCAGGAGACGTGTACAAGTTTCTCATACCTGGGCCCATCCCCTGGGTCTTTCAGAAGCTTCACAGCCTCTCTCCCTCATTCCCTTATCTCTGCCCCCTTCCATTTCCTGCCTCACCCACCACCTGCCCGCTCCAGTTCTCATGGCAACCTATTGACTTCCTGTCCTGTAACAAGACGTGTGCCTGTCAATCTACACATGGTCCCTAACCCTTTGTTTTTCCCAGGAGGAGCATAGAGAGCTGAGGGCGGGGCGCGGGGGAGAGGGGGATAAAGATTGGAGGAGAGGATTCCTCCTGTTCTCTTTCTAGGAGAGAGCAGTTAGACTGGCAGCTGGCAGATACCCAAGGCATGGAAGCAGGACATGTGGTGGGGGGCGAGCCTGAATAACCAGGTTTGGGAGTTGGAATTCTTGGGAGCTTCTGGAATACATTCTAGCTTCTCCTAAAAGTGCACTTAGGAAGCTAGGAAGATCTCAATCTCTGAGCATCAAATGGGGAAACTGAGGCAGGAACTAGGATCTCTGGGAAGTCCTCCCCAGCAGTATTTAAGATCTGGATAAAACCAAAGCCCCTAGCATCCTAGCTGCTGGGCTGCCCCAGGGAGTGGCATCAGGGGAGGTTGGCAGAGCACCACCCCCCATATCTAGCCTCTTTTCTGGTTCCTCAGACAGCCCTCCGCTCCCATTTCCCAGTCCCAGTGCTTAGAAGCTGCTAGCTCTGGCTGCTCCCTCCTTTCCTACCTGCCTCATCTACCCTTAGCCTCACCTCCTTGGCCTCCCTCCCTCCCCATCACTGCAGTCTCCCCCAAATGCCAGCCCTCTTCCTAGCTCTCCTCCGACCCACTGGGGTGTGTTAACGGGATTTTCTCCCACCCACTGGGGAGGGGGCCCCCGCGTTTACCTCATTCAGCAGGAAGGTTGCACTGGAGTCAGAAAAAGACATAGACCGGGCTGGCGGCCTCTCCCCCTTCCCCGGGCCAGGGGCTCCGAGGCGGGAACAGGACCCAGCCGCTGCTCTGCACACTGGCTCCCGCCTGCACGCCTGGCCTCGCCCCACGCCCGCCGGGCTCCAACGCCTGCTCCCTTCCCTCTCTCCGGGTTCCCTCCCCCTTCCTCCCTCCCTCCCTCCCTCCCTCCCTCTCTCTCTCTCTCTCTCTCTCCCCCCCCCTCCCCCTCCCTTTCTCGCCGCCTCTGTCATTCTCTCCCTCCTCTGTCGCCTTTCAATCCTGCTCTCTACGTTTCCATCTCTGCCTCCTCTCTACGGTTCCTTTTCCCTGTTTATCTGGGTGCCTTCCACTGTCCTTCCATCCCCATATCTTGCCTACCTTCTCCGACACCCCCCGCCTCCCTTCCTCCTCAACCCGCTCCCCAGAAAAGGGACTCTGGAGCTCCCACCGCCGCAGGCAGAAGGCGGGAGTAGCTCAAGGGCTGCCCAGGCTCCAGAGCTTTAAGGCGGAAGGTTCCGCTCCCTCCTGGCCCCAGCTCTGTGCGCCCGGCGCCCATCCTCCAGCGCCCGAGGAAGAAAGGCGCTTCGGTCCCAGCGACGGCTTCGACCCGTCCTCAGCAGAGGAAAGGATCGAAAAGGACTATTGCTCGTGTACGCCTCGCTTGCCCCAGCGTCAAGCCCTCCTTCTGGGTTCCGGGGAAACCACGCCCACGCACCCGCCCCAGGCCCAGACCCGGTGGCTCCTACGGGATCCAACTGGAGAGAACCCAGCCGGGATGCACCCGGCGCCTGGGGAGCCTCTTCTGTAATTCCTCTCTTCTGGGTTCTGGGGCCGCGGGACTCCGCCCGCGAAGGCGAAGCGCGAGGTGAAGCGAGGTGGCTCCCCCACCCGCTGCAGCGCCCCCTGGGCTCACTCGCCGGCGGCCGCACACGCCCTCCAGGAGGCGGCACCCGTCCCGGGGTCCCGTCTGTTGACCAGCAGGGGTCCGGCCCTGCCAGCAGGAGGCGCTGTCTTGGTCAGAGCAGAGGCGGCGCAACCCAGACCCCGGCCGAAGCCCAAGACAAATCTCTCTCCCCTATCCTCTTCGTGGTCCCACCTCCATACCCCTAGTATGGGACTCCCCACCGGGGCTCCTTTGAGATCTTTGGCCATTCTGGAGCCTTTGGCCGCTCCTACCTCCATCCTGGTTTCCAGGGGCGCCCCCGCCGAGCCCGGCAGCGTCCCGGCCCGGCCTAGGCAGCGGGGAGTACGAAGTCGCGGGGCTGTTCCTCGGGTCAGTACCCTCTCCCGTCCCCTTCGGCAGGCACGTCAAATAGGACAAGCCCAAGTTCTGGCGGGGGAAGGGGGGTGCGGGGGTGTAGACCCAGCCAGCTCTCTCCCTGCACCTTTCTGAGCGGATCAGCTTCTCATTGGTCCCTCCACACCCCCAATTTCCTCAGTCTGGACTCTTCGCTATACTAAAGACGGAGGCTGGAGGGGAGGGAGGGGGTGGCTGACCCCCTTGCGGAGACAGACACACCCTGAGGCGAGACGACCGGAGTCCCCAGCTTCCCCCTCGGCATCACTTTAGAACTCTTCCCTTTCAAATCAAGGGCATTCCACCGTCCCCCCAAGGCCCTTCTTTTAATTCCCTTCCCCTGGGGGTTCCCAGAACCCCTCCCCTCAATCCTCAGTCCCTAAGGATCTTGGAAGACTTCCCTCCCTCTCTGTTCAGCTGACCCTGCTCTTGCCCCTATTCCAGAGGGAGCTAAATTGGGGGAGAATCAGTTCTCCTCTCTCCACCCCCAGCTCCTCCTCAGGCTTAACCTGGAAAGTGCTTTGGAAGGGCGCCTCCTCCACTCCATCTGTGGTCTAGTCCAGTGGGCCCTGGATCCTCTACCACCCACTTACCCCCAAGTTACTCAGCATCAACTATTCAGAGGAGATAAAGAGGCTGTGTGTGTGTGTGTGTGTGTGTGTGTGTGTTTAAAATGTGCATAGAGGTTTTTATGTTTTTTGTTTTGTTTTGGCTCTAATAGAGGGAGCAGAAGCTTTGCTTTTCATTTGGCCATAAGACCTGGAGGGTGAGAGGCCCCTCCCTACACCCCCGCTGACCACAGCTAATGGACTAGCTCCTCTGGGCCTTGGGGCAGCTTAAGTTTCCATAGGAGAAGGGTGGGGGCGGGGGCGATGGCCAAGGCAAGCAATTGTCCCTGGCTTCCCTCTCCCTCCCTCCCTTCTTCCCTCCCTCCTACCCAAGAACCTATAGCCTAGAACACCACCTCTCTCTCCATCCCTTACTTTAAAATAGAAATATCAATGACTTCTCTCTGAGCCTATCAGAGGGAACCTAGGTGCACAGGGGCAGCTCAGCACCCTTCACTTTTTCTCATTTCCACTCCAGCTGCTGGAGCATGCAGCCCTCTCTTCTGTCACAAAGAGCCCTCTCTTCTGTCTGCCTCGGTGTGAGGTGACTGGCAGGATTATCCCTCTTGGGCCCTGTCCAGGACCCACGCAGTCTTCCTCCCCGCTTTACCCCTGGGTACCCCATCTATGATTCTGACCTCACCGTATCTGGCACCCTGTTAAGAGGGGCCTCTAGCCTGGGTGCACTTCTGTGAGCCATGCTTAGCCTGGCCCCTTCAGGTCCTCAGCTGCAGCCTTCATCCCTGCTCCCTGGAGTCAACTGACCCTCTTCTCTGACCTCCAGGTTGTCAGGACCTCAAGATATTTGGCAGGGTCTCTGCTGGCTCTTTTGACTAGCCTTGTGCAGATACAGCTCTGCACAGGAGGTTGCCCTACTAATCTGGAGTTGGATTTCAGTCCCCACTTGCCTCCCCAGCAAGGCATACCCCACACAGCTGTACTTGGTGGTCCTGGCATTGGAAAATCTGTGTACCACAAAAGACAGAGAACAAAGATCACCGTGTCCATCCCTTTGTATCTACTGTACTGAGAGCTTCAGAGAAAGCTCTGTGGAAGTGGTTTCCACAGGGAATCCCCATTGCCAAGTCCAGATATTCCTCTGAGGAAGTTCCTCTAACATCAAACCTCAGTCCCTCCTGCTGCAATCTCTGTCTTCTCTTTCTGGGCTCTGCCTTTGGGCCCATGGTGATATTTGATGCTTTGAGGCACTTTCACGCTCCATCCCCTGACGCAGCATTTGCTATAAATATGTCTGAAGAGTTTTTTGCTGACAGTGCCCGGCAAGACTGCACCTTCCTTCCCACATCAGGCCTCTCTAGAGGGACTGGGCTCTCAGCTATGGGCTTCAAGACCCAGCTCTCACCTGCTCTGGGGCCGGCAGTGTGACTGCTCTGTGGACTTGGGGATGCCTTTTCATACCTGAGAAAGAGGGAAGGAAAGAAGGCTGAGCTTCTTCACCCTCATTCTCTTGCTGCCTAGAGTCTGGCTCAGCCTGGCACATAGTAGGCGCTTGATATATGTTTATTTTAGTCTTAGGTCTCAGTTTCCATTGCATGTGATTGGTGATTCCAATTCCACAAAATAAACTAGGGAGAGGAACAAGGCTGGGACATGAGCAGAACTCTAGGGCTGTCCTGGGTGGAGGAAGGGGTGTGAGAGGCAGACTCCCAGGATGGCCTAGGGAATGGGGTGCTGGTCTAGACTTGACCACCTTCTCTCCTTGCTCCTCCCAAACTCTTAACACTTTAGGACTCTGAATCACAGCACTGCCCGAGGGGTCAAATCCTTCGTCCACTCCCACATATTTACAAGCTTTGAAAACATCAGAGGTTTGCCAGAGAAGCTGAGGTTGAAAAGAGATGGGGTGGGGTGGGGAATCCCTGGGAAAAGTCCAGAGACTCAGATTCCAGGCAGGGTGGGAAAAGAGTTCTTCCAGTGGGAGCAGTGGAAGCATCCCAGGGCTTCCAAAAGTTGAAACAGAAGGCCTGGGGCATCCTAATTTAGGGGGTGGGGATGCTGACAAGAGACTGGGGGTGGCCGCAAGAAGGCTCAGGGCCATGAGGGGTAAGGCTGACCCTGATATACAGCTGGAGTGAGTGGGATGTTTGGATGCTTCCTCTCTGCCCCTCTGGCTCAATGTCATTCCTGGGCTCCTTTATCTCTCATGGGACCCCTGACTCAGCCCACATCAGAGCCCCTCTCTAACAAGAAGTAAGGGGGAGAGGTACCAGTGATGGGCCAGAGGCTGGGTACTCTCCTACTTGCTTGCAGTAGCCCTCTGGCCCACCCCCAGCTCCCACCCCTCTCAATGTAAGGATATGAGCTGTGGTAGTCATCTCCAGCTCAGAATGAGGGCACAGTGCCTGCAGCCTCCCCAGGAATGAATTATTGAAGAGAACATAGTGCTGGCTGCTGATGGCAGCTGCCCCTGGGGTCCACTGTTGCCTCTCACTCTGCTTCTCAGGCTCCTTCACCAGCTCCAAGGGGGATGGGGGCTGGGAGCCTGGGAAGGGAGAAAAAGGACTGGTGGGGAGTTGCGGCCCCTTGTTATGGACCATGAGGGTGGAGGGGGCTGGTATCTACCCTGGAGCCAGGTTGGGAAGTGAGCCTGGAAGACCCTTGACAGAGGGACTGCCCATTGTTGGAGGTGTGGACTCCTACATGGAGTAACACAGAGCCAGGAGCCGGATCCTTCTTTGACCTGGAGTCAGCACCAGTAAGGATCATTAGGTCATTCAGGGATGCTCTGTGCAGAGCCCTCTGTCCCTCCCTGGGGAACAAGGCTGTGCTGGGAAGGCAGGAGATCCACAGAGCTGGAAACGTGTGTCAGCTGACAGGGGTACAGTTAAGTGTCAGAGTCCTAGGTAGGCCACCCAGCCTGGTGGAAAGAAACACAGGATTTGGAGTCTGAAAACCAGACGGCAAATTCTTGCAGGCTGGTGACTTAGAAATAGTTTCCTTACCTTTAAAAGGGGGAAAGAACAGTGCTTGCTTAAGAGGTTCTGTGAGAATTTAACAGGAACCTTTGTATTTCATAAACTGTAAATTTCTGTGTAGAAGTTGGTTGTCATTATAAACACAGCACATAGTGGAGAGAATCTGTACGGAGTCCTGATCTGGGTTGCAGTCTATGCCCTTTGACGAACCCTTAGTCCATCCACTTCTGCAGTTAAATGACTTTTCAGAGGCCACTATCAATGGTTGGATCTGGATTCAGACCCAGATCTTCAGATTCTACCACCTGGGTTCTTTCCATTACACCATGTGGGCTGGATACTTTGGTCCACTCTGACCTTCCACGGCCCACTCAGCACTGGGGACCTCCCTGAAAAGTCCCCCACACCCGGATGCCACAGCGATTAGGACTTCATTCCTTTGCGTTATGTGTGGCCACACCCCTCTCTCCTGCAGGAATAACGCTGCAAGTACATTTCTTGACTTTCCCCTGAGGCAGCAGAAATGATATTATTGGGTATTAGAATGAAGTTTAAAAAATGACTTCTTATTATTACAGAAGCAGAGTACTTATATATGGTAGAAAATTAGAAAATACAGACAAGCAACGAGAGAAAACAAATCAAAACAGACAATTCCCACCACCCAGAAATGACCATGCTTAATGCTTTTGGTGTAATCCTTCTGGGTTTTTTCCCTTAAAATTAAAAAAAAATTGAGATAACTCAATTGTATAAAATGCACAAATGTTAAATGTACAGTTTGATAAATTTTTGCATGTATATATATCAATATATCTGTATAAACACATCCAAGTCAAAGTTTATATTATCCTCACTCCAGAATATTCCTCATGCCCCTGCACGGTCAGTATCCAGCCTCTTGTGGTAATGGTTATTTAAACTCTTATCACCATAGATTAGATTTGCTGCTTTCTTTGTGTAAAAAATTTTTTCCCATTTATGGTATGTTTATTTATTTAAACATTTTTTATTGATGTATAATCAGTGTACAATGTTGTGTTAACTGATTTGCTTATTCTTGAACTTCATATAAAAAGGATCATACAGCATGTACTCTTTTGTATTGGGTATCTTTCCCACAGCATTATATATATTTTTCTTTTTTTTGGTGGGAGGTGACGTAATCAGGTTTATTTATTTAGTGAAGGTACTGGGGCTTGAACCCAGGATCTCATGCATGCTAGGCATGCACTCTACCACTGAGCTACACCCTCCCCCTCAGCATTGTATTTTTGAGATTCATCCTTGTTGCATTTATTAGCAGTTTGCTCTTTTTTTTTTTTTTTTTTTTGGTGTAGTATTCCACTGTTAGAATATACCAAAACTTATTTATCATTTCTCCTGTTGGTGAACATTTAGGATGATTCCAATTTTGTCTATAATGAACAAAATTGCTATGAACATTCTATATTCATTACTATGAACATGTGTCTTTGATAGACTATGAACTCATTTCTCTTGGATATGTATATACCAAGAAATGGAATTACTGAGATACAGGGTAGACTGTATCCTTTTTTATTCACACATGCACGCAAACACACACACACACACACTCACAAATGAATGCTTTTTTATAACCTACTTTTTTTCAGTCAATGCTCTCCACTTTTCCATTTCATTAATTTTCATTCTATCTAATCCCAGTCAATATTCAGATCTCTCCCATTGGCCCGCCAAATGTTTTCTATAGCTGATATGCCGTAATCAGTATGCAATCAAGGACCACACATTACATCCTGTAAGACCTTGCGGTAGGCTCTTGCTGGCTGTTGGCTGGGTATGTGAATCAGTTCCTTGTCATGTGGCCCTCTACCTAGGTCTACACGCAACATGGCAGCTTACTTCTAAGAGACAGAGAAAGAAAGAGAGAGAGAGACTAGAAGTTGCAGTCTTTTTGTACCTTAATTTTGGAAATGACCTTGCATCATTCTTGCTGCATTTTATTGCTTAAAAGCAAGTCACTAGAACCAGCCTACACTCAGAGGGTGGGGTTCCACAAGGACTTGAACACCAGAAGGCAGGGATTATTGGGAGCCATTTCAGAGCTGCCTACCAATACATTGTAACTGGGAAAATGTGTAGTAATTTAAAGGGCACTGTGTTTATATATATATATATATATGCAAATACTTCCATCTCCATTTTATGGATGAGGAAACTGAGTCTAAGAGAGAGCTTCCTTTTTTATCCTGTCTAACACAGATCCCTCCAGTTACTTTTTATTACATGTTAATTTCCCATAACACACTTTAAAAAAGAACTTCATTTGTAGAGCAGTTTTCAGTTCACAGCAAAACTGAGCAGAAAGTACAGATTTCCCATATACACCCTGCCCCTACACATGCATGGCCTCTCCCACAATTAACATCCCACACCAGAGGAGTACGCTTGAAATCAATGGAGTCTGATTCTGATGCATCATTATCACTCAAAGTCCATAGTTTACACTAGGGTTCACTCTTGGTATAGCACATTCTTTGGGTTTTGACAAACGTGTAATGACATATATCCACCATTGTCGCATCCTACAGAAGAGTTTCACTACCCAAAAATCCTCTGTGCTCTGAATGTCTGTTCATTCATCTCTCCCTGCAAGCCTTGGAAACCACTGATCTTTTCACTGTCTCCATGGTTTTACCTTTTCCAGATGGTCATCTAGTTGGATTCATGCAGTATGCAGCTAGATTCTGCAGTACACCTTTCACGATATCTAATTTTCTTATTCATTTGTCTTCTTGTTTACGCTCTGCCTGCCTGGACTCGAATACAAGTTGCATGAGGGCAGGAACCTTGTTTGTCCTCTTTGCTTTATCCCAGGACTGACCTAGAATTGTTCCTGCTACCTAGTAGGCATTCACGGATAATTGTTAAAAGGAAGAGTACGTTTTGAGATTTGTCTGTGTCACATTTTAACTGATTGGAATTCAAGTCTCCCTGACTTCACAACCCAAATGGATTTGTTCATGACACCACATTGGGAAGGGAAGAAGGTGATGGTGTGTGGGATAGGGAAGAGGAAGAGCAGGGGAGGAAAGAGAGGAGGAGGCTAGGGGGCAAATAGCTTGTCTACAAAATGCACTTAGCCGAGGAGGCAGCTCAGGAGCTTTCCCCAGAGAGCTCTGCCCCAGCAAGAACCTTTGTCCTGGTTCTTCTCGACATGGTTGACAGAAGCTCACATTTGTTTTAAGCAAACAAAAAATTTTACCTAATATTAAGGAAGGCCAAAAAGAAAACAAACAATGAAAATGCATGAGCTGTGACATACTCCAGGAGAGACTGAAGTAGAAAGTTTCCATTCTCACTACAGCTTGCTTTAACCTCGGACTCCCAGACGTGGGCTCTTTGTGTATCTTGCCCCCCAGAAACTGCTACCCAATTCCAAAGATTTTTTATTTATTAATTTTTTTTTTATGGTTCTGCAGTCCCCTTGTATGCCTTCCGGGTTTCCCTGCCTTCCAGCTCCCAGCCTGTTTGTGTCTGTGGGTGTGAGGACACACTAAGATGCCCTGGGCAATAAAAAGATGATGATGATTCCTGTGCAGTGAAAAACAACTCAGCTGAAAAAAAAAATCAGTTTAACAAAATTCTGAATATTTCCATGATAAATTTGATGTCTAGGGGAAAATGTCAGCTATCAAATTATTTCTAAATAAATCTTCTTTCAGTGCCCTTATTTTGCTGGCACCTAGCATTCAGCACACCTATTGAGTGAACAGTCAACTGTTACACCCCTGAGACCCCACCTCTGGGGGAAATGTGAAATTCAGGGGAATCACAGTATATTGTCAACTTTCCTCATATGAAGTATATTCCTGTTGGCATTAAAACTCTGAATGGACCTTTCCCCTAATTTTTATTTTGAAAAAAAAAATGTAAACTGTTGGCATTAAAACTCTGAATGGACCTTTCCCCTAATTTTTATTTTGAAAAAAAAAATGTAAACTTTTCTGTAGGTTTAAAGTTGGAAGAATAATATAACTATATATCCTTTTCACCTAAATTCACTGGTTGGTAGTGTTTCCCCACATTTACTATGTAGATGTGTGTTTTTGCTGAACCATTTGAGAGTCAGTTCCAGACATCAACTGCATTCCTGAATACTTGATCACGTGTTTACCAAGAACAGAGACATTTCTCCATGACCACAAAACATTATCACACTCAGGAAATTTAACTTTGTTAGAGTGTTATCTAACATATAGTCTGTTTCCAATTTCCCCAACTGCCCCAACAATGTCCTTAGGACTAGAAAATAAAAACAAAATCTGGGATCCAATCAAGCACCATAGATTACATTAGTTATGTCTCTTTATTTGTTTGTTTGTTTGTTTGTTTGTTTGTTTGTTTATTTATTGGAGGTACTGAGGATTGAACCCATGACTGTGCATTCTAAGCACATACTCTACCACTGAGCTGTACCCTCTCCCCTAGTTATAACCTTTCCATAAAACTATAATATTTCCTCAGCTATTTTTTTTCTTCCATAACATTGTTAATTTTGAATTGTTCAGGCCCCTTGTTTTAGAAATATACCTCAATTTGTCTCCTTGGGATCAGATTCCGTTTAAAGATTTTTGGTAGGAAGACGAGAGAGGTGACATGGTGTCCTTCTCAGTGCATCCCATGGGAGATGTATGATGTCAGTCTGTCCCATTTTTGGTGATGTTAAATTTGGTCACCTGGTTAAGGTGGCGCTCATGGCATTTTTCTTCATTGGGGAGGATGTTACCTTAAGAGGAGAGAAATGAGGAGAGCTGGAAGGAAGAGTGAGGACCAAAGAGAAGAGGCCCAGAAAGGAAGGGCTAAGGATGTTCATCATTTTTCCTGGGGCCAAGACTGTACAAAGTGACGAGGTGCTTCCTGTTCTCTGCCGCACAGCCTTGGAGCCAGCCTGAGCCAAGCCAGCAGCGACTGAAGTATCTTTCTCCCCTCCCCTCCTCTTCCCTTGAGCCCAAGTCCTGGACTAAGTAAGGGCTGAAATCCACCTGGGTCAAAATCCAGTTAGAAAGGACTCCTTGTCTTGCGTGTCTGCTACCCACATCTGTGTGATGGTGCCGGCAAGGAGCAGGGTAATAACTAATTCCTGGGAGCTGGTTCTCCACCCCAGGCTTTCTCTAGGATCCTTTCTCTTGATCATGATCTTCTGTGAAGGATCAATCAAGAACACCACGGAAGGGGAAACGCTATATGCTGAACACCACTTTTTTTTTTTATTAACGACAATATCTATAAGTCAATGACAACCATCTCCATCCCTCATCCTTCTGTTCAGGGTTGATGGAAGAGTTTTAGTGAATTTGTGTGTATATATTTACTGCCCTAAAATGGGAGCCCTCTGAGACTTATGGGATGAGGAAGTTTGATATTTATTAAATATTATTCCTTTTAGTCCCCGTCACCTCCTACACACACACACATACACACACACACACACACACACACACACACACACACACAAAGCTGACTTCCTGGACATTTTTGGCAAAAGCAAATGCAACTTTTTGCCAGGGAGATTGGGAAACAATGGGAGGATGGCTTCATGACTCTCTCCTTGCTACTCTAAAGTATTTTAAAGAAAAGTGTGGGCATAATGCTATTCTACCACTAGAAACTTCAACAGTATTTCTCAAAAAGAATATTTTCTTAGAACACTGAGATAACACTATTCCCTTCAATGCAATTAAAAATAATTCCTTCTAATACTCAGTACATCAAGCTTCTCATTTCCAAGAAGGGTTGATTTCGAGGAGTGGGTTGAGGAGGGACTTGAAAAGCCCTTAAGAAGGAGGTGGGATACTGAACAAGGTCTTGAATGATAACTAACAGCTACCTCATTGTGGCGGGCTGACTCCAAACTGGCCCCAAATGATCCCTGTCTTCTGGTATTCATTCCCTTGGATAATCCACTTCTCTGACATGTGGGCTGGCCTAGTGACTTACTTCTCATTCCTAGAACACAAGTGATGAGATGGCACTTCTACCATTAGGCTACTGGAGACGGTGACTTCCATCTTGCTAGCAGACTTTCTCCCTCAGGCTTTGATGAAGCAAGCAGCCAAATGGCAATGAGCTGAGACCCTCAGCTGGACAACCTGCAGGAACTGCGTCCTGTCAAAACCACCTGAACTTAGAATTGGATTCTTCCTCATTAAAGCCTCAGATGGGACTGTAGCCCTGGCTGACACGTTGATTGCAGCTCAGAGCACCAGCTAAGCCATGGCCAGAGTCCTGATCTACAGAAACTGTGAGATAATAAATGTGTGCTGTTGTAAGATGTTAAATGTATGGTAGTTTGTTATGCAGCAATAGATAACTAATACACTCAATTAGTAAAACGTCCTTGCATATGGAGTTCATTGTTATCATCCCTTTTTAACGTGGAGGACACTAAAGTTCAGAAAGCCTTGAGCCAATGTACCAGTCAACCAGTTGGCTGCAAAAGCAGAAACAGACTCCAACTAATGTGAGCAGAAGAGACATTTCTTGGCAAGGTAGGGAATAACTTGCTCATAGAATTTATGAAAGGGCCAGAGTACCAAGCTTAAAAACCAGGCAGGAACAAGGGGAAATTAAGCAGTAGGAACCATGAAAGAGTCTGGTTCCAGGGCTCCTGCCACTGTCACTGGATGCACTGCCACTGACAGCAGAACGAATTCTAAATTGCTCTCTCTTCTTCACATCACCAGCTCCAGACCCCAAGCCCTTGGTGTGAGAACCTGATCATCTGAGTTTTGGTCAGCTTTGCACATGTTGGTGCCTGAGATAAGCTCACGGTAGGTGCTCAAAAATAATTTACTCAACTCATAAACAAAAGATGAATCTGGCAATAGGTGGAGAGCTAGCTCGAAGGCTCAGATACGGACCTTTGCCTTAATGCAATGACATTCCCAGCACTTCCCAGAACTTCTGCATTTCCCATGCTACACCCCCATCCGCAGCACGCAGCCAGAGGAAAAGGTTGTAGATTCCATGGTGAAAAGCTGGAAAGATTAACTATGGGCGGCAGTGTCAGAAATTCGCCACCAGAGGGCAGAAGAGAATCAGAAAGCTAAGGGAGTCTGACTGGGGCAGCGGAACCGGCTGGTAGAGAAGGCTGAAGAAGTCCGGCTTGTCTGGGGCCCTGGTAGGCTGGGCTCTGGGGACTCAGAGAAGGAGGGAAGGACGAGCAGTGGTGTGGGCACCAAGAGGTTTCTCTCGCCCTCATGGCCCGTGCTGCACCCTCTCCCCATTGTTGGAGATTTGGGTTCCACTGGTCTTTGCTCTGAGATCTTGGGAGGACTTTGGACTTTTTTTTTTTTTTTTTATGGCATCAATTCTCCAACTGTAAATCCTCCTCCCCACCCCATCAACCCCAGCTCAGCATTGGAGTAGAGTGCAGGGGTGGGGTGAGGGGTGTGCCTCTGGCCCTGAAAATGGGGCAGGGTTGGGATGGGCAGCAGCTTCCCCAATTTGGAACTTGCTATGGCAGAAGGGCAGGAGGAGGTGGGTTTGTCTTTCTGCTCTGGACTAGTGCCTGGCAGATAGAAGCCTCTCGCTAAATGTTTGTCAGTTTTTGACTATTCTTTGATACAGATAAACCACGTGGAGGGAATCAAGGCAGGTCCTTAGGGTACTCCAACTCCACATCTCCTGAGTCCTTCCACTTCTCAGTAGCCCACTATTACCAGCCTTGTCTAAGGATGTTTCTTTTCCACCTGAATCACTATAATAGCTCCCTAAGTGGTTTCCCTTGCATCTCTTGATCCCTCGAGGTATTCTCCACCCAGCAGCAACATGATCTTTTAAAACCATAAATCAGATCATGCTGCTTCCGAGCTTAACATCTTCCAAAGGCTTCTCATTATACTTTGAATGAAATCCAAACTCCTTATGCTGGCCTGTGAGCTTCTCCACTAGCTGAGGCATGCCTCCCTCTCTGGCCTCATCTTTACTCCCTTCCTCCAACACACTGGGCTTCAGCCTCACTGACTTTGTTTCTTGAACACGGTGAGCTTGCTATTGCCTTAGGACTTTTGCATTAGTTGTTGTCCCCTCTGCCTAGAGGCTCTTACTCAGGTTCTTTGCATGACTGATGCCTTGTCATTTCAGGTCTTTACATAAATGTCACTTCCTCAGAGAGGAAGTTATGTCCTACCTACCCCCAATTCTACTGGTCATGGTGGCACTTGTCACCATCAACTCTCTTCTCATCTATTCATCTGTTTCTTGTCTCCTCCCACTAGAAGGAAAGCTCCATAAGATTAGGGACCCAGTCTGCTGAGTGCAATCACTGTATCCCCAGCACCTATTAATAGACAGTACCTGGCCATAGGAGGCACTTGATAAATGTTTGTGGAAAGAAGGAAGGAATGAATGGATGAATGAATGAATGACAGGGAGATAAATAAGGAGGAAGGAAAGTTTGTATGGATCTGGAATTCACAGTCAATCAATCATTTCATTCCCACGGGTGGTAGTGATTGTGAGACTGGTGGTGGCCAAGACCTGGGACCTAGAGGAAGCCAAGAGTCTCTGGGGTGGGGGAGAGGTGGCAGTGGCCATGTTAGGGGTGGTGAAGTGGACAGGATATATGCAAATGTGGGTTTTCCTTGTATATCTTTCTTGCTTCCGAAAAATGTGATGTACAGAAATCTGATCGTTAAGACAGAAAAGTCAGGGAATGGTTATTTGCACTGTAAAAGGAATCCTTGCTTTTTAAGAGGGAATAGGCAGAGGTTGGGTTAGCTCTTTCCCAAGCAATCCAGGGAAAGCTCAAGGGACTCAAGCCCATCAGTTAGTTATGTTACAGGGTGTTTCCAACATGGGATATTTATAGGGTTGTCCAGATGCACTTACAGCTGTATGGAACTTGCATTTACATATACTTTCCTTGTAGGAATTTCCTCTTTCTGAAAATGAGAGGTTGAGAATACATCACTCTGTGACTGTGGTCTGTATTAGAAAAACCACAGTCATTGAGACCAAGCTAGACTTGGAGCAATAGAAATAGCTCATGCCAGCTGCCTCTCTCTCTCTCTTTTTTTCCCTTTCTTTATCAGGATTAGAACCTTCCAATTGATCCCTGACTTGCCATTTATTTTCCACCCTGGGAGAGGGAGGTCCTTTCTGAATATCTCATTCATTATAGTGGTTCTCAAACCAGGCTGAGCAGGACTGGTGTTCCACAAGCTGGATCAAGGTGTTCTGCCCTGAAAATTGAGTACTATCCATCTCATTCTGATTTAAAGAAAAAAAAATTCATAGAATTTTATCAATTTTAGGTTTTTCCAATTTTTTTTTCTAAAACACTGGTGCCTGTGATTCTGGACTGTTAGATCTGGCATAGAACAACATTATGTATTTCATTATTTTAATATATTAATATTTCATAGCATTCTGCAAAGAGTACCATTTCCTCTAGGGGCTAAGGGTAAGTCTGAGACCCACTGCCTCAGAGACTCCATGTTTCCTACTAAGCTTCTCACCTGCAAGCTCTTTTAAACAGCCTTGGTGTATTTCAGACAGAGGTGATTTGACTGAAATATGTCCCGCACATGCAGTCTTCTGTCACGGAGGGGCTGGTGGACCATCCAGACCCTAACCCGCAGTCCCCCTTTGCAGTTGGTCAGTAGCAGCAGTTCTTTTTGGGTCGCAAAGCAAGAGGTCGGGGCCCCACTGTCCCCATCCTTCATGCACTCCCCACAGCCAAAGGGGGACAAAGCGAATCCGCCAGAAGAACAGTATCTGTGCTTCTGAGGGAACATCAGGGAAGGGCTGACAAGGCTCACGTCTGCGATCCATACAGACGGAACCGTCGTGAAGCTGAGTGGAGAGAGAAACGAATGAGGTCAGTGGCTCTCAGTTCTGGTCCTACTTCTGTCACCCACCAGCTGTGTGATCAGGGGCAAGTCACTTCCCAGCTCAGGGGCGTGGTTTTCTGTAGTCAGTAGAGCACAGTGGTTACAAACACAGACGCTGAAGCCAGACAGCAAGTGTTCAGAATCTGGACCTACCGCTTTCTGACCTTGGAATTACTGAACCTCTCTGTGCCTCACTGTTCATGAGGAAAGTGACAGATACCCTCACTCCGAGGTGAGGATGATCATAATAGCATCATGGAGTTATGAGGATTCAATGAATTATTTTATATCAAGGGCTTAGGAGATGACTCAGCACACAGTAAATGATATATAAGTGCTTGCTGTTTTAATTACTAAAAGTATAGCTGCTGAATTAGATAATCTTTAAGATTTCTTCCTGCTTTAATGTCCTACAAATTTATAAAACTTAATAATTGAGTATTTCCTGTGTGCCTAGTGCAAGCTAATGTTTCCTAGCTGTAAAATAAAGGACAGGAATCATTTTTAAGGCCTCAACAATCTATAGTGCTAGAAGCAGATCCTCTGTGAAAGGTGCTGATGGCACCTGCCCTCCAGGAACTGGAAATGAAATTCAGGAGGCCAGGCTAACACACCTGCCATACACTAGGGTAGAGGAGGCCAATATGACTTAAAGCACTCAGAAATGGACCCCTCCTATATTTCTCCAGCTTCTTTGGTTGGTGTCCAAATTTTTTTCTTACTTCCAAAATAAAATGAAGGACAAAGCCTTCCATTCTAAAATATAAAATTTCATAATGCATACACTTCTTTCTCTGAATTTTCTTTTGCATTTTCCCCCAGACAGCCCATAAACATATTATTTTAAGAGATAAATTGCAGATACTGGATTCAGGTTGGAGAGGAAATTTTGATAGTGGTGAGAACACTGGCTAAGTGTTCTTGAAGGGAGAAGTCAGGCAAAGAGGCCCCAGAGGTCAAATTACAGGCCAGGCCTGCACAATTGAGACTCATACATGGCAGAATAAACTATCCCTTTCTCATTTTCATTTCCCATTTTTGAACATTTTTAACCAACACTTTTCTAGCTGATCCTCAAGGTCCTGTGAGAAAGACAAGGCAAAGTTTCCTCCCCATTTTATACAGATGAAACTCCAAAAGAATGAGTGATGATTTGCCCCAGTTGTGTAGTTTACAATTTTATACACCTGATAAGCGATTGAAATGTAATTTTTTTAAAAACATTTTTATTGAAGTTTAGTTGATTTACAGTTTTGTTAGTCTCTGGTGTACATCAGAGTGATTCAGTTATACATATATTTTTTTTCATATTTTTTCCATTATGGTTCATTATAGGATATTGAATATTGAAATGGATTTGCTTAATTCTTCCCCTCTCTTCCTTGCCTCAAGCTCTGTCCTGGTCCTAGGAATCCCAGTAGGGACTTGATGTGGACAAGAGTTGGGCCTTCAAGGACAAGAATATAGAGACAGAGGAGGGTGTAGTTCAGTTGTAGAGCATGTACTTAGCATGCAGGAGGTCATGGGTTCAATCCTCAGTACCTCCTTTGAAAAAAACTGATAATAAATACATACAACTAATTACCCCCCCCAAATCAACAAAATAAATAAAAAAGAATACAGGGAGGGCTGGGTCTGAGGAGAGAGAAGCTTCAGATATCTGAGTTGTGGGACCCTGGGTGGGGAAGGAGCTGCCAAAGGAGCTACAAGTCTGGTTGAGGCAACCAGGAGACCCCCTCCAAGGGACGCCAGTCAAGCTGCCCTCTTCCCAGCTCTAGAGGAATGGCATTCCGTCTAAAATCAGACTCATCTACATCCTGGATGAGTTAATTAACCCTTTTCCCCTTTCTGACTACACCATCTTTCTAACCCTCAAAGGGTTAAAGTAGCTTCCACGTGATTTTCCCATCTCCCAGGTAGGGGCGGCAACTCCGTGCTTGAAAAACGTGGAAAATAAATAAAAGTCCCAAACAATTTATCAGTACGTGTACCTAGAAATACACCCCCTCTCCACCCCCCTACACTCCGCGGGAGAGCACAACCCTTTGGGTGAAAGGGGGCGGGGGACCCTGCACTTTGATAGGTACTGGGGAGGGACACCCCAGAGAGAGTGGGGCCGGTGGGCAGCGTGAAGAGTGCCCCTTCCCCTCTTTCCTCATTCCCCCTCTGGGCTCTGGGTGCAGCAGGTTAGCGTATCGGGGCCAGCGCCCCTGAGGATTGGAGGAGGAAGCAAAAAGTGGTGTGCGGAGAAGCAGGCCGCACACACCTGGCGCCTTGTGGAATGAAATCTTAATTAATTATTAAACTGAGTTCCCTCGGGAGGGAGCAGGGCCTTGGCAGGCGGGGCGGGAATGGCAGGGAGGGGGCTGGAGGAGGGAGGAAGGGAGGAGGGATAAGGGATGAGGAGTGGGTGCTGGGCACCAGTTCAACCCCAGGGGACCCTGACAGGAAGGAAGCCGACCCTCCGTGTGCGGGGTGGGGGGCGGGTAATCGCTGCTAGAGGGTGGGTTTACCCGCGCGCTTGGGGACCCCTAGGGTGAGGGTGGGAAGAGAATGCAGGAGGATGCGGCCCGGGGGTGGAGCGAAGGGGGAGCGGGCTGGACGGCCCCGCTCCTCCCCGGGGTCTTGATCCCAGAACAGTAGCCGCTTGTTTTCCCAAGACTGGGGGAGGGAGCGGCCGGAGGAGAGGAGGGGGCTCGCAGAGGGAGGGGTCTTATTCTTCGGGCTGTCCCACCCCTACCCGGTTCCTCCGAAGGGGAGCGGGCCACCCTGCCCGGCGTCCGGGGAGGGGGAGGGGGTGCCCAGACAAAAGGAGCTTGTGCCTTTAAGGCGGGGAGTCCGGGAGCCGGCGGGGAGGGGACTTCTGGATCCGGGGTAGAGGGCGGCTGCGCTGGACAACAAGGGAGGGGGCGAGGGCCGGGCGGACTGCGGACGGCGGGAGGGACGGCCGGGACGCGCGGGCACGGAGCAGGACCGCGGGACGGCCGGCCGGCCGGCCGGAGCCCGCGGGGGTGGCGGGGCGGGGGCCCGGGGGAGGCACCGACCCCGGCGGGCAGGTGAGACCGCGCGGAGCAGTGTCGGGGGAGGCGGCGGCGCCGGGCGCTCGGGGCTCCGTGCGGCTCGCAGACTCCCGCGCGCCTCCCGAGAGTTTTTCGGTCGGGGCGCGGATGCCGGGGCGCGCGGGAGCCCGAGGCTGGCGGAGGGAAGCCCGGGAGGAGATGGAGGATAGAGGACTCCTGGGTCCGGGACTCAAGGCTCCCACCCTCACTCCCAGCCGTACGCTTCCCTTCCTCCACCCGGAGCGAGTTCCCAGCTTGCTGGGAAGAGGGAGAGATGCATGTACTGGGGGAGGGGCTGTCCTGAGGTTTTTGCAGCCGGGCTGTGGGTGAGCCTCCGAGTCTGAGGTAGAGTGTGATTGTGCTTAGAGGCAGGGGAGGTAGCTTGGGCGGAGGGAGGGATGCCTTCTGCCTGCAGGAGCCCCCTTCTCCTCACTCCAGACCTTGGGAATGAAAGGGCTGGTGTCAAGGCCTGCTGCAGGATGGGCTAGGGGGCCAGACTTTATTCAGAAAGGGCTCTTGGGCATGCCTCAAAAGCTACAGGTGGGAGCGGGCGGTGGACTCTTTCCCCATACCCTCCCCTTACTAGATACCCGTGTGAGTTGGAGGACTCTGGTGGGGATTGTACGGTTGGAATGGAGGTGAGAGCTCAGTGCAGTCTTAGGGAGACCAAGGGCTGGGAAAGGGAGGAGAAGGATTGCTGGACCTCCATATACAGGCCCTGGGGAGGCTCCTCTACATCTGGAAAGGCCTGGAATTGAGGCCCACATCGCAGCATAGTGGGTGGTGCTGGCAATGAAGTGCCCTGCCTGGGCAGCGCCTTCTGCCACGAACTTTCTGAAGTCATTTAAAATCCCCTGGAGCCTCCTTTTGCCAAGGAAGGCAGGGGCAGAGGGGCCCTGGGGACAGGATTGACGGGTGGTGGCCAGGAAGAGGGTTTGGGCGAAGCAGTGGGCAGAGCCATCCTTGGGGCTGGGCCTTGGCCTGCTTCAGGCTCTAGGTCTTAGGCTGGAGAATCCGGGTTTGGGGCGGACTTGGGCTCTGGGAGGCACTGGGCCTCCATCTGCCAGGGTGAACAGACATGGCTTCTGAATGATGCGTGGAGTAGTAGCAGATCTGTGAGAAGAGCAGAGAGATCAGGACCCAGTGGAGGGGGTCGGAGGCACAGGCTCAGGAGTCTGTCTCTGGGGAAGAGGGAGGTGGTCTGTGGTTCATAGTGAGAGGTTTCTGGACAAGGAAGGTTGGGGGACCATATAGGGAAGTTTTGTGGCTTTGAACAGTGCCCTCCCCTGTTCCCTGCCCTACCAGCCTGGCATGGGCTGCCAGGAGTGCTGGGAGCCTGGCGAGTTCTCCAGGATGGGCAGTGCCTGGAGTTGAGCCCAGGGTGGGATGGTGGCAGTTGGTTGGACAAATTACAGATCTGTGAAACTATCCGCTTGTGGGGTCAGGGTGTTCTTGCGAGGGTCATGTGTTCCCCTGGACAGTGTCTGCCCCTTCCTCCATGGGTATAAGCCAGATGCTGGGATATGCTTCCAGGGGGCTGGGAACACAGCCAGAAACAGGTCCTTTAGGAACAGAGGTCTGGCCGGTGGGGGTGGTAAGGACAGGTCAGGGGACTGGCGAGTGGGCAGAGGCTGAAGCACAATGTCAGGGGGAGTCAGAAATCTGCTCACTCTGGGCTCTGTCTCACGCAGCTCTGGGGACTGACAGCTGAGGACACAAGGACTGATAGGACCTGGCTTCTGACTGGCTGGGGAGATACAAGTTCTTGCTCATGACTTTCTGGTCTTTCAGTCTTTTGGACACTGGCAGAGTTTTGGGCTCAAAGTGGTATAAGGCAGGGAGAAGAGCTACCGCTTATTGAGTGTGTAGTGCATGGCAGGCACTGTTAGACTCCTTCCTCACAACTATTACTATTCCCATTTTACAGATGAAAAAACTGATACCAGGAGGTTGTCACTTGTCCAAGGCTGTGAAGCTAGCAAATAATCACAATAAGGTTTGAAACCTGGTCTCACTCCAAAGATCACGTTTCAAATGAAATATTTTGAAGAGCCAGGCTTTCTTTGGTGACCTTTTCCAAATGCCAGCCTAATGAAAAGTCTTCGGTTTTTGATCTGTCCCTCCAGATGGTGCTGTTGGTGATGTTAGGGGGTTGAAGGGCCTGCTGCCCTGTGGGATATGGGAGAAGGGATGCCGAGAGAATGTGGCGGAGGGTGAACCAGGGAGTGGGGTTTCTGGTATGCAGAGAGGTCCCCGGATGGTCTTCTGCTTTGTGGGCCCCTGGCTGTCTGCCCGGAGCGTCGCTTCTGTGGCATGAGCATCTGGTCCTGTGGCCACCTGGGGCCAGTGCTGGGTACTCTCCCCCTTGTCCCCTGGTGAGTACAAATGTCAGTGCTGCTAGCTCTGCAGGTTAAAGTACAAGGAGCCCCTCAGGGTGCCCTGTGGGCATGGAGGTATGTGGCCCTGGTGGGGACGCAGGCATCCATTAATGGCAGTGCCCATGTCTTTACCCTCTCCTGAGCTGGGCTCAGCTAGGGGACACACTGAGGGTGTTGTCATGAGCACCCCTCCTCTTCCGCCAGATCAAGACATTTCCCTCCTGGAGATGTGAGACCTGGAGCTGACTTGGTTATTTGTGATCTCTAGAACTTGGGCCAGCGATATAAAACTGCTGGGAACCTTGGTTCTTTTTTTTTTTTTTTCTTCCCTGTCAAATCTATCCTGTGCCCCAGGTGGCTGCAGGACCAGCTTCACAGGGTTTGGGTGAAGATCAGATGGAATTCGGTATGTGGAAGGATCCTGAACCGTTTAAAGCAGAGAGCTAGTGTGTAAGAGTGTTACCATCCATCCACCCATCAACTCAACGAACATTTATTTAGACCCTACTAGATGTCGTAGATATAGCAGTGAGCAAAACCGGCCCAAATCCTTGCACTCATGAAGTTCACATTCCAGTTAGGAGAGACAGACAATGAACAAATGAGAAAAATATATAGAATGGCAGTTGCTGATAAGAGCTGTGGTGAAAATAAAGCATAAAGCTCGGAAGAGAGATAGGGAGCTCCAGGAAAGGGGGTTGCTATTTTAATAGAGTGGTCAGGGAAAACTCACTGATAAGGGGATGTTCGAGCTATGACCCGGAGGAGCTCTCGTTCCAGGCAGAGGGAACAGCAAGCACCACGGTCCCAGGCTGGCCTGTGCATGGCGTGTTGGGAAACAGCAAAGAGGCTAAAAGGACCAGAGTGCAGTGAGAAGGTGAAGGATCAGAGGATTATCATCTCTAGTTGTTATTTCACATTGGCTGCTCTACACCAGTGCCCTTGAGCTTGCTTGCTTTCTGTGTTTTCAGCATATCAATTTATTGAGTCTCTACTATGAGCCAGGTTCAGTACTCAGGGTACTTGAGTGAGGATAAAGCACTGAGCAAAATAGACATAATACCTTATAAAGTTTATAGTCGGGGGCAGAGTCACACATTAAACAAGGGGCCATTTAATTGTAATTGTGGTAAATAGGAAATGTGCAGGGAGTAAACGAACAGGAGACCAAACTTGGTCTGAGGAGGGGAACTGGGACATCTTCCGTGAGGAAGTTAACATTTAAGCTGTCACCTGAGAAGTTGAATTTCACTTGGTAAAGTGTGCACAGTGTGTGAGTGTGATGGGGAAGGATGTGGAAAGAGACTCCCTTGTGTACAAAGGTCACCGATTGGCAGCTCACAGGCTGAATTCATTCTGTAGATGTGATTTATTTGCTTTGCAGTGTTGAAAAACATGAATGACTTGCCAGTGTTTAAAAATCAGGAGATGTCGTGTAAAGCCTACTTTTTTTTTTAAGCTTCTGTTGAAAAAAGTCAAGATCAGGATCCACTGGGACACCAGTGGCAACAATCTCCTGGTGCAGGACGGTACTTGCCCCCTGCTTAGGGTGTGCCCTCTCCTGAATCAGGTGGCTTTTCTCATTGGTGTGTCCACCACTAAGGAATCAGAGCCTTTCAGAGAAGAGGTGAAGGTCTAAGTATATTGCTTTGGAGTCAGACAGATCTGGGTTAGAATCTTGGTTTTCACACTTGTGTGGCTGCTTGATCTTGGACAAGTGACTTCCCCTCCCTCTGCTTCAGTTGTCTCACCTGTTGAATGGGGGTACCATGGTCTTCTTCAGAGTCATTTTATTTTATTTTTTTCTTTTTTTGCAGGGAGGTAATTAGGTTTATTGATTGATTGAGTGAGTGAGGTACTGGGGATTGAACTCAGGATTTTGTGCATGCTAAGCAGGCACTCTACCACTGGGCTATAGCCTCCCACCCCCAGCAAGAGTCATTTTAAGAGGATAACATGTCTGAAGTGCTCAGCTTGGCAATGGGAAGCGCTCAGTTAACGACAGCTACTGGTGGTGGCAGGCGGTGATGATGGTATTAACACCGTCTCATCCTTTTCCTCCCAGCAGCATGTCGTGGTTTAGTGGCCTCCTGGTCCCCAAAGTAGATGAACGGAAGACAGCCTGGGGCGAACGCAATGGGCAGAAGCGGCCGCGCCGTGGGACTCGGACCAGTGGCTTCTGCACACCCCGTTATATGAGCTGTCTCCGGGATGCCCAGCCACCCAGCCCGACCCCTGCAGCTGCCCCTCGGTGCCCCTGGCAGGATGAGGCCTTCATCCGGAGGGGTGGCCCAGGCAAGGGCACGGAGCTGGGGCTGCGGGCTGTGGCTCTGGGCTTTGAGGACACCGAGGTGACGGTGGCGGGCGGGGTGGCTGAGGTGGCCCCCGACCTTGCCCCCAGGAGCAGGCGAGCTTGCTGGCGCCGGCTGGCGCAGGTGTTCCAGTCGAAGCAGTTCCGCTCGGCCAAGCTGGAGCGCTTGTACCAGCGGTACTTCTTTCAGATGAACCAGAGCAGCCTGACGCTGCTGATGGCGGTGCTCGTGCTGCTCACCGTCGTGCTGCTGGCCTTCCACGCCGCGCCCACCCGCCCTCAGCCTGCCTACGTGGCCCTGCTGGCCTGTGCCGCCGCCCTCTTCGTGGCTCTCATGGTGGTGTGCAACCGGCACAGCTTCCGCCAGGACTCCATGTGGGTGGTGAGCTACGTGGTGCTGGTTATCCTGGTAGCCGTGCAGGTTGGGGGCGCCCTTGCAGCCAACCCCCACAGCCCTTCTGAAGGCCTCTGGTGCCCTGTGTTCTTCGTCTACATCACCTACACACTCCTCCCCATCCGCATGCGGGCGGCTGTCTTCAGTGGCCTGGGCCTCTCCACCCTGCACTTGATCTTGGCCTGGCAACTCAACAGTGGTGATGCCTTCCTCTGGAAGCAGGTGAGTGGTCGGGGAGGCAAGCAGGGAGGGACACCAGGCTGGGAATGAGGAGGGGTTCTGGTTATTGAGGGTGGGTGAGTGGCGGGGTGGATACTGGGTGAGGGGTGTCTGGATGTGTCTGGGAGGAGGGACAGGTGTTGGGAGGCCAAGTTCCAGGGGTCGGTCTACATTTGGGATCTGGGGCAGAAAGCACTGCTGAGAGGAGGGAAGGCTCCAGGACCCAAGCCTGTACTCTGTCCCCATGGGTCACAGTCTATAGCTCTTTAGCCAGAGGCCCTTGAAATAGCGTAGCCTGTAGAGACACACTGTTGTGCTGGAGCTGGGAATGTGATATTTAGCCCCGGGGCCGGGCCAAGATAGGCTCCATCCAGACCTTGGCATCTCTGGCC
Source organism: Camelus dromedarius (assembly GCF_036321535.1). Lineage (NCBI taxonomy): Eukaryota > Metazoa > Chordata > Mammalia > Artiodactyla > Camelidae > Camelus > Camelus dromedarius. The sequence goes on along the minus strand of NC_087446.1, from coordinate 52,923,694 downwards.
CCAGGTTGACATCCGAGACTCAGGCCCTGGTACCTTCCCTGAAAGGCAGCTCTAGATGGTGATCTGAAGGGACTGAGTAGGTTTCGGGTGGAGTTATCGAGTCGCCTCTCTGCTGGACCAAGGCCAGCTCCGAGAGGACAGGGAAGGTGATGAGTGAGTCATTTCTCTTCAGGGCATAGGGTTGGACTGTAGATGAGAGGGGCGTTAGGCTCCTACCTTATCTGCCCTCTTCCCACCGGGCACCAGGACTCTGGCAGCCGGCCTTGATGAGGTTGTCTGCCCGTGTCGGCTACTCCTCTGGCTTCTGAGTGGTATATGAGTTGAGAAGTAAAGGCTTGGCTGCAGGCAGACCTGGTTTTCCAATGGGCCACATTCTTCTCTGTAGATCGCAGACAATTAACCTCACCTCTCCCAGCCTTAGTTTCCCAGTCTGTAAAACTGAGATAAAAATAGTATCTTCCTTCGTGGTGTTGCAGTTAGGGCCCCACCCTTTCCCAGAGTGGAGCCGAACCAACAGGGCAGGTTCTCACCTGGAGGCAGGGAGGTGTGGGGATGCTGTAGGCAGTGAAGGGGCCTCCAGGATGTCCCTTGCAGAGAGACTTGAGCTGGTGGAGCCAGCCATCTCGTGTCATCCCCTGGACCAGGGACGAGGGGGCCTTGCCTAGCTGATCCTTCAGGGGCTGCCGTAGGCATAGCCCCCTAGCCAACACACCTCTTGATCCCTCCATTGGCACCCTTATTTAGACAGTGCCGTCCTCTGTTTTGCTCAAGGTTTGAGAGAGTGCTACCTTGCCCAGGTCTTGTGGCCTGTAGCCCACCCTAGCCCCACCCACAAAGAGGAAGTTGCCTGGGGCTCCCAGAGTGAGAAGCTGGGTGCTCTGGCATGATGCCCTTCCCTGCCCAGCCTGTGCTGTGGAACAGAATGTACCTTTTTAAGAGTAACCTTATAGCCAGTTTGTTTGTGGAGCACACGCCTGCAGGGCACCGTCAGATCTCTTAAAGGGCCAGGGTCTTCCTGCTGCTCCTAGCACCCCCTTCCCACTTCTCTCCAGGGTAGCTGTCACACTGGGCTTTGGAATGGGACTGCCCTCTTGGGGGAGGAGGAGCTTGGAGGTGGTGCCTCCCTTCCCCCATCCTCTCTGGCTGGCCAGGGGTAGGTGGGTGTCTCTTCCCTGCTTTCAGCGGGCATGGTGCCCAGAGCCAAGCCCAGGGCCTGACTGGGGAGGCACAGCCCCATTGGAGGCCAGGACTATGCCAGTCTCGCCTCCCCAGGGCCCCCAGCTGCTTCCTCACCCAATGGGGCTCGGCTGGCACATTCTTGGGGCACGTGGAGAAAGCTGCCCCTGCCCCGTGCCAGTCCTTGGGGCCAGGGCTGTCCAGAACCCTTCTCTGAGCTGAGAAAGATTCCCTGCGCCCAGTTGGCCTATAGGTTTCTGGATGGGGTGGGGCTGTGGCCTCATTTGTAGGCTTTGTGGGCAGCCCCTTCCCAGATCCAGTCCCTTCGTCCTAGGATCTGCTCACTCAGACACACTGAGCAGTTCCACTTGGTGACCTGGCCCAGACTGGAGTCTCATCCTGTTCCCTGGCATCCATTTTTTCTCACAGTCAGATAGGGGTCTGTGTACAGATCTATTTCGGTCTCTTTTACCCCTTCCCCTTCCCTCTGCCATGACTCACATTTTCCTCTTGGGCTCCTGGGGCCAGGAAGGGAAGTTGCCTGGTTTGCCCCCCTTTCCTTCTCCCCCACTGGGGGCTATTCTTAGAAACCCCCGAGGGAGATAGTGTGCCCCCCTCTTCACCCCTGCTACTGGGAGGGGGGCCTTGTGAGCTGGACTGGGAAGGGAAGTTGGGAGGCCAATCCTAGAGGGTGAGAGCTGGAAATGCTCGGGGGTTAGCCGTTCCAACCCCTCCGTCTTACACAGGAAAAATGAAACCGAGGTCCCAGAGACAGTGACATGCCCAAGTTTGCGGGATCAGTTCTGGTTCTGGGCAGAGCCCAGAACTCCTGGCTTCCAGTCGGTGCTCTTTCCCTCCCTTCTCCCCAAACCAGAGCCCTGCCCCAGCCAGCTCTGGGGTGGAGCCACAGTGCCAGGTTAACCCCTGAACTTCCAGAAACACGGAGGCCGGCCTCCCTTAGACTGGCTTTCCAGTCAGTGCTGCTGCTGAGGGCTGAGGGCTGAGGGCCGAACACCCTAGGATTGGGGTCCTGGAGCGTGGGGCCTGGCTGGGCCAGGTGTTGGAATAGCCAGGCCTGGTGGCACCCCATCCCTGTCAGGAAGGGTTCTTTGTGTCAGTGGAGTTGATGATTTGCAAGCCTCGGTTCTGAGGCTGGGCCTCAAGAGCTTGGGTGAGTGGGATCTTGGAGACTTGGAATGTACTATGCAATAGGCTTGGGAGTCTGACTGTCCTGGACTCAAGTCCCGTACCAGCTACTACTAGCTGTGCGGTCTTGGGCAACTTACTTAGCTTTTCTGTGCCTGAGTCCCTCACCTTTAAAAGGAGATAGTGTTACCCATTTCATAGAGTCGTAAGAAATACATTCAGTAACATATAGTGGACACCTGTAGAGTCCAGGCACATTGTAGGTAGCCAACAAATTACCTTCAGTAATAGTAACTATAGTAATTATTATGAAGTTACGTCAGGGCAGAGAGGGACCTTAGAGGTCTTATTCTTTCTCTCTGGGTTCTAGACGAGCAAAAAGAGGCCCCAGCAAGATGAGGTGACTTGTCCTAGGCATTCACAGGAGGACGCAGAGCTCAGCTCTCCTGGGTGTGGTTCTGTAAGGAGAAGCACGTGCAGAAGGAGCAGCATTTGTCCTTTGTTTGGGGTCTTTGTGGGGCAGGAAATCATAGTGTGCTGGGCCCAGGCCCTGTGACCTACCTGGCTCTGGTTGGTGCTTCTGCTCCCAGGAACTGTGAAAAGATCACATTTCTAGCTGTGGGTGATCCATCCAGGCAGGAGGCTGGAGTTCTGTGGGGAGTGAGGCGGCATATTGCAGGCTTGCGGAAGACAAGGCACAGGATCCTGGCTTCCTCCCCAGAGGAGTGCATCTACAGAGCCCAGAGAATTGCACCTGTGTGTGTTGGGGTTGGTCACCCATCTGCCCCTGCCACCCTTTTGCAGCTCGGTGCCAACATGCTGCTGTTCCTCTGCACCAATGTCATTGGCATCTGCACACACTACCCGGCTGAGGTGTCTCAGCGCCAGGCCTTTCAGGAAACCCGTGGTTACATCCAGGCCCGGCTGCACCTGCAGCATGAAAATCGGCAGCAGGTGGGGTTGTTTTCCCTGATTGTGGCCTTCCCCCACCTCACCTGCAAATAACTTGCAGGTTGGATCCACTGCCGCATGCAACTCTGTGGAATAAGTGTGAATGCTTCCCCCTGACTGTGCATCACAGAGGCCCTTTGACACTGGGGTTCCTGTCCTGTCCGAGGGTAGGAGGGAGTAGATAGGAGTGCATCTGAAGGGTTGAATGGGGGAGGGTGGTCCAAGAAGGCTGGGATGTATTTCTGCTGAGGGCTCTAATGGAGGAGGGTCAAGCCATGGTCCAGAAGGGAAGTTTAGGGTCTCCAGGAAGGTTTGGGAGGGTTCTGGTGATGTGGAGGGACCAGGAGGGATTAAAATGTGAGGCCAGGAAGATAGTAATGCTCTGTTGAAACTACTGGTCCAGGAGCGGCTGCTGCTGTCAGTGTTGCCCCAGCATGTTGCCATGGAGATGAAAGAAGACATCAACACAAAGAAAGAAGATATGATGTTTCACAAGATCTACATCCAGAAGCATGACAATGTCAGGTAGGGTCGGGGTGGGAGGGTACCAGGAGGGGCTGGGGATCGGGGAGTCTTTGAGGGCCACATGGCCCTTCCATCTTCTGCCATTGTCCACAGCATCCTGTTTGCAGACATTGAAGGCTTCACCAGCCTGGCATCCCAGTGCACTGCGCAGGAGCTAGTCATGACCCTGAACGAGCTCTTTGCCCGGTTTGACAAGCTGGCTGCGGTGAGGGTGCTGGGGCTTGTGGGCGGGGCCGAAAGAGTGAGAGCACAGCCTCACTGGGAGGGAGGGGTGGATGGCGTCCACAGTGAGGGTCGTGGGCTAGGCAGGCTCAGTGAGCAAGAGAGTGAAGGTGACTGTTCCCCAACTCTTTCTCCTTTAGGAAAATCACTGCCTGAGGATCAAGATCTTAGGAGACTGTTACTACTGTGTGTCAGGGCTGCCAGAGGCCCGGGCAGACCATGCCCACTGCTGCGTGGAGATGGGGGTGGACATGATCGAGGCCATCTCGTAAGCACTGTCCCCTTTGGGGAACTGAGGGAACGCCAGCCTGCTCCTGCCCTTTGATGTGTCCCCAGGATTTTTCTTTAGTCTTACGGCTTCTGTCTTTAAGATCCATCACTGGGGCGGGGAATGTACTTTTCTTCAGCCCGTGTGAAGACCACGTGCCCTTAGACTCCAGCTATTAGGATGGGGTGGTGGGGCCAGGGTGAGGTGGGTTTGGGCTGCAGAGAGTGCCAGTTGAGCAGGCCTGAAGGAAGGACAGTTGTTCCTCCTCTTCTAGCTCAGTTTCACAAGATGCTTCCGGGCCCCTGCTGGTGAACATAGTTCTCAAACTTTTGCCCTTGAGCCCCTTGCAGACTCAGGTGTGTCCCGCCCAGGCAGTACTTCTAAGCCCTGCCACGAGGTCTGTCCTCGACCCTCTTGTCTCCAAGGAGAGCACAGGGCCTGGGCTCTGGGCTGGGACTGGGGAGGACGGTTCCAGGAGCTAAGCCAGAGCCGCCTCCTCCCAGGCTGGTGCGTGAGGTGACAGGCGTGAACGTGAACATGCGCGTGGGCATCCACAGCGGGCGCGTGCACTGCGGTGTCCTTGGCCTGCGGAAATGGCAGTTCGATGTGTGGTCCAATGACGTGACTCTGGCCAACCACATGGAGGCTGGCGGCCGGGCCGGGTGAGTGTGGGTCCAGGCAGTGAGCAGGGGGAGCCGAGTGGGAGTGCCAGGTCTCACCGCCCTGTTCCCGCACAGCCGCATCCACATCACTCGGGCCACGCTGCAGTACCTAAACGGGGACTATGAGGTGGAGCCAGGCCGTGGCGGGGAGCGCAACGCCTACCTCAAGGAGCAGCACATTGAGACCTTCCTCATCCTGGGAGCCAGCCAGAAACGGGTCAGGGTTGGGGTGGGGCTGGGGTGGGGCAGGCAGACAGGGCAAATAGGGGAGCCGGCAGAGGCCTTCTCTGGACCCCTCTCTGAGCCTGTATCCGTGCTGCCCACACAGAAAGAGGAGAAGGCCATGCTGGCCAAGCTGCAGCGGACGCGGGCCAACTCCATGGAAGGGCTGATGCCACGCTGGGTGCCTGACCGCACCTTCTCCCGGACCAAGGACTCCAAGGCTTTCCGCCAGATGGTGAGGGGCCCACAGCACCGGGACCTGGGACCTCACTTTGTCTCCCTTAACAGTCTGTGTCCCCCCTCCCTCTTCTGCCTTCCTTGTTGTGGCTCCATCTTCATAGATAGTTTCTGGTATTGGGGTCCCAAGCCCCCCCCCCCAGCCTATGGGGAGAACCCTCAGCACAGTGTTGGGAGTGGGAAGGGGTTGTAGAGGTGAAGGTGGCCTGCCCTCCACCTCACACACACACCCTCTGTCCCTTTTTCCAGGGCATTGATGATTCCAGCAAAGACAAGTAAGTCAGGTTACTGAGGAGGGAGGCACGGGAGGGGAAGGCACTTACATCCTGGGATGAAGTTGCGGGTAGCTGAGGTCCCCCTCTTCCCTGGACCTTAGATGTGTCATGTGGGAGCAGATGCCACACACCCGGCTCACACTCCCCCTCTGAGTGCTGCCTGTGCCCTTCCCTTCTCATGGCCTGTCACATGGCCGTGCTTGTGCACCTGGTGAAGCCATGTCCCCTGCCCTCAGCCGGGGTGCCCAGGATGCCCTGAACCCTGAGGATGAGGTAGATGAATTCCTGGGCCGAGCCATTGACGCCCGCAGCATCGATCAGCTGCGCAAGGACCATGTGCGTCGGTTCCTGCTCACCTTCCAGAGAGAGGATCTTGAAAAGAAGGTTTGGGGGATGCGAGGGCAGGAGGAGGAAGGCTGGGAAACGAGGGGAGGTCCCAGGAGGGAGGTCTGAGCACAGGTGAGGGAACAGGGGAGTTTCTGGGGAATGGGGAGGCCACCTCAGGGCACAGTGGGGATTCGTATCAACTGGGCCAACTGGTAGTGCCCTGCCTCCCCCAGGGCGGAGCCAGTGCCCAGCTCAGTCTCCCCTCCCTCAGTACTCGCGAAAGGTGGACCCCCGCTTTGGAGCCTACGTGGCCTGTGCCCTGTTGGTCTTCTGCTTCATCTGCTTCATCCAACTCCTCGTCTTCCCACAGTGAGAGCCTTGCCCCTTCTCGTTTGGCGTCTCTTCCCTCTGTCACTTCCCAGAACCTTCCTAAACATTTGTGCAAGCACACAGCCCCTAGAGCCTTCACCCTGCCCGCCTGGGGAGGGGGACGAGGATGCCCAGATCTCCCAGAGTAACGTTTTCCCTGGCCCTCTTCCACCCCAGCTCAGCCCTGATGCTTGGGATCTATGCCAGTATCTTCCTGCTGTTGCTGGTCACCGTGCTGACCTGTGCCGTGTACTCCTGTGGCTCTGTACGTGGGGGGCCTTCCAGGGCTCATGGGGGAGGCCAGGCTAGGGGCAGGGAGGGGTCACATGGGACGAGGGAGGAGAAGGCCATGCCTCTGCTGTCGGGTCCCCTCCCTGGGTGGCCTTACCCCTTGGCTGATGTGACCTCTGACTCTCAGTCTCCTGCCTCCCGGCAGCTCTTCCCCCAGGCCCTGCGACGTCTGTCACGCAGCATCGTCCGCTCGCGGGCGCACAGCACCGCAGTTGGCATCTTTTCAGTCCTGCTTGTGTTCACCTCTGCCATTGCCAACATGGTAAAGGTCCAGTGGAAATTCTTCCACCCTGCCTGTGCACCAGGCACCTTTCTGGGTGCTGGGGGTGTAGAGGGGATTGAGACAAATTTCCTGCCCATAGTAGGGATGGGGTTGACCCCAGTCCTCCCTCCTTCTCTCCCTGCCTCTTGTGATCCCTCAGTGAGAACATGGGCCCCTGGGGTATCAGGCATCTGGGCGTGGCTCTTGTAATCCCTCCCAACCTTGGTTACCCTGATATACCTCCCCTGACTTCTGCAGTTCACCTGTAACCACACTCCCATACGGACCTGCGCAGCCCGGATGCTGAATTTAACGCCTGCTGACATCACCGCCTGCCACCTCCAGCAGCTCAATTACTCTCTGGGCCTGGATGCTCCCCTGTGTGAGGGCACCGCACCCACCTGCAGCTTCCCTGAGGTGTCCAGGCAGTGCTCAGGCGGGGTGGGGGTTCTGATCAGTACCAGTTATTGACCCCTCTGTGCTAGGCTAGGTGATGGGCACTGGGGACCTAGGATCTCACCAGAGTCCCCAACACCAGGAGCAGCCAGGGGTCCTGGTGCACTGTAGGGGTGTGTAGAGGGTGAAGGAGGTTTGGGTTTGAGGCTGTGGAGGGGAGCTTGGGTCAGGCAGGGGCGTGCAGCGCTCTCCCTGCCTGGGGGTGCTGTGGCCTCTGCCTTCACCCAACACTGCCTCTGCCATCGCTCCCCAGTACTTCGTCGGGAACATGCTGCTGAGTCTCTTGGCCAGCTCTGTCTTCCTGCACATCAGTAGCATCGGGAAGCTGGCCATGGTCTTTGTCCTGGGGCTCATCTATCTGGTGCTGCTTCTGCTGGGTCCCCCGGCCACCATCTTTGACAACTATGACCTACTGCTTGGCGTCCATGGCTTGTGAGTTTATCCTCAGCCCTTTAACCCCCAGGAGCCTCTTGACCTTACTGGGTCACTGTGAGCCTCTCTGGTACCCAGGCCCCTTGTGCCCCTGGAATGCCACCACTTACCCCTCACCTGGGGGTGGAAAGGAGGTAACACATGACCCCCAATGTCACCCCAAGGAAACTCCAATCCTGGGAAATCCCTATATTTTAGGCTTGACATTAAAAAAAAAAATTCCCTCTTGATTTGCATGCTGCTTTCATATCCACACTTAATTACAGCTGCTTGGTGGTAGAGCCCTGGCTGGGAACCAGAACTTCTGACTCCTGCTTGAGGGCTTTGTCTGGGACACCACACTGGCTTTTCCCTTGCAAAACCCCACCCCTCATGATATGTGGCCCTAGCTTGGTGTGGTAGAAAAAGCCTCTGGGGTCTGCTAGGTTTGAATCCCTCCCCTGCTGCTCATTAGGTGTGTGACCTTGGACAGGTGGGTTAACTTCCCTGAGCCTCAATTTCCTCATCTGTAAAATGGTCATGCCACCTATATCACAGGGTAGTTGTAAAGATTTTAGTAACTAATACTATTGAAGGCTTGCTGACGCCAGGCACTGTGCTAAGCCTTTTGCAGGCATTATTAGATCTCACCATTCTTTTATTGATGAGGAAACAGGGGCTTAGAGAGTTAAGCAACTTGTCCCAGGTCAGTCACATAGCTGGTGAGTAGAGGAGCCGGGGAGTGGAACCTCTGTTCTTAAATGAGTTAATATAAGCAAAAGCCTTGGCCTAATGCCTGATTTATGGTGCTCTGTAAACGTAGTTTCTGTCCCCGCTTCCATGCCCCGACCTAGCGACTCAGGAAGAACTGATGATTGTCTCTTGTGTTTTCCTGCCAGGGCTTCTTCCAATGAGACCTTTGATGGGCTGGACTGGTGAGTGAGGACTCTAGGGCAGCCAAGGGTAGGGCTGCTAGATGCCTCCTTCAGACACTGAGCCTGCCTCTGCTCACTTCAGCCCAGCTGCAGGGAGGGTGGCTCTCAAATATATGACCCCTGTGATTCTGCTGGTGTTTGCACTGGCGCTGTATCTGCATGCCCAGCAGGTGGAATCAACTGCCCGTCTGGACTTCCTCTGGAAACTGCAGGTGACTGGGCGGGCCTCTGGGGGAGGGGGAGGAGCCTGGGGGCGGAGCCTGGACCATGCCAACACTTCGGCTGGCCAAGGCTCAGGCCGCCCGAGCCCACCCTGGCTCCACGCCTCCTCTGTGCCTATCCCCTATCCCCAGCCTCATCCTGTCCCTGCCCCTTTTACTCCTTTGCCTGTTCTTTAGGCCTCATCTATCCTCTTCTTCCACGTGGTTCCCTCTGATGCCCATCTCCAGGCGTTGGCCACTGCCCTCGCCCCTTGTGAATGTTGGGCAGTGGGTGATGGGTGTGGTGTCCTTAGGCAACAGGGGAGAAGGAGGAGATGGAGGAGCTCCAGGCATACAACCGGCGGCTGCTGCATAACATTCTGCCCAAGGACGTGGCTGCCCACTTCCTGGCTCGGGAGCGCCGGAACGATGAACTTTACTATCAGTCGTGTGAGTGCGTGGCCGTCATGTTTGCCTCCATTGCCAACTTCTCTGAGTTCTACGTGGAGCTGGAGGCAAACAATGAGGGTGTCGAGTGCCTGCGGCTGCTCAACGAGATCATTGCTGACTTTGACGAGGTACTTATCCAGTTGGCTGGTGCTAGCAGAGAGTCTGGGGACATGGGGACCAGAGGAGTGGGGAGGACTTTGGATAGTAAGGCTGGGTTGGGGTGAGTGGTACTGGGAGGAGGAAGGGAGATCTGATGGGACCCAGAGATGACAGGGGAAAGGTAGGTACCACAGAGTCAGGGACAGGGACTCATGAAGGTGTCAGAGGCAGTAAGGAGGTCAGCCCTAGTGGGGCAGAGGTGAGGAGCAGAGGAGGATGTGAGGATCTGTGAAGGCGCCAGGATAGGTACCAGATGGATGTCACTGAAGAATAAGCCAGTAGTCTGTGGACAGAGCCCCATGACAGGCGAAGTAAGCAAGATGGTCCCCTGAATAGAAAAAAATGGAAGCAAAATGTGAAGAAATGTCCTGAACATCCAGGGCAGGAATGGGCTGTTCCCTGTTCTACAGGGAAGGCACTTTCTCAGTCTGGGACTCAGTTTCCCAAAAGATGAGGGTTGGAATAATTGATGCCCAGCATTCCCCTGTGGTTCTTGGTTCTGTGAGTGAGCTGGCGAGGTTGACCTGAAGCTGTGTGCTCACGTCCTGGCCTGGGTCCTGATGGCTGCCCGGTGAGGGGGGCTGTTTCCTGGCTCCTTAGCCCTGCACTGAGAGCTGCAGCTGGAAGAGGGGCTCACATACTAAAAGGATGAGAGCTATTGAGACAGGGGAGTGGGGAAGGGGGCCAGGGTGTGACACAGCATGAGCGTTGCGGCAGGGCTGGGTTTGGCCTCTGCCTTGATGGCCAGGTCCCCCTGTGCTGTCCAGATCATCAGTGAGGAGCGGTTCCGGCAGCTGGAGAAGATTAAGACGATTGGTAGCACCTACATGGCTGCCTCTGGGCTGAACGCCAGCACCTATGATCAGGTGGGCCGCTCCCACATCACTGCCCTCGCAGACTACGCCATGCGGCTCATGGAACAGATGAAGCACATCAACGAGCACTCCTTCAACAACTTCCAGATGAAGATTGGTGAGAGGGCTGGGCTGATGGCGGGTTTCCCCAGGGCTGTTTCTGGGTGAAGCTGAGGCCACAGGCCGGGGATGTCATCTCAGATTCCCCATGGGGAGTCCTGTGGGGGTTCCCTTTTCTCCCACTGCTTATATCGTCTGGTATTAAGAATACAGATCATTTGATGAGGGCCTATGATGTGCCAGGCTCTGTCCCAGGCATTTTTAGAGAGGACTCTCAGAGAGATTAAATAACTCAGCCCCAAGGTCATGCAACTAGTAAATGGCTAAACTGGGCTTCAAGACTAGGTTTGTCTAATCTCCAGTACCAGTGTCCTTATCTCTGGCCAGTTTGAGAGGCCCTTCCTCTCAGATGAACTGGTGGATGGGAGTGGTTAATCACAAGGGTTCTGGAGTTAAATGATCTGGTTTGAATTCTGACTGTTCCACTTACTCTTGTTTAACAAATCACCTAACTTCTCTGAGCTTCGGTCCTTTTCTGTAAAATGGGGATAAACGATACCCACCTTTTAGGGCTGTCGAGAGGACAAGATAGTGTAAAGTGCTTACCAGAGTGGTTGGCACAGAGCGAGCATTCAGTGCTCACACACAGCAGGGGGCTCCTCCGATGGCAGGCCTGCACCTCCCGTTCTTCAGGAGACTTGTGCCTTTTCCACTTTCTTCTCTCCATCCTTCTGAAGGTGCCAGGAGGTGGGGTGCCTCCATCGACTACTCTCAATTTTTGTACTACTCTCCCCACCCACCCCAGGGCTGAACATGGGCCCAGTTGTGGCAGGTGTCATTGGGGCTCGGAAGCCACAGTATGACATCTGGGGGAACACAGTGAATGTCTCCAGCCGTATGGACAGCACGGGGGTCCCTGACCGAATCCAGGTAAGGGGAATGCGAGCAGAGGCTGGGAGGGGTATGGGCCCAGAGGGCTTCTGCATGTCCTTCTGTGCAGTTAGCTAGGACGGGTAGGGTGGCAGTGTTCTGTGGCTGGTGGGGTGGGGATGGGGGAGGGAAGCTAGCATGACTGGAGAACCCCTGGGCCCCTGCAAGTGCAGCAGGAAGGATCCCAGGCTAAGCAGGCCCCCATCCCCCCCCAGGTGACCACGGACCTGTACCAGGTTCTAGCGGCCAAGGGCTACCAGCTGGAGTGTCGAGGGGTGGTCAAGGTGAAGGGCAAGGGAGAGATGACCACCTACTTCCTCAATGGGGGCCCCAGCAGTTAGCAGGGCCCGGCTACAAATTCAGCTGAAAGGACCAAGGTGGGCATTTGAGTGGACTCTGTGCCGTTGGGTGAAGCTGTGGCAGGGGACGCTGGGCCTCCAGACCCTGCTGACCACCACGAAAGGGAACACCCAACAGGCTGTGCTTGGACCATGCGCGTCTGCCCTCAGGCTGGTGAACGAGGGGATGCCAAGAGGATTATGCAAGTGACTTTCTTTTTTAATTGGGTTAGGGCTGTTCTCTCCTTTTTTCCAGCTTTGGGAGCAGGGCAGGGGGAGCAGCAGAGGAGCCCCCTTGCCTGAGATATTAAAATGGCAGCTTGCCACCCCTACCCTTTCCCATCTGTCTGGGCAATAGGCTCAAGGCTGGGCCCTTCCTTTCCCTCTTTTTCCTGGGAATATTTTGTACAAAGACCGGGGCAGGCTTGAAGAGTGCCTATTCCATGCTTGCCTTTGCTGTGCCTGCATCCCAGCACCGGTCCTGGGCACCCCCCACCGTGGCCAGGTCTCCCTCATACACACGGCACAGGAGGGAAATGCTCTGGGTTCCCACTCTGTCCATATTTCAGGGGAATGTTTCCATTTGCCAAATCCCAGTCCCAGAGTCTGTCCCCAAAGGGGAACCAAGGGACTTCTGACAGCTCAGATTTAGCTCTAGTTCCTGCACAGCTCCAGGGAAAGGGGCATCTGGTCCCAGTGGTACTGTGAAAATGCCCCGCCAGAGAGCAAGCATGTGTGTGGACGTCAGAAGATCAGGGGCTGGATGTTCACTTGCAGGTGCCAAAGAGCAGGCTGGCCAGGGCCTGGGGTGGTGCCAGACTCTGATGTGAGGGCCCTGATGGGGTCAGGATCACTCCACTCTACCCCAGCGCTTTCTTGCTGTCTGCTGGCAGGGGGCATGGAGCGTCTCTACCCCTTCTGTTGCCAAATAGAAAAGGGCCAGGGCTTGGGGGAAGATGACCCTGATCCCCAGCTCGTCCTCCCAAGCCTCTGGCACGGGGGAAGGCCTGTGTGTCTGTGTAACCATGCGTGCACGGTGGTCTGTGTGTGCGTGTCTGTTTTCCAGGTCTGTGTCCTTGTGTTCCTGCTCCTCGGCTCTCCACCCTGGGTTGCCTCTCTCCTGCAGGCCTGTCTTCTGGGAATAAGGCAGGGTTTCTGATTTCAAGGAATGGAGAGAGATGCCTAGGTTGCCCAAGAGTGGGATGGGGTGTGGTAGCAAGAGGAGGGTGGCCCTGGGGAGAGGAGTCCTTTTTGTGCCAAATCCCTAAGTGCCATTTGGGGGCCATGTGTGCAGCCTGACTGTCTCCCTGCTTGGGGCAGGGACCCAAGCACCTGCTTTAACTGCTCCTTGCACTTGAACTGTCTGGGGTTTGGTGGGCAGAGACTCAGGAGTTTCCTGGGTTCCCAGCTGGTGTCCTGGGACACGGTATGCTTTGGGGCTGGGGTTGCATAGGATCCCTCTGAGGACCCAGATTCTGGTACTAGGGGAGAGAGGAGGGGAACCTGGACCTCGCTCTTCCCCAGCTTTCATCCTAAGCCCGGTGTGCTCTGGGCTCTCCCATCCCCATAAAGCCCATAAGGGCTGCCAGGAGGGTTAGGAGACTGGACTCCAGATTCCCTTCCTATCCCTGCCTACCTTTTACCCCACTCCCTACAACCTCCTCGCCTCTGTCCTGACCTAGTTGGTGCCTTGGTTTCTCTGTCTGTACCTATTTAAGCCAGAGGTATTAGCCTGAATTTTGCTTGAAGATTGCTTTGTCTTAGAGGCGGTTAGGGAGGCAGAGGATAGAGGCAGAGCTGCTGGGTTTGGGGAGTAGAAGAGGCAGGTGGCACTGTTGCCCTTCCTCATGCCCTTTCTGACTCTAGCTCCTTGCAGAGGCCTGGTTTCTGGATTGCACTGCCTGCCTTGGGGGATCTTCCTTTGGCATCAACCAGATGGGCCATCAGTCACTTCATGAGCCAAGGCAGGGAAAGGGGAGAAGACTAATTGGTCCAGATAGAAAGCCATCTCCCCTTCCCTCAGCCACATCCCTGGATAGGAAGGGACTCCCTGGGTCCTGGGGTGGGGATGAGGCTGTAAGAAGATCAGAGTGGGAAGACCACAGCCTTGGGTGACTTGTCTCTGCTTCTTGCCAGGTGGGAAGGGCCTGTCCACACCCTGGCTCCCCATACCACAGTGCCAGCCACGCGCTTCCCCTGGGCTGCCACTGCCCACCCCCCCAACCCTTGCCAGTTGGTGGGGGAGTCAGTGGATGGGAGGCCCATGGACTTTGGTTTTATAATGTAACCACTGTGGGAGCGGGGGAGGGTGGTGTACCATGTATTTCAGTGAAATATTTAATATATTTAAATATCAATAAAAATCAAACTCTTTGTAAAATTCCCTGTTCTCTGCAGCTGTTCTGGGCCCTGGGTTGGGTCAGAAGTGGCAGAGCCTGGTGTAGGAGCAGGCCTCTGCCAGGGGGCTCTGTGGACTTCTCTCATCTACGGTCAGAGGGCTTCCTCTGGTTTCCTCCCTGCCAAGGTGGAGCTGCAGTGTCTTCAAAGTGTGACTGCTCTAGGCCCTTCAGCAGCATGAGGACCAGTGTGTCTTCCCAGATCTGTTACTCTGACCCCCACGGTGCATGAAGTCAGGACCCCCTGAGGTGGTCTTTCCAGTGCCCTGGCCCCTCCCAAGCCAAACACCAAGTTCTAGCTCCTTTAGGAATCTCTCACAATCCTGATCTCACAAAAATTTGGGTATTGGAATAATTTCCCTCCCCCTTACTTCCAGTGCACAGAAGTGACTTTTAATCCACTCTGTTTATTCTGCTTTCTCCATCCCCTCCTCCCAGTAGTCAGCTGTCCAAACCAGGGCACCTCCCTCTTTCCCCTTCTTTGCCCTCTATCCACAGTCTATCTTGTCCTCCTGCAAACATCCTGCTCAATACGGACTGAAGTTTCTGTCGTTGAGAATGGAGTGATCCATAAACCTGGAAAAGAGATGGGGTCTCAGATTCAGCCAGGTTAGGCTGGGGGTTGGGGGAAGGAGTGGTGTCCTTAAACCTAGCTCCCAAGACTGCCTCAGGGCAGGATGGGCAGGGGTAGTGAGGAAGGCAGGCTCCTGCCAGTGGGTGGTGGTTAGAGGGATGGGGAGGTGGCGATGGAGGGAAGCCTCTCACAAGAAGGGAGCAGATACTTGTGTTTGTTCAGAAGACATATCCGTGAGGTGAAAAGCAAAGACACAGGCAAGTCTTTAGCTCCTTTTTATGCCAACACTGCCCAGATTCTGGGGCCAGTTTTCCCTGGTAAGACCGACACCTCTGTCTAATTCCCAACTCTGGATAGATATAAAACGGTCTCCAAGGATTTAAGGGAGGGATATCTCCCCACCCTCACCCCTCCCGGCCTAACCTGGTCATTGGGCTTTTAATGAGGCAGTGGCGGGGGCTCCGGATCCACGGCATGGCTTCCTCTGGGTGCACTCCTGGACTGTGGGACCACCAGAAGCTGAAGTTCTGAGCATCAGTCAGAGGGACTCTGAAGACCTGGTTGGGGACTGAATGGCTGGGAGAAGGGCAGGTTATCCAATTTCTTAGAGTTCTCTGCTACCTTTTGTGCCTCAGGGCATCACGAGCCCAGCCTAGCAACTGGGCCTGACCAGGTGCTGAGAAGTCCTGGAAATTTGGTCATCACACCCAGCTTCACTTCCGGATTCCAGCCTCTCACACCCTTCGTGGTCAGTTGAATCAGTCTTTGCTCTTCCTGCTTCCACTGTAAGCCCATCTCCAAGAGAGCTTTCCCCAAGTGCTAAGGTGGTGGAAAAATAATTGGTCAGCCCACTTGGAAAATGTGCAAGATGGGTCTGCTGGTTCCTTTTTTTTTCCCCTTTGTTCATTCCAAGTAATTCTTTGAAATTTAGCAATGATACTACCTTGATATCTTTACATATTGCTAATATATACCATTTATCAAGTACCTGTTATGTTCTAAATGTTGTTTTAGGTGTTTTTAAAATTTTGAAATAATATCACTTGACTTACCTAGTTTTTTTTTGTATTTTCACTCTATTTATTTGGATAAATCTAAATATATCAGTGTATAAAATTTGTATATTTTTAAAACTTAGAATTATGGCCTAATATTCTGTCTATATAGTCTTTATAATCATTATTTTTTAAAAATCCCTGATACACCATTGAATAGATGTTACATTTTTGACTTGGCTGTTTTCCTATTAATTGATAATCAGCTTTTAAAAAAAAGTTTTGCTGTTAGAAATAACAGCTACTCTTCACACCTATCTTTTTAAATTTCTGAAAGTATTTTAGTTTTTTTTAATTAAACTTGAATTTTGAGATAATTACACGTTCATATATAGTTGTAAGAAACGATACACAGAGATCCTGTGTACCCTTTACCCACGTCCCCCCAGCCCCGACCATGGTAATATCTTGCAAAACTATAGTACCATATCACAACCAGGGTATTCACATGTTGATAAGGTTTTGTCGGTTTATCACCATAGGATCCTAGAGTTGCCCTTTTATAGTCACGTACCCCTCCCTCTACCCCTTGGTAATCAACAACGTGCTCTTCATTTCTATAATTTTGTCATCTTAAGAATGTTATGTAAATGGCATCATACAGTATATGATCTTTTGGGGACTGGCTTTCTTCACATAGCATAATTCCCTGGAGAGTCCTACAAGTATTTGCCTTATCAGTAGGCTGTCCTAAATGCTTTTTAAAATGTATGTTTTCTCTAACTTTAACAGCAATGCTAGAGTATTATTGCAGTTTTCATTTGGTTCAGAGAGGTTAAGTGGTGAAAGGAATTTGCCCAAGGTCACACAACTTGTTTGGAGTTTAAACTCAGTTCAAATTCCAAAACTTTGATCCTTACAATTCTGTAAGATTGGTGGAGTAGGCATTTTCTGTTTTTTTTTTTTTTTAAATGAATGAGGAAGCAGTTTAATAAAGGGTAAGTGACTACCACCCAAGGTGAGACACTTAAAAGAGGCAGAACTAGGACTCACCCCTGGATCTTCTGTTTCTAAGTCTGATTCAGATATTTTATCTTACCTACCCTACTATTCAAGTCTCCTTTCTCTCAGTCTCTTCTTGGCTTTTCCCCCTGCCCCCAAAACCATGCCCCACCACATCCCACCATTCTCTGGGAACTCAGACACATCTTTTCTGCCCCATAGCATGGTGCCTAATTCAACATACTTACATGTCTTTAACGACACCTTCCGTACAGCTTCGTGGTACCTTGTGTGGCTATTCTGGTGCACAGAATAATTCCCATCTTCTGAGATAATAGGGGGAAGCCTCGTGGGCACTGATTCCTTCTGGTCTGAAATGAGAGCAGACTTCCTCTGAGTACTTAGCAAATGGGGTTGACTTTCTGAGTCTGTAGACTCCATGCCAACCAGGTCATGGCAGGCATCTCTCCAAGACACTCACATCAGATTCTCGGGATCTCAGGAGCCAAATCAAAATGCCTGTGACAGAGGAGAGGGAGGAAGAAGCCAGTGATCACAAGACCTCCCTCTCTGCTCTCTTGCTTCTCCCTGGCTCCTGGGTTTTGAGTGACCTGCTGGAATCAGGATATTGACAAATACTTCTGGTTAGTGCAGGTGAAAAAGGCCCCTTATCTGGGTGGAGATGCCTTTCCTGGGGTTGGCATACTTGCAGAGCTTCAGTTGCTTTAATAGGGGA
The DNA here is from genome assembly GCF_036321535.1 of Camelus dromedarius. Taxonomy (NCBI): domain Eukaryota; kingdom Metazoa; phylum Chordata; class Mammalia; order Artiodactyla; family Camelidae; genus Camelus; species Camelus dromedarius. The sequence goes on along the minus strand of NC_087446.1, from coordinate 52,906,265 downwards.
AATTATGTTTAAGCTAAATCTTGGAGGATAAGAAGGAATTCGTGGGACATAGAAGTGTCAGGAAGAGCATTTCAGGCAGCGACATATCAAGTGTGTTAGAAGTTTAGAGAGGTCTCAGTTTGCTATTGATTTAGAGCCTGACTAGTGCTGGGTTAAATGGAGAGGGACAAGGCCTGGGGCTGGCAAGGCTATAGAGTAGGGCAGGTTAAGATCCCCAGGCTCTCTTGTAGCCAAGACAAGGGCAAAGAGTTTTTGGCTAGGCCAACCAACACATCTTCCGATTTTGAATCACAGATGAAGTTACAAAGAAGCAGGGATCATGTCAAGTCTTCTTCTGTTGATGGAAGTTGGGGCAGTGAAGCTGCATCGTGTTTCTAGCAGCAGTTTCCAGGGCCCAGTGTCCTTGGTGCCAGCAGTGCCCACCACAGCAATGAGTGCAGCAGTGTCTATGCCCGACCAGGTATATACATTTAAAAAATCTATTCATGTGTGGATAGACATTTGTATTGCTTCTGTGTCTTGGCTACTGTGAGTAATGCTGTAATGAATATTAGAGTGCAGATGTCTCTGAGATCATGATTTCAATTCCTTTGGGTATATATCCAGAAGTGGGATTGCTGGATCACATGGTAGTTCTATTTTAATTTTTTGAGAAATCTCTATACTGTTTTCTATAGTGGCTGTATACATTTACATCACCGGCAGTGCACGTGGGTTCCCTTTTCTCCTTGCCAGTGCTTATTATCTTTTTTTTTTTTTTTGATAAGAGCCACTTTAGCAGGTAAGAGGTGATATCTCATGATGGTTTTAATTTGCATTTCCCTGATGATTAGTAATATTGAGCATCTCTTCATGTACCTGTTGGGCATTTGTGTTTCTTCACTGGAGAAATGTCTCTTCAGATCCTCTGCCCATTTTTTAATTAGATTTTTTTTTTTTTTTTGCTACTGAGGTATAGGAATTCCTTATATATTTTGGATATTAACCCTTTATCAAATATATGGCTCGCAAATATTTTCTCCCATGCTGTAGGCTGCCTTTTCATTTTGTTGATTACCTTTGTTGCGCAGAAGCTTTTCAGTTTGATGTAATCCCACCAATATTCTTTCAATAAATTCATGTTCTGCTTAAATAGGCTCGATTTGGCTTGCATCTCAGAGTCCTGAGCTTGACAGGAACTGGATCAAAGTTTGCCATGCTCTCTGGAAGTTGTTGAGATTGTGGGGCTCACCTCTGGTGGATGGTGGGGATGCCCCTCTGTTCTGAAGCTCTTTCCCAGCTCCTGCTTTTCTCCTTCATCCTGGCTTGGCCCCACACATTCATCGTCTCTGTCCCTCCCCCATCCCTTTTGTACTCCAGTGGAAATCTCCTTTAACATTCTCTGTCTGAGATAATCACACCACCAGAGTGGGGCACAATGTGAATCCCCTCCATCCACAGTTGAGGACTTGGAGGGGGGAAGCCTGGGCCAAACCAGGGGTTGGATTTGTACTTCATCGCAGGTTATAGCAATAAGGGGCCAGTCCCTAGAAGCAGTGTCATTTGAGTTTGGTCATTTGACTTTGGGCTAGGTGAGGGTGGCAGAGCGTCCATGGCCAAGTAAATGTGGACTGAGGGGAAAGACAAAGAGCGTGTTCCTAGTGGGCAGTGGGACCTGGACTGCAAGTAATGTTGGTCTGGGTGCAGGTGACAGTGGGAACTCTACCTGGTCCTGAGGCCTCAGATTGATTGTTCTTAAGGGTACAGCAGGTGATGCTGTCTATTACCTCCCTTTTGGAGTAGTAGGCTCCCAGCCTCCCAGCTTGGGTTATTGGGTGCTTAGAGGTGTGCTGAACAATGTCACCCACTTGGAAGTCTTCCTCTTGAGTCAAGCACCAGTTGGCATATTCCTCTGATCAGTTTTTGGCAAGCTGGAAGATATTTTTGGTAACTTGTGGCTTCCCCAAGCTGCCAGTTTTTGGAAGCCACCTTTGGAAGGGATGCAATGAACTCTTTATAAGCAAACTCCACTGCGGCAAGGTAGATGAATCCATCATTTTGTTGGTAGATGGTATAACAGAGGTTCTTCATCCGCCCAATTAATACGATGCTCCATACGGTTTTTTGTGGTAAACAGACATGAAGGGCCCTGACGGCTTCTTCTAGAACTGGGCCATAAGTTAGGAGTTACCGTAAGACCACATTTAATGCCTTGAATGGACCATGAAGGATATCTGGGGTAATATAAAGTACTTGCATGGGTCTTCCACTTATCCAAATTAATGTTGCAGATTTCTCAGTATTACAGGCTTCCCAGGGCCACTGGGGTGGTCACAAAAGCTTAGTTTTCCACTACTTTGCCCATTGCCTCTGTTAGTTGGAACTGGGGCTGCTTTGCCATGATGTTTTCAGGTTGAAGAATTTTTAGGATGGGTCTACCTCAGTGGCTCCCAGAATTCTGACTTTCAGGTCAGGGTATTTGCCTGTCTGTTCCAGAGTGTTAGTACATAGTGGTGATAATATCTAACAGACATTGCTTGCAGTTGTCTTAAAGTTGGTGTCGCTGCATGCAGAGTAATACCACCCTGACTGGAGATTCATGCAAGATTAGTTTGAGAGACAATGTGATATTATATGTAAGATATGACTCCTGCCTAAGAGGTCATATCAGATGCGGGGCATTAATCCCTTGAAGTTGGCTGGAGCATTAACGTAGATTGGAATAGGCTAAAGTATGTTTGGAAGGCTACCTTGCTCTTACCGTTTTCCCTGATTTAAGGAAATTGTCAGTGATTTGGGAGGAAGTGGAAAGGAGCATGGGAACCAGACCCAATCTCCAGGGCACATTTTACGTATAGGGGCAGTTCCTTTGCCTCTGTGTCCAAAAATATCTTCCTAAAAGTGGTCACTTGTTCAGCATTCTGAACACAGGGGAAGTAGACAGGGCGCAAGATAACAGAGAGGCGTAGTGCTGGTTGCAGACTGCTGATGTGAAATGCATGACATGGATCTTCCAGAGATAGCAACAGTAAGAAGAGCTAACGTGTCAGTGAATGTGTTCAGCACAACTATAAAAGGTAGGTACTCTTATCATCTTATTTTTTAAATGGAGAAACAGAAGCCCAGAGAAGTTTAGTAATTTGTCCAGCCAAGTTCACATGAACTAGCATATGGCAGAGACATGAGTTTAACCTAAGCAGTTTGGCTCCTGAGCCCATGCTCTTAACCACGACACTAAACAAGCTCTTGAAGTTGTCTAATCAGGGCTTTCCAGAAAGAGCAAGGACTAAGGAAAACCATGAACTGATAGAACTAGCCTCTTTGAGGGCTCCGCCGTGTACAGGTCAATGCGGACCCCGTCAAGGGTGTCTGCTCACTCTGGAGAAGCCTTGAGTTGGGAGGGGGACATGATGATATTACCTGCCTCCCTGAGCTCCACTTGAAACGTGGAATAGTATTTCCTATGTCAAGCATCGGGGGAGCAGAGAGAACTGGAACCTGGTGGGCCACTCTGCAGTGGATTGGACCAGTCCCAGTGGGGAAAGCCAGTGGGGAAAAGCCAAGCCCCTGTGGAAAAAGTGGGACCTCTGCTGTAGGACAGACACAGTCAGCCACCTTGGAGGTGCCCTCTCCCTGGGCGTTGGCAGACTGTGGCTATGAGGAGCTTGAATACCTTCTTCCCTCCAGTTTCAGGTGGATGGGGATGATGGTCTGTAGCAGCTACGAGACGTATGGGTGTTTCCAAAAGACATGCCTGTAACTTCAGTAGATTTATCCATTTAGAAAGGCAGAGGGGCTCAGCGGCTTTGGCCAGTTTGCTCTTGGCTGAACTGTGCCATTCGTGCTCCTGTTTGAAAAGCAGAACTACAGTGCCCTCTACTGGAGTCTAAGAATGGCATCTCTAGCTGTCTCCTAACAGGCAGTGACCAAACAGGCAGCTAGAGGAGGTCAGGAGAAATAAGAGATTGAGCAGAGAACATTCCAGTCAGCGTGCTCAGCTTTTACCAAAGATTTGAGATTTACCTTTTCTTTGAAGAGATTCGTTTGAAAGTAAGAGCAACTCTGAGGACTCGTTAGTGAATTTCCTGGGGAAGAGGAACAATAAAGGAGGCAGTGGAGGAAGATGAAGTGAGGTCCTTTGGATGTGCGGAGCTTGGAGGTCATTGTGTCTGTGGCTGGAGGGCAGTCACCAGAGAGTCTGGCAGGGAGAGGTCATTTGTTTCAAGTCAAGAACAAGCATGATCACTCTATACCCACTCCCATCCATTTGCCGCTGAGACTTCCCAGTGGGCAATGTGGAGTGTAGATTTGTGTTAGGAGGATGTCTAGCTTGACCTAGGGCTTTCATATGACAAGGCAAGGGAGTTATCTCAGCAAAGGGCCAGATAGGGAGAATTTTTCTAAAATTCTAAGACACCCCTGGACCAAGAGGAGTGTCCAGGTATGAAGTTAACAGTAGATGGTCTCGTAGTAACTTATGGTGAAAAAGAGTATGGAAACAAATACATGTATGTTCATGTATGACAGGCATTATGCTGTACACCAGAAATTGACACAACATTGTAAACTGACTATACTTCAATAGGAAAAAATATATATGTTTATATAGAGAGAGTAGATGAGAGAACAGGGTTCAAAGCAAGGGGTGAGACAGATTCAGCAAAGGAAAAGACAGATATATGGCCATGTTCCCCTGGGAAGGACAGAGAAGAGGAAGCTTAGCACCCAAGGTGAATGAACTCCGGAAGCTGGGCTGAACCTGTAGCAGCAACTGTAGTATTAGGATCAGGAAACGTGAGTCTCGGGTGGGGCAGGAGTGCTGATTGGTAGACATGGGGGTTCTGGTCACTGGTCAGGGATGCTCTTCTGTGGGCAGCTGCAATTGACCAGGCTTTCAGGGCCTGAATGAAGACTTCTTTGAAGCCAGCTGGCATTTTTTTTTTGCTTCTCAAGGAAACTTATGGTTAAAAATATTGCTTTCCAGGTACTGCATCCTGGCAAACATGTCTTGAGTAGTGGACCAAGATATTCCAGTCAGAGGAAAGGTATATATTCCATATGGAAATAGTAACTTACTCATTATGGTTTATAACTTCCAGTCATCTCTTTTATAGTTTTATGTACTAGATCTTAGGTATATTACAAATATTATCTTTAATCTCTATATTGGATCTATAAGGAAGGCTTATTGTGTTCATTTACAGTTGAGGAAACTGAGGCACGCTGAATCTGCTTAGTGTGAGTTAGCTCCCCGAATCTGAACAATTTTGAATACCTGATAAGACTGAGTTTCTGAAGTTGAGGAGAGACCAAAGTATGCTCTCCACACCCTGGTTTCCTCTTTGGTCTTTCTATTTTGGTTCTTTATCAGGAAGAAAATAAAGGAGGCAGAGACTGGCAGAGTATTTAGTTACCTATGTTGACTCACCTCTGAGCGTTTTCATTGTGACTGTAATAAGGAAAGCTTGTGTGGGCCTTCACATCTTCTAGCAGAAAAAAACAGTCTTTCTTCAAAGAAAAATTGTGAGTGACTTAAAAATATCACTAGAGTATGTGTTAAGAATGAAAAGTGTTAATATTAATAGGTTCATTTTTATGGTTGCTGTTAAAGCCTTCACTGAAAGGCCAGGTAAGAGTGTGGCTGATCTGAGCAAGGAGAACAGGTTGAAGTGCTATTATGGGTGGACAGAAAAGGGTCAAGACCCTAGAGTGAATGTATTAACAGCGTGAGATCAGCCAGAAAGAGAGCAAGGTTCAGAAAATCATTCTGAAGACAAGTGTGGATTACAAATCAAAGAGTCCTGCAAGATCATTTGGGTTGTGGAACTAAGGATGAGCATAGAGTCAAAAACTGTGTGTTCCTTGAATTAATGGATGTAGAAACTGGGAATAGAAAGACGGGGGTAAGCAAGGTAGATGGTTGTCGGCTTGCTAGGAGCCAAACAGTATGCTATATTTTATCCATACATACGTTACCCAACCAGTTCTGAGGTAACAGAAAGGTATGAGGCAAGTTCCCCCTCATGGTGGTCCACAGGTCCAAGCCTCTGCCAGCTGACCTTATATTGCAAGCAACCTCAGCAGCACTGGGGTTCAGAACCATGCTGAGTTGCACTTTCCTGTTGATACGTTAAATAAGATGAATGCTAAGAGCTTACCATTTAATTTAGCAACATCACTATGGATATGAGCATTGGTAACTATCTAGTGGAGCTGTGGGGGCAAGAGCCTAATTGGTGTGGGTTCAAGAGAGACTGGCAGGATATTTGAAGACATCAAGACCAGACAAGTCTTTTGAGAAATTTTTCTCTATGGTGAGGAGGGAGGGGAGTGGGCAGGGAAATAGGAAATGTAGAGCTTTAAGATGGAAGAAATTATAGCATGTATGTATGCAGATTGGAATGGTCAGAGATGGAAAAATTGATGCAATGCAGTGTGAAGAATATTGCAGTAGTGTCCTTGAACAGGCAAAAAGATGAGATCTGATGCACAAGTGGAGGGGTTGGTATGAGTAAGCGCGTAGACCATTGATTCATTATAGGGCGACACACATGGACACAGGCGCAGGTAGATGGATAGATACGGCTTGTGAGAGGTTATAGAATTATGTTCCAATTTCTTCTGTTTTCACTGTGACATAGAAGGCAAGTCATCTGAGAGTGAGGATAGGTCTGAGGAAAGAGGAGGTATGAGGAGGCCTCCAGGAGAGTGAGAGAATGCACAGAACAAGATGGAGCCTGACTTCTGGGCCGCCACAAAGGCCCACTGGAGTTTAGTGATCATGAATTTAAAGTAAGGCCAGTCAGCATGGTTGTTTTTTTTTTCTCTTGTCAATGAGTAGAAACCACTTTTTCCAGGAGTTTGGTATAATCAGGGCTGAGAAGGGGAGAGGATGGTGGAGAAAGAAATGGTGACGATAGCTTAAGGGCACCATGTGGTCAAGAGAGGGTTCTTTTTCTTTTTCTTTTTCTTTTTTCCAGATGGCAGAGATCACAGCACTTCTATATACTTACAGAAATGATCTGTGAAGAGGGGGGAAAAAACCTGAAGGAGTAGGGATAATCTCAGGAGCAAAATCTTTCAGGTGAGAGGGAATGAGATCCAGTACACAAATGGAATCAGTTCATTCATTTGTACCAGAGGGAAAGTATAGATGCCGTGGAATATTAGATGTGATGATGGAAAGTCTCTTTTGACTGCTTCTATTTTCTTAGTTAAATGAGGAGCAAGAAAATTATCAGCTCAGAGTGAGGATGGGAGAAGGGATTTTAGAGGTTTGAGGAGAGAGAGGATGTGAAATAGTTGTCTTGAGGAGTGGGGGAGTGGCTAGGAGACTATCATAGGATTGTCAGGAAGTCCCAAGTGCTCACTTAAATTTGTGGTTATGGTACTGATCATTCTAGGAAGACTAAATGTCCTAGGAGGAGAGCCAAATACATGTACCTCTGTCTTGACAGGTTTCTCTGGAGCTCAACACTCCAACTTCCTGGAATTTCATAGCCTTGTATTTTGCTTCCAGAGTCAGCCTATGGGCCCCAGGGCTTGGCCATGCTGGCCCAGCCTTCAGCTCTGGGGCAGCTCAACTGGCTTCTAGGGAATACTAGGAATAGAATATAATAACTGTTAAGTGGAATTTTCATGTGGAAGTCTGAATGACGTGGTTGGAGCCAAACTTGGCAGAGGGTAGCCAAGTTTCCTGAATGTCTTTGTGGAAAAGGTAGTTATACCAGAAATATTGTTTAAGATTTATTTTATTATAAACTCATGGATGGTGGGCAGAATGCATAGATATTTCAGGGTGTGCACAATTAAAATGGCTTGTCAGAAATCAGAGATTTCAAGCTGGGATGCAGTGAAAGCAGTCTGATCAATGTGGGAGTTGGAGGTGCTTTGCTCCAGTTTTGGCCTTGAACTGCTTTTAGATTTTGAAGTTTGCTCTTAGGAGGACAAAGCTCTCTCCTCAGCTCTACACATGGCTGGCTCATTCTCATTCTTCACAGTGTTGCTCAAACATTACCTCCTTGATTACTGTCTAAAGTGGGCCTCTTTGAGCTACTCTCCATCATGAGATCTGCAAACTCAGTTGCGTGTAAGAGCCAGGCAGATAATGTTTACGAGTAAAACAAACTGAGTAAGAAATCTGTCCCATCTAAAGGGGCAGCTGTACTTTGCTCTGGCTGTTTGTGGTCATGTAGGGATTTAGGCCAGTGTAGCCAGTTCTAATTTTTTAAAGAGAAATCAGAAATGTGGGTTTTACATGAAGTCTCCTGATTTTTAAATGTTGGTCCAAATTTTTAAGATAGCACTCTGTAGGCTGAGTCTGGCCCTCTGGCCTGCAGTTTATAACTTCTGATCTATTGCACCAACTCTCCCACCCTTATTTCCTTCCCAGCACTTGTTGTAATCTGTGAATATCTTGTTTATTTATCAACTTGTTTATTGTCTGTGTTAGTCACTGTTGTATTCCCAGTGCCTAACATAGTGCCTGGTACAATTAGTTCCCAGTAAATAAATATCTGATGTTGGATGAGAAGGGGAGTCTGGATTGGTGCCTTACCTGGGAACTTTCTATGTATTATGAATATTATTATATATATGAATTATAAATACAAATATATGCATGTATGTGTGTATTTATAAGACACACATCTATATATGGCAAATATTTTCTCAGTTTTTTCTTGCCTTTTAACTTTATTATGTCTTTTGATACTCAATTTATAATTTTTTATTTAGGAAAAATTATCATTTTTCTTTTAGGCTTCTGGCCCTTATGTCCTATGAGAAAGGTTTTCCAGAACCACCCTAGGATTGTAAAAATATTGTTTTCCTCTAATATTTCTATAGTTTTGTTTTATGTATTTAGCTTTTTAATCCAGCTAGAATTTTTGTGTGTGATATGAGGTGGGATTCTTTATGCTAATGAATATCCTTTTATTGTTAATTTACAAAGCATTTTCTAAAAATATCAAATTTAATTTCTATTGAGATAGTTGTATACATCTTTTTGACATATAGGTGTGATGTGTCATTTTAATCTGTTCCTTAATATTAAATCATCATTGTATTTCTGGAATAAATCCTACTTGATAACGGATGATTGTCTTTAATATATTCTTGAATTTGACCTGTTAGTGAGATTTGTCCATTTACTGGTCAATGAATTCCTTTTGTACTATATTCTGTATGATGTTTTATGTTATCAGTTTTGTATTATTATTATAAAGTTAATTATTTTCATTGTGTTTGCTTTTTAGAATGGAGTTATCTGTGTCTTAAAATTTTGACATACAATATTAATTGACTTACAATATTATGTTAGTTTCATTTGGGTGATATTTCACTACAGGGAATTCTAAGCATCTGAACTGGAAAGGGATCTCACCTTTATTCCTCCCTCTTTTCAAAATTGTCTGACCCCATAGGCTTTTTTCCATGCAATTGTTTAACAACTTTCATTTTTCTCTTGTGATTATTGATTTAATAAGGGTTTATACTTACTTATTTTAAATCTGTCTTGTAATCCAAACATTTAGCAAAAAAGAAAAATCTTTTTGCTTTCTTGATGATGTCCTTTGAAGCACAAAGCTTTTAAATTTTGATGAAATTCAATTTATCTATCTTTCATTCTGTCACTTATAATTCTGGTGTCATTTCTTAGAAACCATTGCCATTGTCTGGTCTAAGGTTATGAAGATTTTTCTCCTAAGAGTTGTAAAGTTTTAGCTCTTACATTTATGTCTATGATCCATTTTGAGTTAATTTTTGTATATGGTGTGTTGTGGGGTTCAATTTCATACTTTCACATGTGAATATATCCAGTTTTTGTAGTACCATTTGTTGAAAAGACTGTTCTTTCTTTCCCACTGAATTGTCTTGGCACGCCTGTTGAAAATCAATTGACCATAAATGTAAAAGTTTATTTCTGAACTCTCAGTTCTATTCCGCTGATCTATATGGCAATCCTTATGCCAGTATCACATTGTCTTGCTTTGTAGATTTGTAGAAGATTTGAAATTGGGAAGTATGTCCTCCAACATTGTTATTCTTCAAAGATTGCTTTGGTTATTTTGGGTCCCATGCATTTCCATATGAATTTTAGGATATCTTGTCAATTTCTGCCAGGAACCATTATCTTTGGGTGATATTTCTTTCTTTTTTTTTTTTTAATACTTGACAAACAATATTAAGTTAGTTTCATTTGGGTGATATTTCACTACAAGGAATTCTAACCATCTAAACTGTGTCTGGAAAGGGATCCCACCTTTATTCCTCCCCTGCATCCTAACTACATACTAAATTTAGTAAACATTCAGGAATCTCCAACTTTGTCCAGGACAAGGTTACCTAAGTTTTTATCAGTAATTCTTTAAGATGCTCTATTTTCTTGATTTATTTTAGACTATTAAATGTAAATAGCTTAATGTTATACATAGTAGAGGCTCTTCTAAAGAAGCTCCCTTGAAAAGCTTGCTAGATTAATTAATGTTCTCCATTTTCTCTGAAAAACATATTAAAAGATGCTTGCAACACTCCAGTTGCAGCCAAGAGCTATTCTCTAGCATACCTGCATACTTCTGCTCCCACAAATTAAATTATATGCATACCGAGAGTCACCTGGGGTTTTTTTCTCCAAACAATTCATGCCAATTTTACTTGTGATTGCAATTTTGCAATTTAATGAAATATTATTTAAACTAATGGAATATGTGTTTTTAAAAAAAGCAGTGGTTTGTATAAAAACTAAGTTGACTGTTTTAGAAAATATAAAACTTTAAAAGTTACACTTTGAGTTAAAATGGATGTGAGTTAGAAGATTACCATTTTGCAACAATCATAGAAATAACTGAACCATTAGTAGATGCTAAAACTAGTAAGTGAAAGTCTGATGAGGAATAGGGTATTTACATTTTTTCCAAATATATTCCTGGAAATTATTACTAATTACAAAACAAAAATAGTAATTTGACAGTGAAGAAAACTGGCAAACACCACCTTATTCAAATGGTCAAACTTAACATCACCAATAATGGGACAAAATGACATCACAAGTCATCTGGTGTGACATACTGAAGACATAATGTTGCTTATTCCTCCCCAAAACATTTAAACCTAATCTAATCATGAGAAACATCAGACAAACCCAAATTAAGGAAAATTCTATAAAATGTTGTGCCTGTACTGTTAAAAAAAGTCAATGTCATGAAACAAAGGAGGAGAGGAATTGTTCCAGATTAAAGAAAACTAAGAGGCATGCCAACTAAATGATACTTCATTGTATTCCAGAAGGAAAAAATTTGTTCTAAAGGACATTAATAGGACAATTGGCAAAATTGGAATACAGACTATAGATAATTAGGTAATAGTATTGTATCAGTGTTAAAATTGCTGTTTGATACCTATACTGTGGGTTATTATCTTAAAAAATGTTCTTATTCTTAGGAAAAACAAACTAAAATATTTAGGGGTAAAGGATATAATAGGAACAACTTATTTTCATAGCTGAGGAAAAATACGTATCTACATATATAGAGATATATAAATATATAAATGATATACATAAATACATGGGGAGAGAGCAAGCAAATGTGGCCAGATATTAACAACTGGCTAATTTGGATAAAGACATAGGGAATTTCTTTGTACCAGTCTTAACTTTTCTATAATTTTGAAATTACATCACCAAGTTTTAAAAATGATTAATTGACCATATAACGTTATTTCCTTTCCCTCCTAAATGTGCTAAAATGACATAAAAATAATAATGGCATTAACCTTTAAGGGTAAAGAGAGAGAGCAAGGATATAATAGTAAGATGACATATTTCAGTGGAAATATCTTCTCAAAAATGGAAAGTGGATAGAGGGTTGGTAACTAATTTATCAGAATAGGAAAAATTTTTAACTTAAGTTTCTGCAGTGGAGGATACATCTAGAATTGAGCTAATTCATTTGAGAGGCTCAAACCTTAGAAGGTAACAGGTACCACAGAAGATGGGAGTAAAGAATAGGTCTGAGAACAAGAAGGTGGTCACTGAAACTGTCCACAAAGCATGTGGCACAACCAGGCAAACTACTATGCCCCAACAAGAAAAGAAAATATCTCTCTGTCCAGCAATCTTACTTCTGGCTGTATATCCAAAGGCAATGAAAGCAAGATCTTGAAGAGATATCCTCACTGTTCTGTTTGTTGCAGCATTATTCACAATAGGCAAGATATGGACACCTAAGTGTCTATCAATGGATGAACGGATAAAGAAGATGTGGTATTATATACAATGGAATATCATTCAGTCATGAGAAAGAAGGAAATGCTGCCATTTGCAACAACATGGATGAACCTTGAGGGCAATATGCTAAGCAAGAGAAGTCAGATGGAAAAAGACAAATACTGTATAATCTCACTTATATGTGGAATCTAAAAAAGTGGAACTCAGAAACAGCATAGAATGGTGGTTGGGGCTGGGGTCGGGAGGAGTGAGATGTTGGCCAAAAGGTACAAACTTCCAGTTAGAAGATGAAGTTCTGGAGATCTAATGTACAGCATGGTGATTATAGGTAATTATACTGTATAATATACTTGAAAGGTACTAAGAGAGTAGATCTTAAATGTTCTTACCACAAAAAAGAAATGGTAATTATGTGACATGATGGAGGTGTCAGAGCTAATGCTATGGTGGTTATCATTTTGTAAGTGTATCAAATCAACATATCACACACCTTAAACTTATGCAATGTTATATGTCAATTATATATCTATAAAACTGGGGGAAGAAAGAAAGACTTCTTTGGAGGGACTGTATCTAGGAGGTACTGCACTCCTAGACAGGATTTACGGTGTGGGCTGGCATATAAAGCAGGACCAAACTCCTGTCTTGGTCCCAGTATGCTAGCAGACAAGCATATAACCAGTCCCCAGAGAAGAAATTATAGTTTTTCTCTGGAGAAAATGTAGAGATTCAGAGGAAAGCTCCTGGTGAAGTCCACAATGGATAACTACTCCTCCCTAGGCTTCTAGTCAGTTTTTTAGTTCCTCACTCTTAAATTATAAGGGAGAGCCAAAGACCAACAGGTATTTGACAACAGCTATCAATGAAAGAAAAACACAGACTAAAATAAACTCATAGGAAAAAAGGGTCCAGAGGGAAAAAAGCTAATGCAGGAAACAACAGAATTTCAAATAAAGTATAATACCCCTGAAGAAAAAAGAGAAGATCTGGAAAAGGAAAACCAGAAGACTAAAAATGGCCCTTGGAAATTAAAAATACAGTAAGCAAAATAAAATGGTGTGATACAAAGGTGTGGGGTCCACCGTATGTCCACAGCTTCTTTCTTATTACTCCTCCCCTTGAGTGTGGGTTGGATTTAGTGATTCTCTCCTAATAAACAGAATAAGGTGGAAGTGACAGTCACTTCTGAGAGTAGGTCATAAAAAGGCATTGTGGTTTCCTTCCTCCTTTCTCTCTCTCTCTCTGATCACTTTGCTCTGAGGAAAGTTAGCTGCCATGTGAGAACACTCAAGCAGCTGAAGGGGAGGCCTATCTGGTGAGAAACTGAGGTGTCTTGTCAATGGCCAGAGAGGAACCTAGGCCTCCAGCCATCAGATGACTGCAGCCCCTGCTGACATCCTCTCTGCAACCACGAGAGAAACCCCAGCCAGAACCCCCAGCCAAACTGCTCCTGGATTCCTGATTCACAGAAACTATAAGGTAATACATGTTTGTTGTTTTAAGCATCTATGTTTTAGGGTAATTTGTTACATAGATAATTAACACAGAAGGTTGGAAGATAAAATTGAGGAATCTTCCAAAGAGTAAACTTTGCAAAACCCAAAGAAAATATAGGAGAAGATTAGTAAGTTGGTGGATCAGTTCAGGAGGTTTTAGAGCTGACACATGGAAGTTCCATAAAGAGAGGAGAGAGAAAATAGAGAATAAATTAACAAAGAAATAATAAAGGAAAATTTGTTAGAAATGAAAAGTGTTGATTTCCAGATTGAAAAAAGACTCATGGAATGTCCATCACAGTCAGTGAAAAAGGACCTACAGCAAGTTCCAACATTATGAAATTTCAGAACATTAGGGAACAAAAAGAAAACCAAAAGTTTCTGGAGAGAAATGCACAAAAGAATACAACTGGAAGTTAGAGGACAATAAAGGCATTCCTTAAAATTCTCCGAAAATGATTTTCAACCTAGAATTCCACATCTAGAAAAACTGACAATCAAGTGTGAGGGTAGAATAAACCATTCTGCACTCAAAAATATACCTCCTACACAATCTCATAAAACTATTCAAGGAATAGGAGAAAGGGAGAGTAAATCCAGAAAGAAAACATGGGATCCAAGAAACAGGGAATAAAACCTTGGAGAGAAGCAAAAGCAAGTTTCAGAACAAGAGCTGTCATGCACCAAGAGTAGGAGAAGGCAGAGAGTATGAGAAGGAGAAAGGCAGTTTGGGAAAAAAGGAATCGATAGATTATTTGTTGTGTTTTGAGTGACTGGAAAAAATATCATTGGGCATTTGACAGAGCTGTTGAAGTCTTTGGGGGAAAAAGTAATAGTGGTTACACGGAAAACCAAACAAATGAAAACAATGGTGGCAATTCTTAACTCCAGGAATAAACAAAAAATTGAACAAAAAAGGAAAAGTTATCATAGTGACATTATTTGACTTAATAGTGAACAATTTTTATGTACTTGTAAGACGATATGACTATAAATTGAAACTTGTATTAGAGTTCTATTGCTACATCCCAAATGATCACAAATTTAGTGCCTTAAAATGATATCCACTTACTGTTTTACAGTTCTATAAGTCAGAAGTCTGACAGTCTCTGCTTATCTCACAAGGCTGAAATCAAGGTGTCTGGGCTGGGGTCTTATCTGGAGACTCTAGAGAAGAATCCAATCTCAGGTTCATTCAGGTAATTGGCAGAATTCAGTTTCTTGTGGTGAAAGAACTGATGCCTTGCTGTCAGCTGGGACACTCTCAACTCCTAAATGCTACCCACATTTCCTGGCATGCAGCCCCACTCCATCTTCAAAGCCAGCAATGATGTGTCAAATCCAGCACATGCTTCCAATCTCTGAATTCCGTTTTTTTTTTTTTTTTTCGTTGTTGTTGCTGCTAGCTGGAAAAGACACTCTACTTTTAAAAGGCCTGTGTGATTAGATTAGACCCATTCAGATAATCTCCTTTTTTCCATATAAAGTAACAATCACCAGAGTGTTATCCATCATATTCAGAGGTTCCACCCACACTCAAAGGGGATGAGATTATATAAGGGGAGGGTTCACTGAGGGTCATTCTCAGAATTTTGCTAACCACAAACCTAAAACGGTGATACAAACTAGGGAGAGGGGAAGCACAGGCTGTAGTATAAGAAAGCTAAATTCTCAACTGTCATAACAGGAAGGCAATATATAATAACCCCAAGTGGAACAAGAGAAATTTGTAGGTTAGGCCAAGTGTGTTTCTCTGAGAGAGGGCGAAGGGCTCCTTATTTGGAGACAATAGCATCCCCATTGCACAGTGCTGGGACCCAGCTGGGTGGGGACAAGCAGAGGAGGGCTGGTGTAGGGCTGTTAAGGGATTTCTAGGATCCACCAGTGGGACTCTTTGTACAAATCTTACCTGAAAGCTGAACATGTGCAACAGAGCTTCTTTGATGGAATTAGAAAGAGAACAGGGAGTGCTCAGTGGAGGCCTATACAAGATCAGTCCTTCTCAATCTTAACTTCGTGCTTTATACTTTCCCAGTTATCCCCTCCCCTTACCTATCACTTATTCATTCATTCATTCACACCTTACAAATATATTTATTAAACCTCTACTATGAGGTACTGCTAAGCATTGTAGATACAATACAGATCTGATATCTACTCACTGCTGACTAAAAAGCCTTCAATGGCTGTTTATAAAGTTCAAGGGTTAGCATGCCTAACAGTATCCTCAATTATCTAGAACCTGCCTAGATTCCATGGCCTGCTTCCCAGGACCTGTCTTCTCTACCCTTTATTTGTACCCAAGTTCTTGGAGTTCACTTAATATGGCTCTTCCTCTCAATTCCGTTCCTTTGTCTGTGCTATATTCCCTTCTCATCCACTTGATCAACTGCAATCATCCATTAATGCTCAGTTCTGGAAGCATTTCCTGTGTGAAGTCTTCTCTAAAGGAGTCCCCTATTCTCATTTCAAATCTAATAGTGTTAGGTACTTTCTCTTTTGTGTTTCCACAGCATTCCACATTTAACTGAATCGTACACCACACAGCAAATTTTTGTTTCCATGCTTATCTTCATCCAGTCGTCAGCCACTTTATGGCAGAGAGAGGTCTTACCAATCCATCTTTGTAGCCCTGGTCACCAACATAAAACCTTACACATAGTTGGTGCTTAATAGATGTTGACTAAATGAGCAAATGAATAAGAATAGATTTATTCAGCTGAACAAACTGGGTATCCTAATGAGCATATTAAATGACAGGAGAGGGAGGCTAAATGGATACTTTCTCTACTCTAATTTTAACTAGTATAATTGTTAATCTTGGGGGATAAAACTCTAATCCAAGGTAGGAAAAGAAATGGCTAAGAAGTGGCCCCTCTAACCCTTTATTCTATATTTCCCTTACTTGTTTCTTCAGTTATGTCCATCTTCTTGTTCCGAATGGAATTTTGATATCCCAGTAGATATAAGTTGAAGAAGGCCATCTGACGTCCTCCCTGTCCTCTTCTGGAATGAACAGGCTGGAGCACTGGACTCTGTTTGGTAACCATGGTAATGTCCTGAAGAACTACTATGACTGACACTCCCTTTGTCTGAGGAGGCACAGGATTTATGGGTCACAGAGGAGCTGGAGTGGGAGTGGGGCTAAATAACTTCAGAAAAAAATGGAGGAGCCACATGCCAGTTACTCTTTTTCTTGCCTCAGTCCTATTTATACTCTAAGCTTCAGAAGGCAATGTGTGCAGAGAACACTGATCTGGGCCCAAATCTTAGTTTTGTCATATTCTAGGTGTCTGACTTTGAATTGATCATGCTTCAGTTTTTTAATTAGAAACAAAAGAGGTTATGATATCTATTGCATAGAACTATGAGAATTAAATATTGTATGCAATTTTCCTCAGTATAGTGTCCTGCATATAATGGAACCTTAACAAACAGTATTTGAATCTGAATATGGTACTTCCAAAGAATCCTTAAGTTATTTCAAGCAATGTGTGCTGAGCAAGTTCATACTGACTTTTGAGAACTACTTGCTAAATTTTCAGGAATTCTGCAAGCTGGTTGTTAAGCCATTATTATTATTATTACAGGTAATTTACAGATTGTCTAAACTTAATAAATTAAAATTGAATAAATTAGATTAAAATATAGTGAATATTAAAAACTCATCTCTTCCTAATTACTACATTTTACTATTATCTATGCTTATGAGGTTATTTAAATCTACGTATCTAGATGTTCTGTTGTTTTCATTCTTTTTCCTCTTTGCTTTTCCATTTGGGAAGTTTCTATTGACATATCTTCAAATTGATTCTTTCCTTGGTCATTTCCATTGTACTGATAAGCCATTCTTCATTTCTGTTAGTCTTTTTGACTTCTAGCCTTTCCTTTTCTTAGTTTTCATCTCTCTGCTTATGTTTTTCATTTATTCTTATGTATTGTCCACTTTTTCCATTAGAGTCCTTAGCATATTAATCATAGTTGTTTTAAATTCCCAGTTCTAATGCTTGCTTTGTCTCTTCATTTTTTGCCTTCTAGCATGCCTTGTAATTTTTTTGTAGAAAGTCAGATATGATATATTGGGTAAAATGAACTAAGGTTTTATATTTATCTGGCTGGGAGTTAGTCTATTTCCTGATTGCTATAGTTGTGGGTGTCAGAGGCTAAAATTTCCCCTGATGTCCTTGTCTTTGTCTCCTCTGTTGTCTCTGGGTATCCCTAGAGATACTTTCTTAAATAGAGTTTCAGTGTGTAGTTCTTTCCGTTGTAACCACAGGTTATTATATAGCAGCCCTACTGATGTGTTGGGGGAGGGGAAGTGTTCTGTAATTCTACTAAGTCTCAGTCTTTTAGTGAGCCTGTGTCCCTGGACTGTGACCATCACAGATGCTTCTTGTCTTTTTTTTCCCCCTTAGATGAAACAGGAAGGCTACAGGAAGCTGGAGTTGGTCATTTTCCTTCTCCCACATTGGTTAGGCTCTGTTAAATAGCTTCCCTTGAGGGCAGGGCTTTGAACTGAATGCTCTGGTGCATTTCAAAATGGCTACTTTCCCCCTCTCCTTGCTAACAGAGGGAATTTTTCTCCAGTCTTCAGAGTAAGACCTGTGGGGCTCCTAGAGGTAAAACTCATGAAAATGTGGGGGAACCCTTAAGCTGGGCCCACAGGAGTTTTAAAAAAATCTATCTAGTTCATATTCAGTCTCCAGCAATTAGTCAACTGCTCTTTAAATATTCCTATCAGTTGCTGGTTCCAGGAGTAGTTTTTGCTCCTAGTAAGCCATGATTCTCTGTTCTGCCTGTTCTGATTTTGCCTGTCTTGCTAGTTTTTGTGCTAGAGGTTTGCCCTGTCATCTCAATTCTCTGATGGATCTAAGAAGGGTTATTGATTTTCATTTTGTTCAGCTTTTTTGTTGTTTTGAGAACAGGACTGATGACTTCCAAGCTCTTTACATGTCAGACTGGAAACCAGAAGTACATGTCTATTGTATTTGCACGGGAGAATTACTATTTGATGGTGTGTTCATCTCTCCCCAATTTCATGATCATTGATGTCACACTGGTGGTGTGAAACTGGCCATGATGGGAAAATTTAAACTACAGTAACTGGCAAACACTACAAAGCCTTAATTTATTTGTTTTGTTGACTGTCAAGACTTAAGAAAGTGATTAAGAAAATGTTAATAATGTAAATTAAGTTTAAAAGTGTATCATATCTGTAGCTATTACACTGTCAAAAGCACAAAAAAATTGAAATATTTCCAGTATTAAAAAACTATTAGCAATTTAGCAGATGTTGCTCAAGTCACTGACAAGTGAAGTTCCAACATAAGTCTCATTGTTTCGCTTTCATCTTATTAATGAAATGAAAATATCAACCAGCAGTCAAAGCTATGCAGGCATCTCTCATTTTATTGCACTTTGCTTTCTTGTGCTATGTAGATATTGTGTTTTTCACAAATTGAAGGTTTGTGACAACCCTGCACTGAGCAAGCGTATTGGCGCCATTTTCCCAATAGCATTTGTTCACTTTGTGTTTCTGTGTCACATTTTGGAGATTCTCACAATATTTCTAACTTTTTCACTATTATTATGTTATAGTGATCTGTGATCAGTGATCTTTGATGCTAGGTGATTATTGCAAAAAGATTACAACTCACTGAAGGCTAAGATGGTGGTTAGCATTTTTAAGTAACAAACCACTTTTTAATTAAGGTATGTATATTGTTTTTTAGATATAAAGCTATTGCATACTTAATAGACTACAGTAAACATAACTTTTATATGCACCGGGAAGCCAAGATATTCATGTGACTTACTTTATTGCAATGTTCACTTTATTGTGGTAGTCTGGAACTGAACCTACAGTTATTTCTGAGGCACCTGTACTTGTTTGTCAAATGCCATCATAGGTTAGTTCTTGATTCGAGTCTGGCAAAATTCAATGAATATATTCTGTGAGAATCAGTTGGCTGTAAGAAATTTACAATAAAGGAAATCGTTTATTTTAGTTTTTATAAATTGTGTGCTACACATTTTTTATATCAGTAAATTTTACCATAAATGTATGTAAATATACACATCAATGATAGCTGGGATAGTTATGAACAGCACATCATCTTTTTGTATTTTAATTTGGAGATTATGTGAATCTTGTGGAGAAATTGTTTTAAAATGGTAAATGGTAATAATGTGTGATGTAACTGAAATATGACATTCATAAGCATGACGCAAAATAAGATCAAACCATGATATAGTATAATCCTGTACCCAGAATGAGTAGCCTTATAGATATGATTTACAGGAAACAAAGTCCTATTTAAATTAAAAAAAAAAAAGGAGGAAAATTCCTCTGGCTTAAGATTTTGTCAATTGTTCTTTAAGGGCAGTGTATCTGAAGACTACCATTATTTTGACAATGAGCATGTATTGAACACCTACCATGTGCCAGATGGTGTTCTGTCAGGATGACATTTAAGATCACATAGCTAGTTAAAAGAATAACTGGGAATTTTTAGGACATTATACTAAGTGAAATAATCCAGTCACAGAAATACAAATACTGTATGATTCCATTTATATGAAATATCTAAAGTAGTCAAACTCAAAGAAACAGAAAGTAGAATGGGAGTTGTCAGGACTGGGGGGAAGGAGAAATGGGGAGTCGTTCAGTGGGTATAGAGTTTCAGTCTGCAAAAAGAAAAAGCTGTAGATACCTATTACATAACAATGTAGATATAGCTGATACAAATGAACTGTACACTTAGAAATGGTTAAGATAGTTAAAAAAAAGAATAGTTTGGGAGGGTATATAGCTCAGTGGTAGAGTGTGCACTTGGCATGCATGAGGTCCTAGGTTCAATCTCCAGTACCTCTGTTAAAAAAATAAAAAATAAGTAAACCTAATTACCCTCCAACACCCCCCCCCAAAAAAAAAGAATAGCTGGGATTGGAAACCAGGCCTGACTCAAAAACTCATGTTTGGCAATTATGTTATCACTGCTGACTATTTTCAAATAATTTCATCTTCAGTCAAAGAATATTTCCTTTCTGTGATTTACATAGGTTTCCCTCTTCTGTATGGCAAGGTAGCAAGCCATTGGGTAGCAGTTGCATTGCTGAAGCCTGACAAATATCAGACTTTCTTCTTAGAATGCTGGTACACTCAGCCAGAACAGCAAATTCAAAATGGAGTCATCAGTCCAAAGGATTAAGCGGAGAACCAAACACAGGTCAGAGAAATAGGCAAGAGGGATCTGGGAGAAATAATTTTGACTGTTTAAAAGGCAAAATTCAAGATAACATAACTGAAAAAGCACTTATTCTATTAAAAGAAGAAAGTCTGTAATGGAAGAA
This sequence comes from Camelus dromedarius, assembly GCF_036321535.1. Lineage (NCBI taxonomy): Eukaryota > Metazoa > Chordata > Mammalia > Artiodactyla > Camelidae > Camelus > Camelus dromedarius. Next base: position 52,885,208 of record NC_087446.1, on the reverse strand, counting down.
GTTTGAAATCATTCTTTTTTTTAATGTTATAACATTTAATGTTATATTTTTTTTAATGTTACAATTTTTTTCCTCCATTTTTCCAGAGTAAAATGGAGCTATTGCTAACTGTAGGCAGTAAATGGCAGAAGAGGGCCGGGAATGGAAGGAAATACTTCTGAGAATGAATCAGAATCTGAGTGGGAGCAGCAGTGACTACAAATGACAAAACTCAAAATATTTACTGTAAAAGACAAAGAATTTTAACATTGTTGCAGAAAAATGTGTTGCAGAAAAATGTGTTACAGCTCAGTTGTGACAGCAATCTATATCCAGGCGAGACACCAAGCAACACTCAGAGAGTTGGAGAACTCAGGTTTATTACATCAGCCTACCCAGAAGACTTAACGCTCCAAGAACTGGACCCCGTCTGTAGGTTTACACAGGCCTTTATAGGCTGCCAGTTTTACACTCTGCAACATCATATGCAAATAAAGTATAACAGAAGTTGACCAACCAGGAACAAGCTTTGTAGAAATAGACCAATCAGGAGTGAGAGAACTAACCAATCAGAAGTGAGCTCCATGCAAATGAAGTACTACAAGTGGACCAATCAGAAGTTAGGGAAGTGGGCCAATCAGAAGTGAGACTAATAACCAATCTGGAGTGAAGGAACTAACCAATCAGAAGTGAGCTCAGGGAACCAATAGAATTTTAGGGGTAAGTAAGCCATTTCAGAGGCAAAAAGTGAGAGAGAGGCTCTGGGCCAGAGAACCAGATGGTGCCAGCAGGAGAGTAGTGGCCCTGCTGGGGGGTCCTGCCCATGTTTTTATGGGGCTTCCCGCCTCAACATTACCCAAATTTAGTCAAGATAACTTGCGTGTTCCAGAAAAGCAAGAATACAGTCGCTAGAGTGGGAGAACCAAGAGAATTAGACTTGATTTTAAAACCTACACTTGTAAGTGGTGTAGTGTAGGACAAACTACCTAACCTCCCCAAGCCTCAGTTTCTTTATCATAGGGAGCTGTGAGCATTTGTTGACATTTATTGACTACTAGGGCCAGGACTGTACTAGGTATGTGCTAGGGATACAAAAATGAACACGGTATTGTCCTTGCCCTCAACTTCAATATTAATATAATAAATATTATGATACAAACTACTGAATGTTTTCTATGTGCCACGTATTACTATAAATGCTTTTAACGTACTAAATCTTCATTTAGCCCTCTTCTGAACCTAAAACGTATCTACTGTAATCATTTACAGTCATATAAGAGGCACCGAGAAATTAAGTATCTTGCCTACGATCAAACAGCCATCCCAGTTAGAGCTGGGACACATGCTGTCACAGGGCAAGAACTTACAAATTTGTGCATACGCAGTACGGCAGTGGAACTTTCCACACGGAAGGAGCAGTTTTTGTTCTCCCGTTCGCAAAATAGGGATTAAAATATTACTTCTTGGGGGTTGTACCGATTAAATGAAATATCATACTTAATAATCAGTATTGTGCTGAATACTAAATTATCAATATTAACTTCCTTTTATTTAGGTTGCATCACCGTGGCGAAGCGTTAAGAGTGTTTTCAAGGCTTTAGCTTTTCAAATGGGTAATTTATACCGTTACCAACAACGTAAGAGCCTTTCAGTTGCTTTAGGTTATGATATGATAGATAAATGTCTCCAATTACTTTTTTCCGTTCTTAGTCTCACCTACTTTCTCTCTCAAGTATTCCATCTCCCCCATTTCATACCGCCACCGCCACCACAAGCGAAGTTCTCCGCGGAACCGCGGAGCGGCGCGTGGGCGGCCGTCTCCTGCCGCTACAGCCGTTACCCCGCCCTCTCGCACAGGGCGCGAACGCTCAACCCAGTTCTCGCGAGAGGAGACGTTTTTTTTTTTTCAAACGAGAACTTGTAACCCCGCCTCACCTCTCAAGGGTCATAAGATTAGCGCCTGCGTCCTAGACCCAAGATCTTTCCTGGTCGCCTACTGGCTATTAACTCGGCTACGGGCTGACCCGAGGTCCATTACGGAAGTAAGTCCTTTAAGAGCAACCCGGCCCCCGCTCTTTGGCGGAAGCGTGTCACGATGTAGCCGTCCGCCCTTAGCGGAAGTTCGTCGCGTCGCAGTTGCCCCCGCACAGCGGATGTGTGTCGCCGCTTAGGTGACGCTGGGAAGTGCTTGCAGCCTCCGCCGCTGCCTTCTGGTTGAAGCACTATGGAGGGAGAGAGGAAGAACAACAATAAACGGTGGTATTTTACTCGAGAACAGCTGGAAAATAGCCCATCCCGTCGTTTTGGCGTGGACCCAGATAAAGAACTTTCTTATCGCCAGCAGGCGGCCAATCTGCTCCAGGACATGGGCCAGCGTCTTTACGTGTATCCTTGCGGCCTAGGCCTTCGGCCTTGGAGTCAGTCGCGCCCTATTCGGGCGTCCAGCCCTCAGGGTCTGTCGCACAGAAGGGAAGAGGGTGGGCAGGGACTGGATGTCTAGTTGAGAGAGCCTCTGATGGGGCGGACTGAAGGTAAGTGTTCGCGGAAGGGAAGCGAGGCGGAGTTAATTTCCCGCTCTCTCACCTGTGCCACCAACTTGCTGGGAATTCGTATCCTTCCCGCATTGTGTTTTAACTAGCTCTTCCTAGTAGTCCATTTTCGGTGTATTCTGATCTCCTGCTTGGTAACTTTGAGATTGTGCCTTTTTACTATGCTCTAGGGGTCTGGTGGAGGTGTAACTGTTGACGGCTGCCTCTTGAACTTAGTGTGTAAAGAGAGTTTTGAGAAAATTCAATACCTGACGGTCCTATAAAAAGGGTGGCCTAGAATTAATGCCCCAGTTTTGGCTCAAAATATGTTCCTCACACTAGCTGTTTCAGAAACCTGTCAAATTCTTGTTTTTCTTTACCATAAAATGGGGTGACACCGATTGAATTTGATTTCTATGCCCAACACAGCGATTGGTACTCAGACGTTCAAAAAGTAGTTACTGTTAAGAGTTTTATAGCATTTCGGAGGAAGGAAGGATGTCAGTTTAGATTTGTAGGGATGTAGACCTACAGAGCTAATGTTGTAAAGCACTATTTATAAAATACTGAGCTTTTAAGTTACTCAGAGTGGTAATGTATATTCGTCTTCCTCGTATTTAAAAGATTTAGTTTTTTTTTTGCTTTTCAAGTTTTTTTTTTTGTCGGAAAACATACTTATTTTGTACTGGAGAAAGCTAATACAGTTTTAAAGTTCTTTCCACTCTGAAAGTGAAAAATTATTTTTGCGTGCAGTTTCCACTTAAATATGTTGCTTGCAGTAATGTTTGTATCTTAAGTTTGTGCTCACTATGGAGGTTTTGCTAAAAGCTAAAAATGGAACTACGATATGACCCGTAATTCCACTCCTGGGTATATATCCCAAAAAACTAAAAACACTTATTTGAAAAGGTATGTGCAACCGCAATGTTTATAGCAACATTATTTACAATTGCCAAGATACGGAAGCAAGTTTAGTGTTCATCAATAGATAAATGGGTAAAGATGTGGTATATGTATTCAGTAGAATACTACTCAGCCATAAAAATGAAAGTTTGCCATTTGCAGCAAAATGGATGAAGTTGGTGGCATTATACTAAGTGAAATAAGCCAGAGAAAGACAAATACTATATATATCACTTATATGTAGAATCTAAAAATATGACAAACTAGCAAGGAAAACAAGCAGACTTGCAGATATAGAAAACTAGTGTTTACAAGGGAAGGGGGATGGGCAAAATAGAGATGGGAGAGTGGAAGGTACAAACCACTGGGTGTGAGACAGGCTACAAGGATTTATTGAACAACAGGAGGAATATAGCCAGTATTTTATAATAATGAAATGGGAAATAACCTATTAAAGTTCTATGGAAAATCAGAAAAAAAGTTTTTCTTTTCAGTAAGTATCAAATAATTCACTGAATGAATATCAGATTGGTCCCAGGGTTCACCTTATGAGAAGGCTTGGTTGCCAGAGAGAAGTAGAACTGAAAAGTTAATTGCTGGAGCCTAGAAGATGAAGAGATAAGTGGAGACATACCTAGAGAGCAGACCCGGGAGGGCGTTGTAAATCCTGTGAAGAGATATCCTGTGCAAGTGGATCACTTTGGCAGGATTTTCAACAGGTGAATGACAGGTTTAGGTCTTAGATAATTTTGTTTGTATTCCTTTTAGATCCACACATACTGAGAAGCTTGCTTGTTCATTAATTCAGCAACTTTATAGTGAATACCTGTTACATATAAGGCATTGGGCTATGTCAATTAGAGGTTACTAATTTGATGAAAGAACAGATCTGCTTTTTAATTCTGAGAGGTAAATACGATTTTTATTTAGGTGCAGCTGCTGTGCTTTCACTGCATGGTCCTTTTGGGGCGCATATAAAGATTGTCTTTTTGCGAATTGTGCTACTTACCTGTTTTGTGGCCTTAACTTGAACATTTTAGCTCACAATTGACTATCAACACTGCTATAGTATACATGCATCGATTCTACATGATTCAGTCCTTTACACAGTTCCATCGAAATGTAAGTATAATTTTTTTATTTGGTATAATCCTTTTGTGATTAATTCCAACTTCATATTTCTTGAGTGGTTAATCTTTGCTGCTAAACTGGGATAAAATTTAGGATCTATCAGTTTCATTATGCGTCGCACTGCTGTTCTGAACCCAATCTTCCAGTTTTCTTGTGAAGTTTCTTGTGAAGTCTAGCTAGTTGTTTGGTGGGTTTAGTGCATACTTGGAGTCGGCGGATTCTAATAAAGAAATAGATAATTGAAGACTTAACATTTTTGGGTTCGGAGAGTAACATTAAAGGGGAAACTATGCTTAATTTTTGAAATGTAATTTTTGAAATGGTTAGTAATATGGACACAGGAAGACAGTGTAATGTAAGTCAGTCATTTGGATTTTCTAAATATCTTTGGTAAAATTCCAATCAGTGACCAGAAGGGGAAAGTACATTATGTGATGACTGCAGATAACTTGTAAGACAGGAAGAAGAAAATAATAGTAATAAAGGGATTTTTTTTTCCTGGACAGAATTATAAATAATACTATTTTCAGTTTTGCTACCTGAAATGGTCCTATTTAACATCATTGTAAATGACTTGGAAGCAAATGCATAGGGATATCCCAGTTGCAGGTAAGATTAAATTTGTTTAATAAAATCACAAGGTAATAGGGCTAAACTTGATGAACACTTCGGTGGATTTGTGAGTCAAGTATTTCATCATATTTTTAAGAAAAGGTTATATTTTGAGGAAAAATGTTTCAGACATTCTTAAGGTGATGGTATTTGAACTCTTTTTATGCCATAAGAAGAGAATCTGTAAAGCTAGATACTGCTCTTACAAGATACTGGTGAAAAGTTTCTTTTGTGTAGCACAGGTAACTGTGGTCGATATCTTGTAATAATTTATAATGGAAAAAAATATGAAGGCGAATATATGTATGTATATGCAAGACTAGGACATTGTGCTGTACACCAGAAATTGATACATTGTAATTGACTGTACTTCAATTAAAAAAAATAAGATATTGGTGGACTCAGTATTGGAAGTAACCGCACAGAAACCCCTTAGATTTGTGGATTAAATATTCCCAATTTTTCCTGATTATCCAATCCATTAGGCTCTCTCCTACTCTTAACCTCCCTGCCTTCCAGCCACACCCTACCTCTGATTGCAAGGAACACACTCTTATTAAGGGAGAGAGAAGCATTTAATGAGGCTGACAGCTCTAGAATAGAAAGTAGTCGATAAAAAACGGAATTTGAAGGGGAAGCCCATAGCTGTCTTGACAATTTTGAAAGTTTTCTGCATTTCTTTTATTATGGTAAAGGTTTGAAATCCAGGGTGAACTATGTCTCAAATCAATTTGTCCTTTCTATGCATGTGTGTGTGTGTGTGTGTGTATCTATATTTCCCCTACTTTTACCTTTTACATTATAACTTGTTTTATTTTCTGTGTGTTTATTTTAGCAAGGGCAGAGACTCATTTTCTGTGTATCCTCTAAAGCGCCTTGAGTAAACTTGTTGAATGGGTGAATAATACGGTAATTATCCAACATGGATTCTTTTGGATTTCATGGCCTTTTCCAAAATTCAGTGATTCTTTTAATTTGGGCTTATAGATCCTCTTTAGAGAATTGACTTCAAGCACATTCTGGATTAACAGATGAAAAATGTCACTCCTTCATTGTGTTAACTCTAAGAATTCAGCTGTGATGAATCCAAGTTCATATTTAGAGTACTTAATACATTGTTATGGCATTGTTATATAACGTGTCCTATGAGGTGCTCATACATTTTTCTTGTTATTTTTTCCTATTACAAAGGTAATAAATGCCCAGGATAAAAATTAAAACAAGACAGACATGTATAATGTAAAAAATGAAAGCTCTTCTGTAATCCCACCCTCCAGAAGTAACTTTTGATAAACATTTTGGCATATAGTATCCCAGACGTTTTTCTGTGCATATAGTACCAGTATTTATATATTTCCATAAAAATCACTTCTTACTATACTACTTTTACACAGTTGCCTTTATCACTTAACAATATGTATATATTGGACATTTTTCTCATTGGTTCCTCATTATTTTAAATGGCCACATAGTATTTGAGTAATTACCATATTTTACCAGCTCCCAGTTGATGAGCTGGTTTGAAATCCAGGGTAAACTACATCTCAGATCAGTTTGTCCTTTCTATGCATGTGTTTATGTGTGTTTATATATTTCCTCTACTTTGCCTTTTAAATTATATCTTGTTTTATTTTCTATGTGTTCATTTTAGCAAGGGCAGAGACTCCCTTTTATGTGTATTCTCTAAAGCACCTTCCGTAAACTTGTTGAATGAATGATCTGGTAATTATCTAGTTTGGGTTATTCCTCGTTTATTATATTATAAGTAATGTTACATAAGATAGTCTGTTACATATATCATGCATTTACATGGCTATTTAATAAATTGCTGTAGGTGGAATTGCTGTGTCCAGTGGGATGCATCTAAAAGATTTTTGTTGTGTCAGTTTGCTCTCCTGAAAGATCATGTCAACATACATTGTTTCCAGCACTGTAGGAGAGTTCTTTTCTCTGAAACAGATATTCGTTACTTTAGGAAATACTAAGTTCTGACTACTTTTCAAGCACTAGAGATAGAGTGGTGAACAAGATAGAGGGAGTCCTAAATTATTTTCTTAATTTACATTCCTTCAGTTAGTGAAGTTGAGCTTCTTAAACCTGTTGGTTATTGATCTTGTGAAAGTGAAGAATTGACTTAAAAATTGACTTGATTCTCTTTGCCCCTGTTTTATTGTTTTCATCTTTTCCTTTTATGAGCTATTTGTATATTAGATCTGTATGTCATTGCCATGAATACTTTCCTCAGTGTGTTGCTTACAGTGTTTTAGAGCCTAAAGCTCTTGCTTTTTTCCTTTTAAAAAAATTTTATTGAGTTATAACATACAGCAAAGCACAGAAGTCTAAGATGTGCAACTTGGTTACTTTTTGCATGGTGTATATGTAACCACCACTCAGAACAAGATATATTATATTGCCAACAACCTGGAAGGTAGAGAATTTGTCTTTTGATTGAAATAAATTTTATTTCTTTAGTGGACATGATTAAATCACTGAGTTACTTTTTTTCCGATTAAATCCTGACATTGCATTTACTCTCTTTTTGAGGAGAAATACAGTCTCATTAGTTGAATTTCTACGTGTACTGTCTAAAATTTTTTTCAGGTGGTGGAATGCAAAAGTAGTGGTGAGCAACCTCGTGTGTGTGTATTTATGTTGTATTTTATATATTTAAAATACCAGTGTTATATTTTAATAGCTGACAAATTGGGGTATATATTACTCTCTGGAGTCAGACTTGACTGGATTTGGATTCTTGCTGCACTGCCTACCAGCTCTAAGGCTTTGGGCAAGTTACCATAGGCCTCAATTTTCTCATCTCTTTGGAGTCAATAATAGTGCCTACCTCATAGAATAGTAAATAGGATTTAGGTGGATTAATTTACAAAGTGCCTGCACATAGCAAATGAATAAGTATTAGCTGGCATTATTATTATTCTTTTAAAATGGAGAAAATCTTGTACTCTTGCCTGGAGTAAGAATTCCTCTTAGAAATTGCCTTTGATGGGAAAGCACTTTGATAAGCTAGCTTGGTATGTGATTCCATGAGGAAGAGTGAGTATTTGTATGGTTGATTGCACAAAAATTAGATTGAAATTTATCTCCTGCAGTCTTTTATTTACTAAGATATTATTTTGCCTAGCTAGCCACTGTTTGTATATCATATTTTAGTTAGATTCTTTCAAATTTATTTTTAGCCCCTTTAAGGCAAAGTTGTAGGCTGAAAATCTTGGTGTTGTCTTTGAGTTGACCTTTTCTCTTTCCCCTTTGTCCAATCAGTTATGAAGTCCTGTTAATTTTTATAGTGGTACTGTTTTTTCTCTCCCTATAAATACATATTGTTACCATATAATTAAAAGAAGACAGAATAAAGGAGAAATGATGATTTCTCTATAACCCATTGTTCAGAGATAATCCTGTTAACATTTTGATGTATATTCCATTAGAATTTTTTTCTCTGCATGCAGATACACATACATATAATTTACTGAAAAACTTAATTTTTCAAGGTGAAAAGTGGGTTTCTTTTTTTCTTTGTACTGCTAGTGCCTAGTTTAAACTTTATTTCCTAATGCCTGGACTGTTAAAATTTTCTCTTAAAATAAACCCTAACTTTTAATGTATCCTATTGTTTCCTCCTTTTAGTGCCACCTACCACCAGGTTAATCTTTCTAAATGTTTCTTAAACTCTGTTTTTTTCCCCTAAAATCTTTAGTGTCGCACTCTTCTTAAAAAATCTTTGGTGTCTCACATCCCATTTTTTATATCCTTTAATTACTCAGTTTAATGTTCAAAATATGCTTCATGCCCCAATTCCCCATACCTTAGTTCATGCCCATTTTCCTCTGATTTTCTTCTTTGTTTATCTTAAGGTCTAGTCGAGTTTATGTAGCAAGCTCCATACACGATGGCAACAAATAATGGAGGAAGAGAATTGTTACTATGAATTGGATTTGTGGAGAAAAATCTGTTCTAGCAGAGTATTAACAGATAACTGCAGGGATACAAATAAGTATTAGAATGCTTGTCAGTTCTACTCAGTAAAGTGAAACAGATACAGATACTTCACTTATGTAAAATTATTTATTGCATTTCTTTGACTCCTGGTGAATTCTGGTTCATGCCATTGCCATCTTTGATTCACTGAAATATTCTTGTTAATATTCTAAACTTCCTGAGGTTTCCAGATCACCAGGCTATGTTTATGTCCTGTTGTTCTAATTTCTTGTTTAGTGTCTTAGTTTGCTGACTACCTTTGTATTGGCTTGATTTTTTTTCCCTCTGAGTGCCTCCTATGTATAACTTGTTGATTTTAATACCATACTTTGGGGAGGTGGGTATAGCTTAGTGGTAGAGCACATGCATAGCATGCATGAGGTTCTGGGTTCAATCCCCAGTACCTCCATTAAAATAAATAATAATATCAAAATAATAATACTATAGTTTGAATTCCTTTTTTTAAGATTCGTGCTCCCCCATATGTAAATATAATTTAGATAATTTGCATATGGTACATTTCCTCCTTTTAGTGTACAATTCACGAGTCAGGCAATCGTCACCATCATCTCATTTCAGAACATCTGTATCACCCCAGAAAGAAACCCCTCATACTTTAGCAATCACTCCCATTCATTCCTCTCTTTTCCTAGCCCCTGGCAACCACTAATCTACTTCCATCTCTATGGATTTGCTGATTCTGGACATTTCACTTTACTCCTTTAAAAAAAAGTATATAGACTGCTTTCATAAAACTTAATAATCTCATTTTAAGTAGAAAGCTGTCTGTTTACATCTAGTGGCTTTTTTGCATGGGTAGCTTTTAATGAGAGTTTGTTGAAGGATTGGTTTTCAGAAGTGGATGTGGATTAATGCATAGGAGAGGAGAAGATACTTTAAGTAGAGGAGCAAAACATAAACAAGAGGCGATGAAGTTGAGGTAAGCAAAAAAAGTTAGTTTGAGACTTAGTTCCTTTTTGGATCTACCTTGCTTTAGAAAGAAACAAGTAATTCATGTGATTTGTTTTCTCTCCATCCAGTCTGTGGCTCCAGCAGCCTTGTTTCTAGCAGCCAAAGTAGAGGAGCAGCCCAAAAAGTTGGAGCATGTCATCAAGGTAGCACATACTTGTCTCCATCCACAGGAATCACTTCCTGATACTAGGAGTGAGGTAGGGGATTGATTAATTACACATATCTGTTTTTCTTAACTTATTTTGATCATAACTTAGTTTTGTAACTTAGATTTATTGAAGTCTGCTGAATGGGGGTTGTTAAGGGAACTTTTAGTGTTTGTTCTCTCCTTAACAAAAGCATCATAGAAATTTTATGGCAAAAGTTAATTGTATTCATTCTGGTAAAACTGGAAAATGCAGGAAAAGAAGAAAATACTTCACCCAGATGTAATTTGGACTACACATATAGGAGTAAACCATTATTTTCAGCTTCTTTTCTATGAGTAGCTATACATGTATATATTTTGTATCTGCTTTTTTCACTTACTATATGCCAAATATTTTCCCATCAATTCTCCACTTTTTTTATATATTTAGATAGTATTTCTACATATACATATATATATATTTTAATAATTTTCTATTAAGATAATCCAGCTTTTCACCCCTATAATACTATTATGAAGAACATTCTTTTAGGTAAATTTTTGTTAATGGATTTTTTAAAAAAAATCCTGTCACTGGTATTTTTTTTTAACTTTTTAAGAAGTTACAAGTTATATATACTCATTATAAAATAACCCAAACACTTAAGAATCATTTAAAGTAAAAGTTAAAACTCATCTCTCCTCCTTGGAAGATACTACTTCTACAGCGTAGGTATGTACATTCTTCAAAACCTTTATCCTATGTGTGTACATATAGCTTTTTTCCCCTTTTCCATCCTTGAAGGGAAACTCCTGGCTTTAGAAGTCAGTGATTAGGGAGTGATGAGTTTGGAGAAAAATTATTTCTGTTACTGGATTATTTGTCTCTTACAATGGATGCATGAGTCATCCTTTATCCGACAGAGACCTGGAATTGTGTATTCTTCTGATCATATTGGAGAAGGTGGTTTTTTGGGGGGAGAAGGGGTTATTTTTTGATGTAATACCCCCTAATTCTCTTTGGGCTGTACCAGTAGTTCTTGTTGAAAAGAGCTGTTGGTCTGGACTTTCATTCACGTTTGAGACTACTAAATGCCATTGGTTCATAGAACTGACCAAATAACAAAATTTTATTTTAACAAAATAAAAAATAAAATCCCCACTTTTTTTTCTTCTTTCAAGTATATTTACATGACTTCTCACTTGAGTCTCTCTTAAGAGGTGATTAGAAGATGCTTTCTTCACTATATGGAAAGGAGAGCTAGCACAGTTTAAGTCCTTATTGGACTTATTCAAGATCATAAAATTCAGTGGAAAGTTAACAGCAACATAAGTCTGTTAACTCCTTGTTCAAGTCTCATTCTCCTAGAGTTCTAGACCAGTGCTGTCCAGTAGAAATATAAGGGAAGTCACATATGTAATTAGCATTTTTAACTTTTCATTAAGCTTTATTTAAAATCCTTATTTTAAGAAATTGAAATTAATTTTAATAATGTTTTATATTGTAATCACAATATATTTCCTTTAACCCCCAAATATTGTCATTTCAGTTTATAATCAATTTTAAAACGTTACTGAGATGGTTTACATTATTTTTTTAACTAAGTCCTCAAAATTTAATGTGTATTCTATACTTCTAGCACATTTCAATTTAGACTAGCTGCATTTCAGGTGCTCAGTAGCCGTGTGTGGATACTGGCTACAGTATTGGCTGGTATAAATCTGAAAGATTTTTGTTTGTTTGTTCTCTGTTCATTTGAACTCTTTTATGAATTTTAAAAATCTAGGATTACCCCAAAGGTAAGGTTTAACAGGAGTCAAATGTTTGAGATTGCCTACAGTACTGTAGGAAGGCTCCACAATGTATTTTGATAATGTTGGAAAAAGATATATTTTAAATTTTCTTATGTTTATATCACATGAAATTTAAAACCTAAAATGTCAATCTGAAAATGAATCAGATCTCTGGTGCTTTTTCTGTAGCCATTTATGAATAAAGTGTCATCTCAGTATATCTTTTTTTTTAAGGAATATCTGTACTGAATAGGGATAGGATTAATTTCAATGCCTACTCTCCCTTATAACTCCATCCTTGCCTTTTGAGGCTTTGGTTTCCCTGGGAGGTTGTTAGAATTATTTACACCTTATATATTATATATTGTGTCTTTTTGGGGAGTAATTTGTGTCTTCTCACCTGCAGACTTATCTACAACAAGTTCAAGATCTGGTGATATTAGAAAGCATAATTCTGCAGACGTTAGGTAAGTTTATTTTTCTTTAAAACATTAAAAAATATGTATGTGATATAGTGATTTTTAAATTTATGAAATAGGAAGAGAATCTTTTGGGAAGATTATTGCACATTTAGAGGTAGAGCTCAGAGTTTAACCTGGTCTATATAAAAGAACGTAGGCACAGCTCACCTTTGAAATAGCAGTTAGCAGGTGTTTTTTTTTTAAATTTATTTATTTTAATTAATTTATTTTTTTGTTCTAGGATTCATGATTTGCTTTTTAAGATTTGGCAAAATAATGGCAGAAGCTACCTAAAGAACTTTTGTCTTCCATGAATTTTTTTAGTCTGTCATTGTATTTAGATAACAGCGTTTGTTTTTAAAACTGGTAATCAGTGTTCAGAACAGCAGGAATTCAGGCTATAGCGGTTGATGGGCAACCCTGAGGATGTTCTGTTATTATCTATTATTTATTTTCATCCAAGAGACTGCCTTTAAAAACTTAGAAAATATGGAAAATAAAGATTTTCATGTTCTTTTGGGCTGTCTTCTTTTTAGGGAGGGGAGGGTTTTATGAGTTGTGTTGGAAAGTTACTGGTAGGGCTGTATTTTTTTGCATATACACACATTCATGCAATGAAATCTTCAAAGTTTATCTCTGAAGTTAGTTTCTGCTAATTTTTACTTTAATTGTCTTAAAGATAACTATTTTAGGGGACAGTGATTTTTCTGGTGAAATAATTTTTTATTAATATTTTAATGTGGAAACCAATAAGATCTAATTTGCAAGAATCAGTTATACTTTTAGAATAATTTACATCATGTAAATATCACAATAGAATTTATCTTGTACCTAGAAAATTTTATTTACAAACACAAAAAGAAACTTCATCAAAAAATTTTATGGACATACTGACCTTCCTTAAGTAATATTAGAGTTGGATAAAATGATCAGTACTAATTAAGATGGTGAAAAGGAACAAAAGTGAAGTGATAGAGGAATGGGTTTTAAAATGTTTTCTCAAGGTTAAGCTTTTGAAGATAATGATCACTTGAGTGACTGCTTCTTCTAACTGTATATTCTTTTGTCCCTAAAAAAATGTTTTGTGTTCAGAGTTTATTGGTAGCTCAGGGATCTTGAGACCGCATTAGCTCTACTGTCTGTGTGGTACATTCTAGCTCAAAATGTAAGCACCTTTGGAGACAATGTATCTTAGAGAAGAGCGTGCTGCATACTTTGTGTGACTCTCTTAGCCTCTGAACAGGCAGTTTTGGGACAAGAAAATGAGAGACCCTTAATGATGACTCAGTTAAAAGAGTTATACCTCTTTTAATAGTTTTAAATTAGTTTGAGTAGCTTTAGCTTTTAACCAGGTACTTTTTTTTTAGGCTTTGAACTAACAATTGATCACCCACATACACATGTGGTAAAGTGCACTCAGCTTGTTCGAGGTAAGGAATCCCAACTTGAGACGGCTGTCTTAAATTGTTTTTACCATTTAGTGGCTAAGATTTGCTGTGGACAAGTACATAACACAGCTGCTTTGGTCAAAAGTTAAATTAAAAAACCTACCTGTCTGAAACCAAAATGAGTGGTTGTGGTTTTTCTGTTGGGTTCTTAGAATGTTTTTAGATGATCTCTAGATAAAGAGAGTTAGCTTCTTGAGGATGTTTGTCAAAGCTGGGGGCAGATTTTGAAAAGTCAACAAATCATAAGTACCTAACAGCAGTTTTAAGGATATCTTGGGAGTAGGTGATCTTAATTTGATTCTAGGATTGATTGTCTTAGACCCTCTTAAAGGCCAACCGAGGCTGAACTAGAATTTATTGAACTTATTTTCATCATTGTTAATCCCGTGGCAGGACTTGCTCTTTATTCTGATTTATCTTTAGTAGCTATAATTGCATGAAACCTATTTATTTAAATAATAGTATCAAGGATATCTAGATACCATCATGCATTTAAGTGCCATTTTTAGTTTTGTAGACTAAATTGATAATTGGCGTCATTGTATGTTTCATCTGAAAACTCCCAAAGTTTTCCCCAAGTTCTTTGTATTTTGAAAGCATTAAAAGATTTACATTGAGCTAGAATAGAGTTAAACAGAGATGAATAAATGCTAATATTTAATCTAAGGAAGATTATAATTTGCTTTGTCAGCCAGAACAGTTTTTTGTTTTTAAGGCAGATTATGTTTTTTTAAATTGTTATAGTTAAATGATTTGTTATTTGATAATTTCCCCCAAATATATCAAGGTCTTTTGGATTCTGATCTTGCCTTCAAATTAGTTCATCCCTTAGCTGAGAAATTCTCAGTGAACCCTTGCATCAGTATCCGTCGGTTACTTGTTTAAAATGCTTATTACGTCCTTCTCCAGATGTGTTGAGTCAAACTCTAGGGAGGATGCCAGGGAATTACATTTTAAACATGTACTCCTGATACCTGGTGTGCAGAATAAAGCTTGAATCCCTAAGTCTGGAAGCATAATTATTAATATTATAATTAAAAATTGCTCAATCTGTCTCCTTTGGTAGTAGAATGTAACTGTCTTATGGTCAGGCACCATGTTGGCTTCATCCACCACTATAGTTCTCTGACTTGCAAATATTAAATACTCACTAAATAATTCTTGAGAATGAATGGAACTAATAACTCCCCCCCCCCTTTTTTTTTTTTAGCAAGCAAGGACTTAGCACAGACTTCTTACTTCATGGCAACCAACAGGTTTATATTTTAATATTTTTCTCTTCTATTTTTGGGGTAGGACTTTAATTGGGTTGGAATTGCCACTTTTAGGGGCATATGGAAAGGTGACAGTTCTGGTACTTAGTAAACTAGAAGCCAGAGACCCAGGCAAGGATCTTTGGTACAATATGTTATAGACAATTTTCTGGTAAATGTTGACTTTTCTGCACAGTTTTCATGCTGTACTGTAAAATTTCCATGCTGCTTTTTAAATTTGCTAAGGTAATATTTATTGCTGATTGTTTGACCTACTTAATTCTGCATTTGTTACTTTGCTTTAAAATATTCAAGAGCATAGTTCTGAAAGTTTGTTTAAACTTGGGGTTTGACAGTGACTAAAAATCTAATTTGGAGGATTCTGCTTTAATTAATGGTATTTTGAAAGGCTCCTTTTTCTTCACCCACTTCCAGATAAATGGACACATATATGTGAAAAGAGTTGTAATACTTTTTCATCCTCCTTCCCTTTATAAAGAAAAAAATTAATATGTAACTTGTATTACCAAATTCCTTACTCATTCTCATCTCCAATCTATTGGTTGTTCGTGGAAACCAAAAACTTCTAATGACTGTCAAGGCTAAGAAGTTCATTTTTACAGCCTGATGGGAGAAATTTTTAAAATAAACTATCAAGCATATTCACACTTGAGAGAGTGATTGTCTGTTCATTATTTTAAATAGACCAGAGTTATGATTTGCAACAGACAAGATAATTTTAAGGGTATTTCCATAAGTATTTGATTTAGGGATTATACATATCAAAAATTTTATAATTTTTCTTGTTTTGAGCTTATTCTCAGGATATTGATCCTTATTTTAAAAAACTGAGTACCCAGTCTTTTATTTTTGTTTTTATTTTTTTCAATCCTTCATCAGTGTGTAAATTAAATGATGATGTAGTCAGAAAAATTAGAAAAGTTGTTGCCTGAGCCAGGTGGGTTAATGGAAAAATCATGTTAAGTGCTGGTTCAGAGCACTGGATATTTCTTACCCTTCTTGCTCTCCAGTGATTTTTTTTTTTAACTTTTTTTTTTTTAAATTAATGGAGAGTTTAAAGTTTGGGTTCAGAACTGAGAGCTCATGACACTCTCTTGTTTCCTTCCCTCTGGTGTCAGCCTGCATTTGACCACATTTAGCCTGCAGTACACACCTCCTGTGGTGGCCTGTGTCTGCATTCATCTGGCTTGCAAGTGGTCCAACTGGGAGATCCCAGTCTCAACTGATGGGAAGCACTGGTGGGAGTATGTTGACGCCACTGTGACCTTGGAACTTTTAGATGGTAAGTTTTAGAGTAAGGGACCTTGAAAAGCACTTGCTCTTGGTTGTCCTATATCTGGCCAAAGGTGACTTGATTTCAGATGCAAATAGTTGAGGTTACTCACATTTCATTAGTTCTGCCTCTGTGAGTTTTTCTTAAATGTTCTAATTTTATTTGTAGAACTGACCCATGAATTTCTGCAGATTCTGGAGAAAACCCCCAACAGGCTCAAACGAATTCGGAATTGGAGGGTAAGAATTATTGCTGTCAGCTTGTGGAACAAACCGTTTTCTTCTTTTGACTACACCAGTGAATATACCGGAATTGGATATGTACCGTAGGTTTGGAATTTCCCTTTTTATAGTTGTGCAATAGTCACGACTTCAACTTCATAGTTTGGATACTGACCCAGAAGTCAGTGGTTGTAGGTGGCAGCAAGATTTATTTTGTGTCTTGCAACTCTTGTGATATAGTCATTTGGTCAGTAACATTGGTTGAGTATTATTTGTGTGGAGACTGTTAAAGGGAAAAAATGGCTTTTCTGAGTCACAGGGTGTTGTCTTCTGGTAGAGGAAGGATACAGACTTAGGAGTTTAGCGCTATTATCATAATTTTGTCTTTGATATTACCTGCTTTTAAATGGATTTTAGAATTTTGTTTTTATATAGATTACAGTCTAAAGTATTTCAGATATTTTTCAAAAGTCTTACGGATAATGGAATTGTTCCCTTTTTTTCCAGTGTCAAAAAGTTTAAAAATGTTCCTTGCATTTCTCAGAAATCTAGACTGATAAGCTTAATTGCATTCTCCTGAGTTGGGTGAGTTGCAGAAAATGAGTTTGCTTAGGGTTCAAAGGAGACTTGAGAGCATCCAGGTCATCTTTTACTTTCATAAAAAACCTCACCAAAATTTTGGACTAACTGCAATTGTAAGTGGTAATAAGAAGGCAGAGATGTTTATGAATGAATTTTAGATATATACAACTTTTTTTTTTTATTGCCTTGTAACACTGGTATAGGTATGGTCACTTTTTTTTTTTTGGATGATAGAACACTTGAACAAAATTTTAAGTATACAGTACTACATTTGATCTTAGCCAAAAAGCCGAGAAGTGATTAAGTATATGATATGGTATTTTTAACTATAGGTACTATGTACTATGCTGTACAGAAGAGCTGTAGGATATATTCATCTTGTGTAACTAAAACTTTCTACCCTTTGACTAATAGGTCCTTGTTTCCCCCGTCCCTCAGTCTCTGGCAACCACTGTTCTACTCTCTGCCTCTACGAGTTTGACTGTTTTAGATTCCTCATATAAGTGAGATCATGCAGTATTTGTCTTTCTGTGTCTGGCTTATTTCACTTATTAAAAGGTCTTCCAGTTTTGTCTATGTTGTTGCAAATGGCAGGATTTCTCCCTTTTTTTATTTTAAATTGTAAAATACAAATAACATAAAATTTACCATCTTAGCCATTTTAATGTATTACATACATTCATACTGTTGTGCAAATAACATAAAATTTACCATCTTAGCCATTTTAATGTATTACATACATTCATACTGTCGTGCAACCATTATTACCATCTATTCCCATAACTTTTCATCTTATAAAACTGAAACTCTATAATCATTAAACAATAACTATCTATTCTTCCTGACCTAAGCCCTTGGCAACTACTAATATACTTTCTGTCTTTATGATTTAGACTACTCTAAGTACTTCATATAAGTGAATCATATATTATTTGTCTTTTTATGACTGACTTATTTCAGTTAGCATAATGTCCTCAAGGGTCATCTGTGTTATAGCATATTATAGAATTTTGTACCTCTTTAAGGCTGAATAGTACTCCTTTGTGTGTATGTACTACATTTTGTTTATCCATTCTTCCATCAATAAATATTTGGTTTGCTTCTGAATTTTAGAATTGTGAATAATGCTCCCATGAATATTGGTGTACACATATCTCTTTGAGACCCTGCTTTCTATGCTTCTGGGTGTATGCCCAGAAGTGGAATTGGCAGGTCATATGTTAGTTCTATTTTTAATTTGTTGAGGAACCATTGCATTGTTTTCTGTAGTGGCTGTAGCATTTTACATTTCTACCAAACAGTGCACAAGTGTTAGTTTCTTTCTATCCTTTCTAACACTTGCTGCTTTGTTTTTTTGGGAGTAGCCATCTTAAGGTATGTGAGGTGATATCTCATAGTTTTGATTTGCATTTCCTTAATGGTTAATGATGTTAAGCATTTTTCATGTTCTTATTGGCCATTTGTGTATCTTCTTTGGAGAAATGTCTATTCTAATGCTTTGCCCATTTTTGAATTGATTTTTTTGTTGTTGTTGTTGAGTTTTAGGAGTTCTCTATACATTCTGGCTTTTAATCCCTTAGCAGGTATATAACTTACAATTATCTTCTCCCATTATATGGGTTGCCTTTTACTCTAGATGGTGTCTTTTGATGCACAAAATTTAAAAATTTTTATGAAGTCCATTTCTTCTTCTTTCTTCCCTTTCTCTCTCTTTCTTTTTCTTCTGGTTACCTGTTCCTTTGGTCTAATATCTAAAAAATCATTGCTAAATCCAATGTTGTAAAGCCTTTTGTCCTGTGTCTCTTATAAGAGTTTTATTGTTTTAGATCTCAAATGTAGGTCTTTTATCCATGTTGAGTTAATTTTTTGTTTATGGTGTTAGGTAAGGGTCCAGCCTCATTCTTCATGTGGATATGCAGTTTTCCTAGCATCATTTGTTGAATGGTCTTGGCATCCTTGTCAAAAGTCATTTGACCATATATGAGAGGGTTTATTTCTGAGTTTTCTATACTGTTCCATTCATCTATATGTCTTGTCTTTTTGTCAATACCACACTGTATTGATTACTGTGGCTTTGTAGTAAGTTTTGGAATTAGGAAGTATGAGTCTTCCAGTTTCGTTCTTCATTTTCAGGATTGTTTTCACTATTTGCTGCCCTTTGAGATTCCATATGAATTCTAGGATGGGTTTTTCTATTTGTGCAAAAAAGGTCATTGGGATTTTGACAGGGATTACATTGAATCTATAGATTGCTTTGGGTATTCATATTTTAACAATGTTAATGTTTGATTTAATGTTTGGATCCAGAACATGGGATGAGTTTCCAATTATGTTTTACTTAATTTTTTTCAGCAGTGTTTTGTAGTTTTCTTGTACAAATCTTTCACTTCCTTGATTAAGTTAATTCCTAGATATTTTAAAATTTTTGATGCTATTGTAAATGCAATTGTATTCACAGTTTCCATTTCGGATTGTTTATTGTTTGTGTGGAGAAGTGCAACTGAATTTTATTTATTGACTTTGTATCTTGCTGCTTTGCCGAATTCATTTGTTAATTCTAATAAAATTAGAAAAAATAAATTTTGGTGGAATTTTTAGGTTTCTACATATAAGCTCATATCATCTGCAAACAGAATTTTACTACTTTTCCAATTTGGATGCCTTTTTTTTTTCCTTGCCTGATTGCTGTACTGTATTGAATAGAAGTGGTGAAAGTTGCCATCCTTTCCTTATTTCTGATCTTAAAGAAAGCTTTCAGTCTTTCACCATTGAATATGATGTTCACAGTGGGTTTTTTACATATGGCTTTTATTATGTTGAGGTAGTTTCTTTACATTCCTAGTTAGTTGAGTGTTTTTATCAGAAAGTGTTGAATTTTGTCAAGTGCTTTTTCTGCATAAATTGAGATGATCATGGGATTTCTTCTCCTTCATTTTGTTTATATGGCATATTACATCAATTTCCATATGTGGAACCATCCTTGAGGAATAAATCCCACTTGGTCATGATACATAATTTTTTTTTAATGTGCTGCTGAATTCATTTTGCTAGTATTTTGTTGAAGATTTTTGAATCAGTGGTCATAAGAGATACTGGTTTGTAGTTTTCCTTTCCTTGTGGTATTTTTGTCTGGCTTTGGTGTCAGGGTAATGCTGGCCTCATAGAAAAGAGCTGAGAAGTGTTCCTCTTAAAATTTTTGGGAAGTCTGAAAACAGTTGGTATTCACTTCTTTAAATGATTGATAGGATAACTAGTGATGGGCCTTAGAAATTTTTGATTATTGAGTCAATTTAATTACAAGTTACAGGTCTGTTCAGATTTTCTCCTCATGATTTAGTTTTGGTAAGTTTTGTTTCTGGGAATTTGTTTTCTTTGGGTTATTCAACTTGTAGGTGTACAGTCTTCTTAGAATGGTAGCAATGTCTCCACTTTAATTTCTGATTTTAGTAGTTTGAGCTTTTCCTCTTTTTCTCTTAGTCCATCTAGCTAAAGGTTTGTCAATTGTGTTGATCTTGTCAAAGAGCCAATTTCTGTTTTAATTGATTTTTCTCTATTTTTCTATTTTCTGTTTTATCTCTGTTCTAATCTTTATTATATTTTTCTTTCTGCTAAACTTTGGGTTTAGTGCTTACTTTTCCAGTTCTTCAAGGTATAAAGTTAGTTATTTTGAAGTGTTTCTTGTTTTTTTTAATGTAGTGTTTATAGCTATAAATTTCTCCCTTAGCACCACTTTTGCTGTGTCCCTTAAGCTTTGATATATCGTCTTTTTGTTTTCCTTTGTCTCTTAAGTATTTTCTAATTTCCCCTTTTGATTTCTTTGATCCATTGGTTTTATTTCCACAATTTTGTGATTTTTTTCCCCCAATTTTCTTTCTGTTACTGATTTCTAACTTTATCACATGGTGTTTCGAAAAGACACTTTGTATGATATGTATCTTTTAAAATCTATTGACTAAGTTTGCTGCCTAACATATGGTCTATTATGGAAAATGTCCCATATGCATTTGAAAAGAACGTGTGCCCTGCTGTTTTTAGGTAGAGTGTTCTGTATATCTCTGTTAGATCTAGTTTATTTATTGTTTAAGTCCTCATTTCCTTATCTTCTGTCTGGTCTACCTATTATTATGAGCAGGGTTTTGAAGTCTCCAACTATTACTGTCTATTTCTCTTTAATTCTGTTAGGTTTTGGCTTCAGCTTCATATATCTTGATGGCCTGTCATTACATGTGTGAATGTTTATAATTGTTATGTCTTACCTCTGTCACTAGCCTTTTAGAATACATAATGTCCTTCATCTCTTGAAACCTTTTTTGATTTAAAGTCTATTTTGTCTGCTATTAGTGTAGTCACACCTTTCTTTTTGTTAGTGTTTGCATGGTATATCTTTTCCCATGTTTTCACTTGCAACCTGTTTGTGTCTTTGGATCTCAGTTGCTTTTACACAGCATATAGTTTATCATATATTTTTATCCATTCTACTAATCTCTGTCTTTTCATTAATTCAATCCATTTATACATAAAGTAATTACAGGTAAGGAGGGACTTCTGTCATTATACTGTTTGTTTTTTATATAGGCATACACTTTTTTATTGCACTTTGCAGATACTGCATTTTTTATAATGAAGGTTATTGGCAACCCTGTGTTGAGCAAGTCTATTGGTGCCATTTTTTCAACAGGATTTGCTCACTTCATGTCTGTCACATTTTGGTAATTCTTGCAGCATTTCAAACTTTTTCATTATTATTATATTTGGTATGGTGATCTGTGATCAGTAATCTTTAATGTTACTACTACAGCTCACTAAAGGCTCAAATGATGGTTAGCATTTTTTAGCAGTAAGGTATTTTAAATTAAGGTCTGTACATTTTTTTACACGTATTGCTATTGCATGTTTAATAGACTACAGTATAGTGTAGACATAATTTTTATATGCACTGGGAAACCAAAAAGTGTGTGTGACTCACTTTATTGAGTTACTTGGTTTATTGAGATGGTCTAAAACTGAACCTGCAGTATCTCCAAGGTATGTCTGTATGCCTTTTGTAGCTTTTTGTCCCTCATTTCCTGCATTCTTGTCTTCTTTTGCGTTCAGCTGATTTTTCATAATGTAAATTTAAAAGTTCCTTTCTCATTTCCTTTTTTGTATTCTGGGCTATTTTCTTTGTGTTTACCATGGGGATTACATTTAACATCCAAAAGTTATAATACCCTAATTTGAAATTTATATTAGTTTAACTTCAGTAACATTCAAAACTCTCTCCTTTACAGCTGCATCCTCACCCCTTTTGGTTGTTGATGTTACAAAATTAAATCTTTACACATTGTGTGCCCTAAAACATGAACTAATAATTCTTCTAGATGAATTAGGCTCTTACAATAGATAAAAAGTAAGATTTGGAATTGTAAACCAAAAAATTTTTTAGAGTAATACTAGGTTTTACACTGATTTTTTTTTTCCTTAGAATGTGTTAGTCTCCTTAATCATGTAGAAACCAAAAAATGCAATTACAAATCATTGTTACAGTTCTAGTTTTTATAATTGCTCATGTATTTACTTTTATTGAGATCTTTATTTCTCCATGTGGCTTAAAGTTATAGTCTTGGAGGAGTCCCTTGAGCCTTCCTTATATGGCTGGTCTAATGGTCTTTAACTCCCTCAGTTTTTATTTAACTGGAAATATCTTAATTTCTTACTCACTTTTTTGAAGGACATTCTTGGTGGATATAGGATTCTTGGCTGACAGTTTTTTTCCTTTTAGTACTTAGAATGTATCAGTTCACTGTCTTCTGTGTTTTTCATTTCAGTTATTCTGTTTTTCAACTCCAGGATTTCTTTTTGGTTTCTTTTTAGGTTTTCTGTCTCTTTACTAATATTTCCAATTTGTTCACGTATTGTTTTCTTGACTTCTCTGTATCTTCCTTTAGTTCTTTGAGTGTGTCTTTAAGGGAGTTATTTTTAACATCTTTGTCTAGTATATCTGCCATTGTATCTTTTTCAGGAACAGTTTCTGTTGATTGTTTTTCCCCTTTTGAATGAGCTATACTTTCCTGTTTCTTTACATGCCTGTGATTTTTGTTGTTGTTGAAGACTGGACATTTGAATCTAATAACATGGTAATTCTAAAAATCAGATTCTCTCCCTTCCCTGGGGTTTGCTGTTATTTTTATTGTTTCTGTATATTTGGGGTGGAGGGTTGATTTTGAAGGATGTCTCTGTGCTGAGGATCAGCTTGATGTGTAAATTTAAGGTCTTCTCAGTTCTTTTCTGAGCCTTTCCCTGACATACCTGAATATGCAGTTGTTTTTGAATATCCTACTCTAATATCTGGCTCCCAAAGGGAGAAAAAGCAAAAAATGAAGTGCGGGAGGAAGGGTGTTGGCCCTTTATATCCTGTAAGTCACTTCAGCCAAAGGGGAGGGGCATGCAGCAGTGGAGGGAGGTGCAACAACAATGGCTGCTGGCCTCTTTGTACCTCCGTGATCAAAAGCAGCAGTCAGCAATCAGAGCACAGTTCTCCAGTATCTGGAAAATAGAGTCCTTTTTGTCCAACCTGGGTCCCTCAAGCTGTGTGCAAGCTACTTCAGGAGCAGATGCATAGCTGGCTCGGGCTGAGAGCTGAAATTGAGGGAAATTTAACCCAATTTACTGTGCAAACCTTACCCTGGATATTGCAAGCCTTCAACAGACTCCCGAATTCCAAAACAGTTATATCAGACAGATTCTGCCTGTGCAGTTGCTGTCTAGGTGGGAGACGGATTCCTGGTGCTTCCCACTCTGCTGTCTTCACAGAATCTTCTTCCTTTTTTAAAAGGCGGAGTGATAGTTTATTGCACGTATAGACCATATTTTAAAAATGCATTGACTCATTGATGGACACTTGGGTTGCTTTCATACCTTGGATATGATGAATAGTGCTGTAGTGAACATGGGAATTCAGAGACCTCTTTGAGATTCTGTTAATGTGATGCTTGATTGAAGGTTTAAAAACTTGTCTCCTGATGGTAATAATTAGCAGTCTCATGTTAGAGTAGCCTTCTGGGTATGGGCTGTCCAAAACTTCCAGTGTCACAGCAAGCACAGTCTAACATTTCAGTGTTTTGTTTCCATTTGATAAATTACCTGAAGTGAGAAAGTGTCATTTGCTTCATTCTAGGCATGCCAAGCTGCCATGAAAACAAAAGCAGATGACCGAGGGACAGATGACAACACTTCAGAGCAGACAATCCTCAATATGATTTCCCAGAGCTCTTCAGACACAACTATTGCAGGTTTAATGAGCATGTCAGCTTCTTCTACCACAAGTGCAGTGCCTTCCCTTCCAGCCACTGGTGAGTCAACCAGCAACTTAAGCAGCATGGAGATGTTGCCTGGTGAGCGCTGGCTGTCCTCCCACCCTCCTTTTAAAGTAGAACCAGCTCAAGGTCATCGGACTAGTGAGAATTTAGCACTTACAGGAGTTGATCATTCCTTGCAGCAGGACAGTTCCAATACATTTATTTCCCAGAAACAGAACAGTAAGAGTGTGCCATCAGCTAAAGTATCACTGAAAGAATACCGTGCAAAGCATGCAGAAGAGTTGGCTGCCCAGAAGAGGCAACTGGAGAATATGGAGGCCAATGTGAAGTCACAGTATGCATATGCTGCCCAGAATCTCCTGTCTCACCATGATAGCCATTCTTCAGTCATTCTGAAGATGCCGATGGAGGGCTCAGAAAACCCTGAGAGGCCTTTTCTGGAGAAGTCTGACAAAACAGCTTTCAAAATGAGAATCCCAGTGACAAGTGGAGAGAAACCTGCCTCTTCAAAACCTGAGGAGATAAAAATGCGCATTAAAGTTCATGCTGCACCCGACAAGCACAATTCTGTGGATGACAGCGTCGCAAAGAGCCGGGAGCACAAAGAAAAGCACAAGACTCACCCATCTAATCACCATCATCATCATAATCACCACTCACACAAGCACTCTCACTCACAGCTTCCCGCTGGTACTGGGAACAAGCGTCCGAGCGATCCAAAACATAGTAGCCAGACAAGCACCTTAGCACACAAACCCTATAGCTTGTCTAGCTCTTTCTCCTCTTCCAGTTCTTCTCGCAAAAGGCCCCTCCCTGAAGAGATTGGAGGGGCGGTGTTTGAGCATTCAGCCAAGACTGCCAAGAGTACTAAATCCTCTTCCATGAATTTCTCCTTCCCTCCTCTTCCTGCAATGGCCCAGTTGCCTGGGCATAGCTCAGACACAAGTGGCCTTCCCTTTTCACAGCCCAGCTGTAAAACTCGAGTTCCTCATGTGAAATTGGATAAAGGCTCCACTGGAGCCAATGGTCACAATGCAACCCAGACCATAGACTATCAAGACACTGTGAATATGCTTCACTCCCTTCTCAGTGCCCAGGGCGTTCAGCCCACTCAGCCCCCTGCGTTTGAATTTGTTCATTCTTACAGTGAATATCTGAATCCACGGGCTGGTGGAATGTCCTCCAGATCTGGCAATACAGACAAACCCCGGCTGCCACCTCTACCATCAGAACCTCCTCCACCACTTCCACCCCTTCCTAAGTAAAAAAGAGAAAGAAGAGGAGGAAAAAAAATCTTTAAAAACACATCTTTTTAAAAAACAAAACAACACACAAAAAAACACAAACTACTGATTCTGGACTAAGAAAATTGTTTCCTTTATGAAATATGTCACCCTTCTTGGACTAGGGAATAAATTAATATTGAGACATAGGTGGGAGGGTGGTAGATGGCCTTGGTTATTATATCTCCTGCCTCAGAAATTTAACTATTTTATTATAGCTTTTACTGGTATTAGAGAGGTGAGAATGTGTTAAAGCTGTGAAGGATTAAGAATACTTTTTCTGTTCTTGGCCTCTCCACCTCTTAATTAGATTGATTAGAGTTGATATCTTCCCTCTTCTTGCCAGGACTGAAATATGGAGGGTTTATCAAACAGTTGTGGATCCTTGTAGTGTTTAATATATCAGAAGAGAGGAAGTATTTAAACGTCAAAATCTTTTTAAGAGACTTTAAAAAAATAATTTAAAGAAAGTAAGTTATCTGTTTAGTTTTTTTATATAATTGGGGAGGGGATAGGGATTTTGCTGTGTGTATGAGATACATAGCAATGAGTCCTGGGGGGTGGGATTGGAGGGGGTGGTTTGTATAGGGGGGATGGGAGGATAGACTTGGCCATGAGTTGAGATAGGCTCCGGCCACTTGAAGTGTTGCAACCTTTAAGTGTGTATGTAAGTGTGGGTATGTGTGTTTTTCAGTGTGTGTGTTTAAAAATCATGTTGTATCTTTCCCTCCCTGTCCTTCACCATTTTCGCTTCCCAACAGTCTACTAGAGAGAGCACGGTGTGGCCTTTAGAACATAAAGGAAGGAAGAGGCATGTATTTGACGTGGTATTTTCCCTTTTCTTTATGTGATAATTGAGGGTAGCCTTCTAAATTCTAGTTTAGGCAGATGCAGCCAGTGGCCTGACTCTGGACTCCATAGGAGAAGTTCCTTTTTACCCCTTTTTTCCTTTTGGTGTAGAACAAAGGTGGGGTTGAGGAAGAAGGTTGGGGAGCTAGGCTGGCTTCTGCCCTACAGAATTGGGTGTGTCTTTTTTCACGTTGGGCTTTGGGAAAGTGTTCAAGTGAGAGCAGTCTCAGGGTCTCTGAAGGGAAGGGGGATGTGCTGTCCTGCCTGTGAAAGCCCAGACAATGTATGAGAATAGTTCTGGGAGAAGCCATGGCACTAGAGGATACTGAAAACAATGGAATTGTGATTGGGAATTTTTAGGACATTATGAATGTACGACTTGCTTTTTATCTGTATATCTGAAGGGAAACAGCTGCATCCTCATTTTTTGCAGCCTGTATGACTTCAGAGATTGGAGCTTATGAATTTAACAGCACTGGTGCTGTGAGCGTGAGTAAGCCTAGCCTGCAGGTGCTGTTTAGATTGTCCATCTTTGGTGGCTTTAGCCTCTAGGCAGAAGTTCTTTAGGAGATTTCTAAGAGTCCTTTAGAAAAATGGATCACAGTCCTGTTCTTATGGGTGCTTGATTATCCCATATTTTAGGTGTGAACACTTTGCTGAGGAAAGAAATCTTCCAAGGGGCTAGAAAGAATTCTAAGCCAAGTTGTCCAGCTGAAAATGCCACCTAGCCACAGATCATTTAATATGGTGGTGTTCGGTCTTCATGGCATCTTTTGCCATGGAGAAGATGACAGTTTGAATTTGTCTTGTTTTTAATGCAGCTTCTTTCACACCAAATACCCTTTACGGATAAACTGAAATTTTTCTGTTGAAAAGTCAGGGAGATGGGAGTTGTACATGTGCTGCTGCTTGCCAGGCGCAGGCTGGGGAGAATACTGGGGCAGATGGAGTTGATGATGCACTGGCCTAATATAGGAAGGAATTTGTGCAGTAAACCTTAACTGAAGGTGAATTAGCGCCCTACATCTCTGCATATCTGAGCTGTCTTAGAGTGCGTGACGTTGCTGTGTAAAATGAGCTCTCAGCTGATCTATACACCAGTCATACTTTTGACCTGGAATCTCACTTTACTTTTGTGGATGACATTTTCCTCTTTCTCCTTTATATTTTGTGTTGTGCTAGGTAATTGGTAGATGCATAGTGTGTTTACTAAATTTAGGCTTTCTGTTTTGTTTAGATTTTGTTTGGTAGAGTCAGCTTTCCTTCTGACCTCCCCAAAATGTTACTTAGTTTTCATCTTTATCTTTGTGGAATTGATGATCACTGATCTGATTATGAAAATGTCTTTTACAGCTTTCAGTTTTCCTCATCAAATGTCACATGTTTTCTAATCACATTCACTCCCTCATCACAGAGATACATACCCGCTTGGCCCCAGCAGTTCTCCATGGCAGTTTGTAGTTAGTTCCTTAGAACTTTGTCAGGAGTGACCTTGAAAAAAGTGCTTACTAGAGCCTAAGAGCTGCTTTTTGCTGCGTAGTCTGGCCTTTACACTAGTAGATCATTGCTGTTACAGGTCATTTTAGAGACTTTTCCAGATTAGCACCTCCTGATACTGCTTTAAGATACCTGCTGTGTCTGCTTGTAGATCTACGCATATGTTGTGAACCTCCTTACTGGCTCTGCATGAAGCTGCTGCATTGCCTTTGGGTTAGCAGATGTGCCTGTCAGCTAGCATGCGTATTGTCCAAGTTCCATACACTTAGGCTTCAAAAGGTTGTGTGGTTTCTAAACTCTGTGTCTTCTCTACCCTCACCACTTCAGAGGGTGAGAAATGGGATTTATACATCCAAAGTTAGTCTAGTAAACGTGGCTCCCCCCCCCTTCTTTTTACCTAGACTATCAAGGATAAGTGGTGGTAAGCAGGCCTGGAGCCTCCAGTTCTGTAAATCTCATTCCTAAAACTGCTTGAATCTCATGTTGACAAAAACAAATACCTGTGAGTTGTCCTTAGGGCTTTTAATCAGATACCTGTGTTGCTGTTAGCTGAACTCTAGTGAAGCATTAATCTAAGGCTAAGTCGGTCTTCTGAAGCATTGGTCATGCTTTGGGGGCTTAGAGGATACGTAGAAATTAGTCTAGTCTTTTCACTCATGAATCAGTGTGTTTCCATTTCTGAGACCCTCAGCTTCCTCTTTTTTTTTTTTTTTAATGATTTTAGTGTTTTGATTTAATGTACCCTTTTGCATAGTCCTATATTATTGGCTTCAACAACATCAATAGAAAAAATTTAAATCTCCATTTGGAAACAGCAATGGATTAGGATATAGAAATAAAATCATGGTGACATCAGTGCTGGATTTACTTAAGCCTCTGCTACCTAATTCCCCATATTGAAAATCCATACTCCTTATACCTTGTTTCCGGACAATTAGAGGGGTCTTATCCCAGTATGGTTGGATTTTAAATATGTGTTTCCCACAGAAACACAAACTGTGGGGACTTGGGAACTGATTGAATTTTAAAAGGATTATTCTTTTGTTGATTTGTTTTGATACTAATGTTAGAAAAGGGATTCTGGAACATTTTGAACTTGGAATTTAAGCAGTCTATGCAACCCTTCACATGGTGAGAAATAAGCCCTCTGCAGTTCCACTAAAGTTCCAGTGATTTTGATACCTCCCCAAATTTCTCACGCTGCTTGTTAATACCCAGCTTTTAACTGAATGTTTGCTCCTGATGGTTTAAAAAATACTCATGTTGTATCATACTGTCAAGTTTTATTTTGTTTTTTTGTCCCTCTGTGAATGTGAGCTCAAAACAAGCGTGGTACTATAATCCTGCCTGATAGCATGGTCTGGAATGAGAATTCTTTCTTAAGTGGGAGACCCTTCCATTTTAATGTTTCTAAAGTTTTTAGTACAAATTTGGCATTGGAAATGGGACGGGGGGAAAAGAATGCTTAGCAAAAAGCATTGTCTACTCTTCCCCTTTTTGAGTGCGTATTCACGGTGAATGAAAAGAAAGGAAGACTTAGGTTTTCTGTTGCCATGTTAAGCATGGAGAGGGATGCTTGACAGCATGCTAATCGAAACCAGAGCAAGTATGTATCTATCAGGTTATCAGGAACTCTTCAGTTGAAAGCTGAGGACTTAACTAGTCAGTGGTTGATCACATTGGGATTGGTTACAAGATGGAAGTGCTGGCTGGGTTAAGCACCCAAAGAAAAGAATGCAGCAGCCTAATTTAGTGTTAACCTAGGTTTCTGGATTTGAAACTGACCTTCTCCCCACCCTACTTCACACATCTAAAACTATGTTTTCTTATCAGACCAAAGAACAAGGAAGGAAAAAAAAAAAAAGTAAAACACTTTACCAATCTATGTCACTCAGGTACAATTTTGTGGTGGTATTTTTGTCTGTTTTCTTTGTATTACTCTTAAGAGTCCTTTCTCAGCATATTATTCTGCTCTTGCCTCTGTCCTCCTCGGGGCACCTCAGTTCTGGATGCTACCCCTGGGATCTCTACTGCGGTTATGTGAATGATAAGATGTAAGTGACCGTTATAGTAAGGGCTCTTTGTAAAAACTTAAAAAATTTTTTAAAAATTTAAAAAAGGATGTTGTATACATTTTATAGTCTGGCTATCAGTTTGATACCTTGCTGTCAAGTGTGTTTCTCAGTCTGTATTTATCCATCCCATCAATAAATGTTACTGATAAAACACTCATCTGATTGTTGTTTATGGGTAGTGAGTCTTCAAATTAGTCTTTAATTGTCATTTTATTGATATGATTATAGTTTTGTTTTACTTTTGGTTGTAGTATGTACTTTCTTACTGCAAAAGATCCTGTAGGAGTTGAGTTCTTTGGAAAGACCTAACTAAGATTTGGTCATCACAGCCAACCTGATAGTATAAAGTATGATGGAGGCAGAGGGAAAAAAAATCCCTCGTTCCGTGGATAACCTGGAAGGTAACTGGTACAGACAAAAATATATAGCTCTAACAGATGATAGCAATATGTACTGCTTATCTGGCAAGCACTGGCAATTATTCATAATTGTACACTTGATTCTTCGAAAAATCTGAAATGTTGGTATTATAGACAGCAGTGCATTTCAGAGAAAAAAATTAACAGCCTTCTTGGTGGTGCCTGGAAAAACTGATAGTGAATACTCACCCTTTTCTTGGGATATAACAAAACCACACACACAGGTAAATTACACATTTAAATGAAAAGGATTTTTTATGCTAAAATATTACAAAATTTTAAAACAAAGTAGCTATAGTTTAAAAGCTCTAATAGGAAAAAAATCGTTAACAATATTAAAGACTTGAAAAAAATCACAAGTTCTGTTCATTCCTTTTTCTGTTTTCTAAAATAAGACAACTTAAGATTTTTGTTTTCTGTACATATGAAACTTGTGGAAGTCACTGTTATATTAGGGGTTTGGTCTGGTTTGAATGGAAGAGTAGAGAAGCAGTAAATGAAAGATATGAGAATGAATGATACTATAAAATCATCAATTTAATGATTTCCTGTTAAAAGAGGTAACAGCTGTGTCATCCTTGGGGCTAGGTGAGGTATAAATCAGTATAAATGTTCGTACGACTGGATCCCCAGTTATAGGGGTTTGTTAAATTAATTGGTATAGAGCTAGCTTTTATCCCTTGATCAGTGCCTAATCATCTTAGTCTCCCTGACACTTGTGAGAGCTGAGTCTACATTCCATAGAAAAGTTTGAAGCCCTTTCTATGACTTGGATTCCCTTAAAGGCTTGTATTTACTGTAATCTCTAGCTCTGGGGCCCACTTCTGCTGAATTGATTGGGTTTATGGGTTGTCACATGTCCTACTTGTGCTACCTTTTTTGTTGTTTTTTTTTTTTTTTTGCACTGTGGAATGTTAACCCCTTCATTTCACATAACACTCAAAGCCAACAAATAAACAAAAAACCACAGTAATGAAAACAAGTTTAAATTGAAAACTAGATACACCTTTTCTGGAAAGTAGTTTCAGGCACTTCCCTGCCTTTCATTTATTCCTGCATTAGAAAATAGTACCTACCAAGTGCTCTGCTGTTTACTGATGGGAATATGGCAGTAAACTAAACAAGCATCCTGCTCTCACAGAACTTGCATTCTCGTAGGGGAGACATGGTAGATGATGAGTACTTTGGAGAATGTAAGGTGGAATAAGGGATAGGGTTTGTGTGTCTGTGTGCACACGTGTGTATGTAGATAAGTAGGTTGTTGAATTTTGAAATAAGATGGCTAGGGAGGAAGGCTTCATGAAATTACAGTTCAGCAAAGACCTGAGAGAGGTGAGAGGGCAAGCCAAGGGAATAGTCGGGGTAAGATCATTCCAGGAAACAAGTGCAAAGGTTCTGAGGTGAGAAAGTGCTGGCATGTTTGAGAAACAGCGAGGAGGCCAGTGTGGCTAGTAGGAAATTGAGTGAGGAGGGGAGAGTAAGTAGCATATGTGGTTAGGCAGTAGAAGGCTAGATAATGCAGGGCCTTGTTCGCCATTATTAAGACAGTGAAATGGGGCACCACTGAAAAGTTCTGAATAGAGAAGATCTAGCTCGGGTTTTTAAATGTTCATTTGGGCTGCTGTGTTGAGAATGGATTATAAGGAGTCAAGGGAAGGAGATTCAACAATAATTAAGGTAGCAGATGAGAGTGGCTTAGACCAAGTTGGAAGTGCTGAAGATAATGAGAATTTACGTATGTTTAAGTTGGAGCCAGTATGATCTCCTCTAAAGGGTTGGAAAAGAGAAGTCAGATGACTTCCAGTGTTTAGTCTCAGAGGCTGGAAGGATGGAGTTGTCAGATGCTGAGATGAGGATGACTAGAAAGTGCAAGATTTTGGCGTTCATTTATTCCTTCTCTCTCCCTGCCCCCAACACTTTCTCTAGGATTAGCCCCCAAAACTCCAAAGTAATTCTCTTTCCTTCAAGAATTCATCTTTCCTAACCTCTATTTACCAACAGCCTCAGGTCTACTTTAACCTATTCAGTAGTTAGTGAAGTGTTCAGTGGATTAAAAACAGCCATCTGCTTTGTTAAAAAACACAAAGAATTTGCTGATATCTTGACCCTTTAATAATATCAACCCCCTCGTTGACTTAGAAGGAAGTGGCTCTAAATAGCATTTTTGGGTCTGTTTTGGGCTCATCAGGAGGTTTTTTTTATTCTTTCAACTAAGACCTTCAGTAGACCCTCTAAAGTTTTTGTTACATCCCTATGTAGTCCCTGATGCCACTACATTGTTCCCTGTAGTAGTTTCAATATTGTTTTCCGATATCACTGCATGTGGTTAAAGAATAGATTTCCTGTGATGTGACTGCCTCTGCTAGTTTTGAGTTACAGGGTGTTTATAACAAATGCCTTTGTACCTCTTTGAGGGTTGGCATGTTTGCTTACATATATAACTCATAGTTGCTATTTAATATTATGGTTGTATTGCTTCCACAATCTCAAACTACTCTAAAATGTTTATTCCAAAAAAGCAGGGTTATCTTTCTTGTTTTCTCTATCCCCAGTGCTTGGCACTTAGGTGCTCAATAAGTATTTATTGAATGAATGAATTTCATGAAGGGGTCTTCCAGGGAAAGACCTAATCTCCGGGAAAAGGCACTTATAAGTCCTCCTTCCCCCATTTTGGTTTTAATCACTCTTGTGCCTAAACTGCTGTGCTTGAGCCTTGTAGATTCTCACTCACCACCGTGAATCATGCTCACCTGCTCACTTGTAGTGGAGAAACAGCTTACTTAAATGAAACCGACAGCACATAAGAGAGCTTGGAAAGGTTGGGATGCAAAACAGATCCAGAAGGCGTAGGGGCCAAAGTGTCAGTTCATTTCAACGCGAGGTGTGGTGGAGATGAAACACGAGAAATGCTTTTAACTAAGAAGTCCATTAAGGATGATAAAGTTGGGATTGTGTCTGCCATTTCTATATGTCTACATTATTTAGCATGGAATTGTGGAGAATTTTAGAGAATCAAGGCCTCAACTAAAACTAACATTTCCTAATTCTCAGTCCAATGTTCTTCACTATATGAGAGGCAATAAAAGGATAAAGAATTAGGGCTGGGTTCAAATTCTCCTCCCTCCCCCATTACTAGATATGGGCCCATTCTGTTCCTCCGTTATCTTATCTGTAAAATGGAGATTATAGCTTCTACCTCTTAGGATTGTTCTGAAAATTAAATGTTTATATATGTAATTTCCCAGACTCAGTAAATCCTCAAAAAAGTTTCCGTAAATGAACTGTTCACAAAAGAAAACTTAAAGCCTTTTCCTGTATAAACAGTAAGAGTCAAATGTACAGTGATCTTTTGGCCTCTATATGCCTGATTTGGTATCCACTGTGTAAGGATGGTGAGGTATCTGCAGCTGAGACTCACGGCGACCTTTCAGTCGCTTTTGCGGCCTGAAAACCCGCCGCGCCGCGAGGTGGAAAAGAGCGGTACCGAGCGAGCGGGTTCCGCAGCCTCACTTTCTCCGGAGTTGCTGACAGCTCTTCTCAGCCACCCAGCCGCGCCTTTACTCAGCGCCCCGCCCTCTCAGGCTTGATTGGTAGCGGGCCTCGGCCAATGGTGACGCACAGTCGTAGGCGCAGTAGCCAATCAGCGGTTGGGAGCACGGAAAGGAATGGGGCCGAGTTAGAAGCGGCTGGCGCGGCCAGAAGACGAGCGGCGCGGCGGCAGAGGTAAGATGGCGGGTGTGCTTGCTCTTCGCCTTTGCAGTGAGGCTGCTGCTTCTTCCCCTTTTGCCCTTTCCGAGCTGCTATTCTGCCTCAGTCAGCGTCAGGGTCGCTCTCCTCGTGTAGGCTCCCAGGACCCAGAACCTCCCGTGCTGGGAGTCTTAGGACAAAATGGCGCTTGCACGGGCCGCCGAGGATGGGCAGGGCCCGACCGTGAGCTCTGAGGCGGGCCGGGACAAAGGCGGCATCCGGGGAGGCGGAGGCCGAGGCGGGGCGCGGTGCTGCGACGTTGCTGCCGCCGCGTGAGGCCGGCGCTGGCCCGTCCCCTCGTACCGCGGCGGTGCGAGCCCTTCGGGTACTTTTCAGCCTGGTGGTGGTGGTGGTGGCCGGGGTCGGGGAGGGCTTGACGGAGAAATTGAGGTGAGGCAAATTACTAACGCCTGGGGAGACCTGGACTGGGGGAGTTGAGGATCGTGACTTCCGCTCGTCTTTTAGAAGCCACGCGCGGTCTGCTCGGATATTGTGGAGCAGGAATTTTCCGGAATGGTAAGGAAGGGCTTTTTGATCTTTTGTGTGACCCTGCAGGTTTTGGTATGAACAGGATTCGGATCCACGTCTTGCCGACCAATCGGGGGAGGATCACCCCAGTGCCCAGGTCTCAGGAGCCCTTGTCTTGTTCATTTACTCATCGCCCATGCTCGCAACCTCGTCTGGAGGGGCAGGAGTTTTGCATTAAGCATATCCTTGAAGACAAGAATGCACCTTTCAAGCAGTGCAGTTATATATCGACGAAGAACGGAAAAAGATGTCCCAGTGCTGCCCCAAAGCCTGAGAAGAAAGATGGGTATATATATATATACATATATATAGATAGATATCTATGTCGTTTGTAGTTTTAGCTTTTAAGTGAGAGGAGGATGTGGTATGATGTGGGTTTGGGAATAGCTGCTGAGTTTCGAGTTTTTAGGTCATGTGCTTGTAAAATTGACGCTATGGGTATATCTTCGGGAAATTTTTTAACATGGTGAAAACTGGAAAAATAAAAACAGTGAAAATTGGAAGGAGACCACGTCCAGTTGGACCAGTTAATCTCTGGATCTTTCTGCTTATCTGTAAAGTAAAGGATATTCTAGATTATTCTTAACCCTGGGATCCACGGCTCTTTTGGCTGTCCTTAAACCTCAAGTAATAATGCAAAATTGTATATATGTGTATCATTCTTCTGGGAAAGGCTTGATAGCTTTCATCATTTAAGCAAAGGTATCCATGCAGAAACATAATTTGGCTAGATAAATTCTGCATGTATCTTCTGGTTTTAAAATTGTGTCTCACATCTTATTACCTACAATGGATTGATATTGAAGTGTATAGTTGCCTTCCAGAACCAGTTTTGAGAGATGAAAGTGGATCTCCTTGATTTGTTGTGAGATGATGTCAGCATTTTTATACTTGGTATGTTTTGTTTGATGGTAGAGCACTAGATTCTTCTACCTGCATTTCCCTTTAGTAATATCAAATGAGTTGACCTTGGGCCAATTAAATTATTCTGCCTCACTGGCGTTTTAAATTTATAAATGAAGATAATAGTCATTTTAATTTCCTGAAAATGATCTGAAGATCAGTGTCTGTGAAAAATGACTGAACTCTTTCAAGAAGGAACCAGAGTATAAAATGTTAATGTTTTGTTTCCTTAGGGTGTCCTTCTGTGCTGAACATGCCCGTAGGAATGCCCTGGCACTTCATGCTCAAATGAAGAAGACCAGTCCAGGGCCTGTGGGTGAAACACTTTTGTGCCAGCTGAGCTCATATGCTAAGACAGAGCTGGGGTCTCAGACTCCAGAAAGTAGCCGCAGTGAAGCCAGCCGGATTCTGGGTAAGGATCTTCTCTCCTAGAATGAAAAAGGAGGAAGAAAGTTAACAAAGAACTTAATTTGGTTTAGCACGGTGCCTCGAACATGTGTGGCACTTGATAATACAATATTATTGTTAATTCACTGGCAATTCCATGAAAATTCAGGACTGCAATGTAATTCACCAGTCTTTTTGGTTTTAAGTAGTGTGTGCTTAGGTGTACTTTCCTGAGTTTATGACTATTTCCTTCATTGCTGTTTTTATATTTATTATCTTTGCTAGGCAGGGAAACAGAATAATTTTGAGTTGGCCGTTCTGTGCTTTTGAGGGTATGGTTAACTCATTTATATAAGTACTCATAACTTGGGATGTATTTTCTTAAGCTGTTTTTTTGCCAGTGCCTCTGTGCTAAGTTGTTTTCAACTTTAAGGTTTGGGTTGTTGTGTTAAGTAATCTAGTTTTGTGTGGTGGAGTTACAGAGGTGGGAAGTCTTAATGGCTGCTCTCCCTTCCTTGCCTCAGATGAAGACAGCTGGAGTGATGGGGAGCAGGAACCCATTACTGTGGATCAGACATGGAGAGGTGACCCTGACAGTGAAGCTGATAGCATAGACAGTGATCAAGAAGATCCCCTAAAGTAAGTTGTAACTCCACATAAGGCTTTTTAAATATTTTACTAGTTAGTATATGGAATGTAGTACTGCATGCTGTTCACAGATTAATTAACTAGGAGGATTGAAGATAGCTTAGCTATGTATGAGCAGTAATAGCTTCTGTGTATTAAAAGTGTCATCGTTTATCACCATCTTGCTTCAAGGCAGGATTTGATTCTTTGTTAGAAGTCTTGTAATTTGGGACAGTTTTTGGACATCAACTACACATGAGAAAGTGTAGGGGAGAAAATAGGAAATTTCTTGGACACAGGAGTGGGAGGTGGGTTGAGATCAAGTAGAGAAAATTGATGTGAATCAGTTCTTGGCTTAAACCTCAGGAATAATAAAGTGATTGTATTTGAATAACTACTACTTCTGCAAAATTCCCTTTTACTTATTTATTTAAGAAAAATTAAAAGGTGTTCAAGAGCTTCCTTTGGTTTCATGCCTAAGAAAGAGAAACTGATTTAGAAACCCAGAAGTGAGTAATCAACCTAATTATATCTTACTAAGGTTCTATTTGTCACTTAACCCATGATCACTTTCGGAGTTGTAGATACTTAAAAACATTGCCACTCCAGTCTCTTATTTCTGTGTCTCATGGTTTGGATTTAGTTTATTGTTTTTGTTTTCTTTCTGACCTCTGTCTCTTAACACTTCCCCCTGATAGTTTAGGTGGAAGAACTAAATTGTGGGAGGGGTAATGAATTTCTAGACTTGACCAGTGTTTGACTTGGATTTTTTTTTTTTTTTCCTTTCCTTTTTAAATTCTTGGAATAGCATTTTCTTCATTCCTTGGATTCTGACATTTATAAAAAGTCATGTAGGGGTTACATTTTCTGAGTAGAATAATTTCACCTATTTAAGTAATCTCAGTTTAGTCAGCTATTCAGGAAGTACTTGTTTAGAAAGTCTGTTTAGTTTGAGTAGAAATGTTTGTTTCTAGCAGGATTCTCAATAGAAACCTGATACCAAATGTGTATATATATATATATATTTTCCCATTGTGTTTCTAGAAATGTCAAACTTGCTGCTTTGAAGAGGTGTATGCTCTTTAGGGTCACAAAGTGACTATTTTGGTGTGGTAAACACTCAGTTTTGAAAGTCCAGGAACTTGATTTTGTCAGTAGTAATCTAGAGTAGATTTGTCCCTAGGGGACACATTCATGCTAATCTAATTTACAAGAGATTGCTATATAAACCAAAATACCAGTTAGTTTTATGAGAAGTATAAATGTTAAAAGCACTAGGTACTTGATGTCAGTTTCTCCTAAAAGGAACATTCAAAGGGGAAAAGGAAGCCCTAGATGTGCTCAGCTATTAGGCAACTAAATATAAGGCTTTCCTTAATTCTTCCACTGATAATATCCAAAACATTTTTTGGCCCACTAAAATACAGTTGTCACTTGTTATCTGAGGGGGATTGGTTCTAGTATCTGTGGCAGGTACCAAAATCCAAGGATGCTGAAGTCCCATAGTGGGCTCTCCTTAACCTGGAGATCCACCAACGGGGTATTATGTATATGCATTTTTAGGGATGTAAGTAGAATTGTTAATTATCCACTTACAATATTTAATTCATTAGTGTGGTTACGTATTATCATCTTATATTTAATGCAAGTGTTTTATTTAATGAAATTCTTTTAATTAAGAATTTTCATCTTTGGTGCCAGTGTTTTTGTCATCATTTTTGAATCAATACTTCTTGAATCAGTAACAATTTACAGCATATATCTTCACTCACTTGTTTCAGAAAGTTCTTTTTGAATTGTTTATGATGATGTCATTAGAGATTTTATCCTACCTAGAATTGCTATTGGCATAGTTTTTCCCCCCTTGTAGATATATGTATGTGATTTCCCTCAAAGTAACCATTTGCTTAATTGCTTTAAAAGCTCCTTTACAACATCCAACACTGTTGAAGTTTTAGCTTAAGAATAATTGTTAAATCTTTTCCTTTTTAAAAAATAAGTTTTATCATATGATCTTTATAGGCATCCAGAACTTATTTTGATAAAGATCATTTCAAGTCTTCATCATTGTAATCAAAGTAAAGAAATTTGGAAGTATGCACTTTAAGAGATACTATTTAATAGACTATAAGGTGACTCTTTCTGGAAGTTGAATTCTAACAATAAAACCTAGATTTATATTTGTGCATATCAGATCTAGAAGACTTAGTTCATGATTTTAATAACTGGCTGTGAAAGTCTGAATCTTTAAATAATTGATCCATTTGTCACGTGAACTAAGCATTCATATTAGTCCGGATGCTCACTGCCCTCTCCCCTGCAATGATTTGTAGTAAATTCTAATTGTAGTGTCTTCCCATTTATAAATTCTAATTCCCAGCTCATTGATTAAATTCTCTTCTGATGGTACAATGAAATTAATTTCATTTTAACAAACTTGCTACTAGGGTGAGGCCTCAGTACTTCAGGCCTGCAGACATATTAATGCAAACAAGCCCCTTTTTCCTGAGTATGAATAAACCTTTTCATATTTTTTTATAGTCTTAGATTTTGACATTTGTATAATTTGCCAGTTTTATTCATGTTTTGGTTCTTAATTTCTGTTTATACTTTAGAGTGCTTTGTAATTGTACTTATTTCTTAGACACTGGTAGTATTGTCTCCTATTTATATTTATGAAAAATTTTTGGCAGAGATTACTTGCTTTCAGTCCCAAAGTTTGTTTATTCTGTGTATTTCAGTGATTTTTAACAGCTGAATTTTAAAGAGCACGTAATTTTTGGATTTAAAATTAGTATAAATATCAAGTCAAGGTATATAGCTTGCTCTTTATATAATGATTACACAAGACAAATGGAACCAAAAATCTTTCAGATTTGCAGTTAATCTCTTAAATTTTGAGTTACTTAATTCAGAGGCAGAAAACAGTCTTTAATTAAAACTGATTTTTAACTCATTTCCTTATGTGACCTCATTAGTCAGTAGAATAACTTTTTTAAAAGTTCTGTTAATTCATAACTGGTGGCAAAGTGTAATAAAGTTGATGTGGAGCTAGATCTTTGGCAATTCAGGGTTAACCCAGGGTGCTGTCTTTTAAGAACATTGTCAAGAAAATGAGCTGAGGACATTGAATAGCCATTGTGACCCGTGTTTTGAGGGCCTATGTAAACTTCCACATAGAAGTGTATTTTTAAATTAAAAATTGTAATTGTTATCTTTTGTACTTTAATTAAAATATATTAAGATACATGATACTAAATTAAGCACTTTAAGCTGTCCTGACTGATAAGTGATTTTCATATATGAAATTATTAAATGGAACAAGAATGTAGATTAATAAAAGTTTTGAGTATTTTGTATCTTCACTTCTATTTAAACACAGTGCACATAATTGGAGAAAATAATGAATCGCTTCCCTTTCCCCAGATTGTGAGATCATATTTTAGTATCCATTCTTGGGAATTTTCTTTTTTGTTTTTTAATAACAACTTGAATGGTAAAATGCTGTGTGAAAACATTCCTGTTTAATAAGGTGATTGTCTCAGCACGGACTGCTTGTTGAATAGCAAACTTAAGTCTAACCTTTACTCTTTTCTCCTGTTAAGCTTGGGTTTTATTAATACACTTCTTATGCTTTGTTGAATCCTCTATTTTATTCTAGACATGCTGGTGTCTACACAGCAGAAGAAGTGGCTCTGATAATGCGTGAAAAGCTAATTCGTTTGCAGTCTTTGTACATTGACCAGTTTAAAAGACTTCAGCATCTGCTAAAAGAGAAGAAGCGACGTTACTTACACAATCGCAAAGTGGAACATGAAGCTTTAGGCAAGTTTTATGCCAGTTCCAACAAGCTGTTGTGGGTTCAACATGTGAATTTGGTGGTAGTTAGATTTACTTCTGTCTTGTTATTTGGATTGGAGGAGGATGTGCTTTTGAAACTGTCTTTTGGCCTGTTTACTTCTTATTAATTTGGAGAAGCATCCTTGATTAGTTGCTTGGCAAGTAACATCTTAACTGTTGTGACTTTCCAGGTAGTAGTCTCCTGACTGGCCCAGAGGGACTTCTGGCCAAAGAACGAGAGAACTTAAAGCGTCTAAAATGTCTCCGACGGTATCGTCAGCGCTATGGAGTGGAAGCCTTACTACATAGGCAGCTGAAGGAACGCAGAATGCTGGCCACAGATGGTGCCTCTCAGCAGGTGATGTGTGTGTGTGTGTGTGTGTGTGTGTGTGTAGTATATACGTATAAGTATAAACATATATGTATACAGTTGCTTTATTTAAAAAGTTACAGTTGTCAAAACACTGTTACACACTCTTGGTTCTGAAATCTGACTTCTTTGACGTGGGGTATATTGAAAAGAGCACTTATCTGGAGGTCCAGAGACATGGGTTTTAGTCTCAGTTCCCTTATGATAG
The DNA here is from genome assembly GCF_036321535.1 of Camelus dromedarius. NCBI lineage: Eukaryota > Metazoa > Chordata > Mammalia > Artiodactyla > Camelidae > Camelus > Camelus dromedarius. The sequence continues at coordinate 52,843,879 of NC_087446.1, read as the reverse complement.
TTCTGTGCCTGCACTGATAACTGAACTTCTCTGGGCCTCTGTTCTCATCCGCATACTGAAGGGTTGCCATAGGTTTCTAAGTTATTAGATTCAAAAATTCTTAAGTACAGAAATAGGCACAGAACACCTAAGTAGCTTGGGACTCTTATTTTAGAAGGTGGGAAGATAGAATAATGGGAGCAATGAATGTCAGGAAGGTTGATAAGGAAGCAGAGTTAAGTGATCATTCTTAAATTTGTTTCTCAAGCCCTTGGTCTTTGCTTCAATAAGAGTAATTCCATTTTTCTTTTTTGTTTATTGAGGCATCAGATAAGATTGCAATTTTAAAAGAATTCTGCTAAAAGACAAAATAGTTAGAAAGCCGCTGTATATCACTTTTATAATATGGAGGTGGTGTATTTTGAATTAGGGTTGACTCATTTGGACATGAGGTTTTAAAATTTTTTTCCTTTTGCAAAGTATTGGTGAATAAATTTGTTAAATGTTGAAGTTTCTAGGGTTTAAGGATGTATGTTTCTTAAATGTTATAACTAAGTATTTTCATAGATAATTGGTTTTATGTTCTTTTGTGGTTTGTTTGTTTTGACTTACTGTTTTCTCCATTTTAGGCCCATACCACTCGTTCCAGTCAGAGGTGCTTGGCCTTTGTGGATGACGTTCGTTGTTCCAATCAGTCTCTTCCAATGACCAGACACTGCCTTACCCGTATCTTTTTACTGTTTAAATTGTTAGCCAGACTGAAGGCCAGTGGAAATCTGTGATAGTTTGCTTAATTGAAGGTCTTTGTTTTCCTTTGGCCCTGAATCAAGGCCGGCAGTTTGCTGAAGCTGTTGGTTTCAAGCAGGTGCCTAAAGAAGTGTCTTTCTGTTGGCCATTTCAGAACTGTGGAAATGTAGTGGTCAATTCATTAGAAAGAAACATCTAAGTCATTAGTGACAGATGTGGGCTAATACTTGTCTGTAGTTGATTAATACCGGGATTCCAAAATTTAGAGATACCTGACTTAACTTGTTCTTTAGAATTACACTCTTAAATCCAGTTACTACAAAAAAAAATGCTGTGGGTTTTCCATAAAAACAGTAGGATGATTCTGAACTGTGAGCTTCCTTTGAATATAATTCTTTTGTATAGTCAAGGCCCTGACTTGTATATTTTAGACTTTATTCAGACTGGAAACTTACATTTAGTATTAGGCTGTAAAACTTTTTGAGTTGTTTATTGAATTGTGAAAGTGCATCTATACGATGGCTATTGATTGAGAAAAGTTATACTGAGAAAGTTATTTTCACAGTAAAGCATTTGTTAGATATTATGATGCTCTACATTATATGAAATCCTACTGGATTTCATTTGCCTGGCAAGAAATACAGATACTTGGAAAATAAAATATATTTTCTTTAATACGCAGGGAAGGAGAATCTTCTCTTGGACTTTTGAAAGGAAAACTGATCTTTTTCCTATTGTTTATTAAGTATTTTATGAATTTATTGATTATTGTAACAAATGTCTGGTAAAGGATTACTGTCCTTAATATATAAAATGCTTGTAAAGAGTAATTAAAAACTAAAGATAAATGCCCAAAACATAATTGGGCAGAGGCTATCTATTTAAAAGTAGAAGTGGCTGATAGTTGAAAAGTATTTATCTTCACTATAAATAAGTGAAATAGGAATTAAAACAAGGAAGCTTCTTAATGTATAAATTGTATACTTGTTTATGTAAGATTTGAAGTTGGCGAGGGAATGATGAAATGGCCATTCTGAGCACTGCCAGTGGGACTATAAAGTGGTACAGGCTTTTTAGAAAGCAGTTAGACAGTATTCATATTCTTTGATATACTGTCACCTCTGAGAATATATTTTAAGGAGATAATTGAACGCAGACCAATACTTTTACATAAAATTCCTCTAACTGGAAACAGCCTTAAAAATTTTCAGAGATAGGAAAAAGATTATGGCACAGCATAATAATGGAATATGTTCAGGAATTAAACATATTTAACAAAATTTATGAATGACATAGGAAAATGATAGTGACAAAAAAAGATACGAAGTTCTTTAGAGTATGTTTTAACTACATGGAACTAAATACTGGGAGGGAATGTAACAGAAGTGTTACATTGGATGTGGTTCTGAATGTCCCCTTTCCCTCTGCTTTGTACTTTTTAGGTTTCTTCTTTAATTACTTTGTAAGGCAAAAAACCCAATTTATGGGTATTAAGGAGTATTTTAGACTTTTCTTACAGCACTAGACTCAATAGCTTATTGTTAACATTTTAAAAAGCAAAGGTGAAAATGAAGTGTATTTGAATAGAGGGGAAGTAGTGTTTTTTTCTTTTGTGCTCTTTTCCTTTCCACTCCATAGTTGCCTGAGTCACTTACCCTTCCTTAAGTCCTTATCCCAGAGAAAGATGCGACTGCCATTGGTGACCTGTTAACTCTTTACTCTGGTCTAATGGAGACAGCACTGGACTGAAAGTGAAGGACCCAGACTCTAGTTGTAGGTCAACCATTCCCTTCTTTGTCTGTTGTCCCCATTGGAAAGGAAAGGGGGTGGAGGAGGATGGGGGGAGGGTCTTTCAAGGATATTGTGGTTTTAAATAAATGAGACTTGTGAAAGTCCTTTGAATTCCATGAAAAAAGTTCCAATTAAAACATTTAATGGAGTAATGTTTGAAATTTTAATAATTTAAGTAAGATTGGGCTTCTTAATTAAGCACATAGAGATTACAAATTTGATTGTTCCATTAGATTCAATGTTTATTTGATCATTGATTTATTCAATACATATTTGTTTACTTTGAGCTATTTACTGTTCCTTTAGAGTAGTGGTTCTCAACTGGGTGCCATTTTGTCGTCCCCCCCCCCCCCCTCCGGCAAGGTGTGGAGGCATTTTTTGTACGTCATAGCTCAGGGCTGGGCATGCTCTGACATCTAGTGGGCAGGGGCCAGGAATGCTGCTAATAAACATTGTGCAGTGTGCACAGATGTCCTTAATGTCAGTAATGCCAAGGTTGTGAAATCCTGGTTTAGAGTTTAGCAAGTTCTAAGACTGGATTGAAAGAAATGGCTTTCTTCCAGAGGCTTTATTTGGTTTAAAAATTATAATGTACATTAGATTTTTTAAATTAAAAAAACTACCTTAAAGTTTTGGGGACAAAAATTACCCATACTTTGATAATCCTGGGTACAATCAATTTATAGAAAATTGTGCTTTCTGGTTTAAAAATAAGCCCGAATTTGAAATAACAGTTGTCTATTAATCTAGGGAAAATTACCATGTAGTTAAGGTTTTTTTAAAATGGTGAAACTTGAGTAAAATATATTTTATAGAGTAACTTGAATAAGAATTTTGTTATCTAATCATGGTTTCAATTTTGATTCATCCTACAGAGCTTTTTTGCCAACTTGGAAATATAGCCCTTTTCTGCTTCCCTTAACAGGAGTTGTTAGAGCTCTTGGGGTGTTCCTGGAGCACTTCCTTTCCATGGGCCCTCATAAACAGAATCATCTTCCCTTTCTCTTTGGGATCATAACAGGACTCTCCTGCACTGACCACCCCCCTAATTAAAGGAGGCATGGAAATTTATTTCCTGTCAGGATATGATACCTAGTTACTATTACTAGGGCTTCTGTTTTCCCCCAACACACTGCTGCTTTAAGCAGATTCATCATGTAAACATTTTGGAAACAAGGTTCAAGAAGGTTTTACAAACTTTTTGCCCATCTGCTTAACAGCAGAAACAACATTATATATATCTCGTGACTCTTGGGAAGGGGTTGGTAGGGGCCTTTGCAAGCTATTTGCATTTGCCATGACATGTTTCTTCTGAATAGGTTTGATTTCTAGCACTGTTAACTGCTATTTGCTTGGCACTATGTTTTCAAATGTTTTGTGTTTGACCCTCATAAGGGAGAACAGAACAAGATTAGTGTTTCTACTTTAAATGACTAGATCCTGAAGTGGAGGTTGGGGATTGGTTTTATACATTACTGGTACAGAGCTAGGATTATGCTAGTAAATGACACTTATTTTGAGAAGTAACTTTAAAAATGGCTACCTGCATTTGGTTCTGTATCAGATGTAAACAATTATCTTGTGTAGTCCACACCTTGAATTTTACATGGCAAACGACTGCTATTTTGTGCCTTCGATAGATGCATTTTATTTCCCTTGACCGTTTTTCTACAGATATTTGTCAGGACACGAATCAGGTTCTCTTCAAATGCTGCCAGGGGTCTGAAGAGGTACCCTGCAACAAACCAGTTCCTGTAAGCCTCTCTGAGGATCCCTGCTGCCCACTGCATTTCCAGCTGCCTCCTCAGATGTATAAGCCCGAGCAGGTACTGTCTGTGCCAGACGATCTGGAAGCCGGCCCCATGGATCTGTACTTGAGTGCTGCTGAGCTTCAGCCCACTGAGAGTTTACCTCTGGAGTTCAGTGATGTAAGTTAGAGAAGCTCTGCTGTGGTTGGCCCTTGAGGAAAGGCCTTATTTATTAATGGCGAGAATAGGTTAGTCTTTTGTGGTTAAAAAACAAAAAACTTTGATAAAAGTTTTGAAATGATGTATGTGTAGTTGTATTTGTATGTTAGCATATTCATTTAGAGACAGTTTAAATTTTGCAGAAGTTTTTTTGTTTGTTTTGTTCCTGAGGAAATGATAAGGGAAATTGTAAACTTAGGGAAGTTGGGAAGTCACGATTATGGTTGGACTTGTGTAGCTGGGAAATTTGGTACCCATCCGCAAGGTGAGTAATTCACTAGAATCTTAAGAATATAGACAAACTGGTATCTTCTCTTGACAATGTAAACTTGTGTTTTGGCCCTGTAATAAGGGTTTTCATTTTCAAATTAATGTGTCCCCTGGAAAATGACTCTAAACTTAGCTCTGACTACTGTTTTTCATTTGTGATATGTTATTGCGTGTGAATGGACTAGAACAGTGATTTCCCTAAGTGTTTACTTTTATAGCCTTCTAAGTGTGTACAGTACACTTTACCTTTTCAGCTTGTTCCTGGATTGCTCCTGCCCATAAACCCATCTCTGATGGCATGTTTCCCTAATTAGCACTACCCTGTTATATTCCACCTCTGTTTTGGCACTTTGCTTAATCTTTAGCCTCTGGATAAAGATCTTCATTATTTATTCTGAAGATAAATCTGAATTGTATAACAAAGGTGTCTTGTATATAACCATGACATGTTTAAAGTGAGAGATCTAAATGGAAAATTCACTACAGGTTGCAAGATTTTTTGCTAAGGGTAGAAACAGGGTTTGGGTGGCCTTAAATATTGCTCACTAACAAAGGACAGGGTAATACCTGAAAAAGAAAAAGTGGCATTAAGAATAAACATATTCTAATTTTCCTCCCATAATCCCCCCCTTTGGTTTTATACTGACTATAGGCTAGTAGACTTGATTTTTGTTACTTCATTTGTAATAAAATTACAGTTTTTTAAAAATCTTGATTATAATTGCTTTTTAAAGTTCTTCAGATTTATAGAGTATGAGAACAGGAAACGGACCTTAGAGATTATATATATCCCAGTGCTTCCCAGACTTTTCCAATGAGATTATGTTGAAGAGAATAAATGGATAGCCCTAGATTGATAAAGATAGATTTTTGTCCACCTCCCTTCATTTCACATGTGACGAAAACCCAGAGGTGTTGTCTTTTTTTTAAACTTAGTAATATTAGCTGCTTTATAGGGCCTGAAAAATAACCTTAAAAGCATTATATCACCATACTCCCTTCCAATATTAATGTACATATGTAGAAACTAATGCGTGTTTTACATAGATGTACTAGGTTACTAACTTTTCTGTTTTGACCTTTTTGCTTTTCCCCTTTCACCTGTTTTTGCCATATTTAAAATAGTGTTTTCCTTCTCAAACTTCTGATAATCTAGATCTGAGAAAATATGGCTGTTCCAATATGTTTGGAGATGTTTATTTTTGGAGAATATTAACACAAAATATTAGAGATTATAAGATGTGCTTATAGGTGAAATGTAAGGAATCTTAATTTTAAAAAATTTAAAAATGTATTGTCAAATTTTTTAATCCTTATTTGTGGTGTGAATTTTCTAAAGAAAGTATGAGAAGTAACCTTATTTTTGAGAATCTAATGGGTGTTTTAGATGGACCTATGTTGTTAGAGCTTTAAAAATGATAATCAGCTATTTGTACTTGATCATCTATGTTCATATTAGTACTTTAGATGAACCACACTGGTCATTATATGAATTTCACCGAGCAGCCTTAACTTATTACTTGCATTCCTCCTTAGATATCATTTCTATTAACTTGTTAATGATTTCTGGTAACTATACTTATGGGAGGACCAGGTATCAGATATTAATATGAGTAAAAATTCAGCCTTTCATTCTAGATATTAACATTTGCTTATTTTCTGTCCTTTGATCCAAGGATATTTGACAAATAACAATTTAATACCTTAATCCTGTTACTTGGAGCTTGCTCTCTTTTGTGTGTGTGGTTTTTGAGCTGTTTTTGAGACCGGAACAAAATGTTGATTCTGTCTTTGTGGCCTGCCTGATACTTTGTGTCCTGATGTCTCTAAACATTCCTCTTACAGGAGGCATTTCTGCTGATCCTTTCTTCCTCTCTTATTTTAGGTTCCTGTTCCCAATTTTAATTCTTAGACAACACTGAATGTGAGAAAAGCCTTTTCAGTATCTATTTTTGTTTGAAAAATTTCCATACCACTGTCATCCTGAGACTTGGAAACCTTTTGCTGCACTACTTAAATGGTTTCTTTTAAATTCCAAGTTAATTATTTATACAACTGACCCTTGAACAACACAGGTTTGAACTGTGTGGGTCCACTCTATACATAATATTGGAGTACTACCTGATGCACAGTTGGTTGAATCTGAGGGTGCAGAACCACGGATGCAGCAGGCCGACGGCATTTACACGTGGGTTTCTGACTGTATGGGCGTTGGTGCCCCTAGCCCCTTTGTTGTTGAAGGATCAGCTGCATAATAAGAAGTGTGTGTACTAAAAGCACTGGAGAAAACAGCGTTCAGTCTTAATGGTGTGGGAACACTGGTTTCTTTGGATAATGCAGAAGTTTCTAACACATTTGAAATAGATGTTAGGTTGCCAACTGTATCCTTTTCCTTATGTTTCTGTTTAAATTATGTATATTCTTTAATTATATTTTCTTTACCATAATTATCTTGGAGATGTGATTATTGTTTTTGGTGATCAGCACAGCAAAGAAAGGGAAAAGATTTCAAACTTTTAGACTTAATTTAAAGTAGCTGCTCATGAAGCTAAATTGCTGGAAATAACAGAGCCTCTATAAATTGGCTTTGACATAGGGGCGTACAAACCCTTGGATAGCTTTTACTCTTGGGAAGGAGAGTTTAGCAGTAGATGCTTAGAAAGTGGCGTGAAAGTGAGCTTGATGCGTTCACTGTCTAAGCCTTTGTGAGGTAGTACTTTAGGACCTGAATCAAGACCAGTAGACTGCTGTATCTGATGGTTTCAGACAGGAGCTGAGAGCAGTGTCTTCCTGTGGTCTGCTGGCTTTAGCACCCCAGTGGGAATGGCTAGCTCGGGTAGAGGAAACAGTCTGTAGGATATAGTGTTGCTGGTGTGTTTTGTTTTTTTGGAGCGGGGGGTAATTAGGTTTATGTATTTGTAAATTAATTTTATTTTATTTTTTAGTGGGGGTACTGGGGATTGAACCCAGAACTTTGTGCATGCTAAGCGTGCACTCTACCACTGAGCTTATACCCTCCCCCTCCTTGTTTTGTTTTTTAAAGAGCAATTGGATTATGTTAGGTTTAAGAATCAGGGACTTACTCTGTGGGGATAGGGACTCAACCAAAATAATGTTTCCTAGCCATTTAGAAAGACTTTTAAGTTTTTTGTCCTTTCTCTTTTCTCCTCCTATCCCGTTCGCGCTCTCGCTCACTGGCTTGCTTTGTGACTATTAGAACATTAATCAAGTGGTCTCATATTGTCCAATCTAAAAGAAAGGCAATATTTCATTTTAGTTTGCAGATTGTTCACATTAGATTCATCACTGGAGAACTTAGATGTTGACTTCTGTTAGTCTTAGAAGTAATACGCTTTTTAAAATTTTTTTATCATGGTAAAATACAATGTAAGATTTACCGTTTTAACCATTTTTAAATGTACTATTCAGTAGCATTAAGCACATTGAAAATACTGTGCAACATCACCACTATCAATTTCCAGAACTTGTCAGCCCAGAGACTCTGTACCCATTAAACTATAACTCCCAGTTCCCCTCGATCCCCAGCCCCTGGTAACTACTATTCTACTTTCTGTCTCTGAATTTTCCTGTTTTAAAAATGTGCTGTTTAAAGCTACTGTAGTCGTCTGTGCTTTATACTTGGCAGCAAGAAAATTCTCATTGCTTTTCAGCCTCATCCCACTTGTTGGACATTTGGGGGAAATATTTTTTTGTTTAAAGGTAGGCGAGGGGTGAGAAAGTATGTGGGAACTTCTGTGAGGTGTGTTGATAAATAGGCCAGCTTCAGCTTACCGGTTCCCTTGGTATTGCTGATCGGCTTTTTTCTTTTTCTTTTCCTAGGACTTGGATGTTGTGGGGGATGGTATGCAGTGCCCTCCTTCACCCTTGCTTTTTGATCCTTCACTAACCCTTGAAGATCATTCAATCAAAGAAATTGCTGAAGGCCCAGTGGATATTTTGGCAAGTGAAGAACCACCCCAGCCAGGCAGAGGGTTCCCTGCTGGCTGTGGCTAGCATGTACCCGCAGGGAGTGGGTTGTCATCACCAGCAGTAAAGGTGCCCCAGTTGGGCCTTGGAGAGAACACTTACTAGCCCCTGGTCCCTATATCTTGGAGAGCAGGACAAATTTATTTAACTAGAAGAGGTTGAGACAAGGAATGTAGGTAAATTGTTGCTTTTGGCACTGGAATTGTTTTCATCATAGAGTTAAGCACAAGCAGTGTGATTTGGCTTCATTCTTTGAGCCTTGGGTGGGATACTAACGGCCCTGACTGAAGACCAGCAGTTAAACTACAGCTGTTTGGTTTCAAGCAGAGGCCCAAAGGACTGTCTTCCTGTGATCTGCCGGCTGTTCTGGAACCTCAGCAGAGAATGGCTGTTTCATTTGGAAGAAACAACCCATAGACCACCTTCCCACTGGGAGGGCCTCAGGAATGCTACAAGTAATGCCTTCTGATTCTAAGGGTTGGGAATAGTTATGGGGAAGAGCAACTGCCTAGAGTTACTTTATATTTGCTGCCTTGTTCTGCTTGCTACCATACATGGGTGTTGTGTAAGTCAGATTCATGCTTCAGACCATAATGAATGAATTTGTAACCAAAGTGACTTTCTTTTAACAGGGCCAGATGCACATGGCTGGAGATGGGTGCAGATCACAGGCATCTCGAATTTCTGAGAAAGCCTCTGCACCACTGCCTCAGAGTGGAGTGGCTACTGCAAATGGGAAGCCAGAACCCACTTCTATCAGTTGATAGTTTGTTTTGTTTTGGGGAACCATTTGACTTTGGAGGATTAGTGTTTCCCATTCTTTAAACAAGCATTTCTGGCCATCTCTCACTAAAGGACAACCCAGACTACCTGGTTTTTCTTCTGGGTTATTGAGTGCTATGGTCAAACATAAGCCAAATGTTGGGGGAAGGGACCAATAGTGTCTAAAAGTTGTGAGTGTCTTCCCATTCTGGGTAAGGAAGAGAGAGGCGATTCCCGTCAGAGCTGCTGGGATTGAGAGTATCTGGGGCTGTGCCTAAGGGGAGAGAGATTTTTGTAAAGAAAGTCTTGCAATACTGATGGACCCAATGGCTGATTATCTCTGTCTAGCAGCCTGTGTTTTTAGCCTTTCCTTACCTCTCACCCAGTTGGGTAATCTGAACCCCTTTCCCCCAATGAACTCTCACCTATAGCCTCTGAGAAAATAGCCCACAGGCCTGGGCCCTCCTTAACCATCCATCTTGCTTCTAATGTTACTATGTAAATTTCTGTAGTGGTTATCTTATGTAAAATATAATAAAAAATTATTGTATATAGTTTCTATTAAATGTTAAAATGTTATGAAAATATAAAACAATCACTTGAATTCATGTTTGTGTTTGAGAGTGTGTAAATATATACATAAGTATATAAATATATATACATAAATATATATACATACACAAATAGTATACATATTTTGGGTTCTTAGGGAGCTGTCTCTGATGGGAAAGGGAAAACAGGACAGGTACTTCCATCCCAAGAAGTAAATATATTTTCAGTAAATATATTTGGTTTGGAGGATAAGATAAAAACCTGTGAGAAGTAAATGGAAAGGGGTGGGACTTCTTATTAAAGCCTACCTGCCCAGTGTTACTTTGTTTCTGCAGGCATCTGCCAGATACCTTCTCTTCACCCTCTCCTCCCACTCCCATTTGTTTCTCACAATTATTGTCTGATTATCATCACAGAATTCTCAAGGGTAGGAATACATACATAAAATCTCCAGAGAAGTTGGGCCTGATGCTGATCACAGAGATAAGCATAAGCTGTCAAGATCATTTTGATGATGAATCTAAGGGTTAAAATAGAAGTTTAGTTAGGGTAAATTTACCTATGCCAGAAGCTGTCTGTTACTATAATGCAGCACGACAAGGAAGCCAAAAGGTTACTTCTGTAAGAACTAAACTGAGGAACAAAGAAGGGTTTATACAGTCATACCATCACCTTAGCTTTAAATATTTACTTCCAGAGAATGGTCAAAAGTAACTCAAAGCCCATCAGATGAATCCTGAGATGACCTTTAATGGTGCTTGTAGTATATTCTTGTTTGCACTGCTTTCTTTTCCCGTACTTATTACACTTAAACACAAAGACAAACATTACTTACGCAGTTTGAACAAGAACATACCTGCTCCAACAGGATGAGAGATTATTTATTGTTTTATTTATTTTTCTCTCCTATTGTTTTAAATTAATCTACAAACCATTAGCATCCCTATCACCTATTTTGTAAATTAACAGGTCCATGAGCTCTTTTGGTGAGGGAGTGGGGAGAGGAGAAACCAGGGAATCTACGTTCTTAGCACCCAGGAATTCTGATGGCCACTCAGGTTTGCAAACCCAGCAAAGGAGAAGTTTGGAGTTTGGAGAAGGCAATGTTAGAGCTACCAGTCTCCAAGGTCCTGGCTTCTATTATTAGGGAAAAAAACGAAGATTTGGTAGGAAGAGCCTCACTCAAGTTGCAACATCTCTTGAGAAAATGTTGGCAGTTGGGAGGCCCTGAAAAGGTTACCTGTTGGAAGAAATGGCCTACTACCTGTGCTGTCATTGGTAGCAGCCAGGAGGTGTGGCCTCAGTGTGACACCTTGGTAGATCCAAAGGTGAAACGAGGTGCCAGGTGGTTGGAGTAGGTTCTCTTGAAAGGAGATCTGGGTGGCATACCTCCATGGCCCCTGCAGTCCACCTCTTGTGGCTGATAGGTCCATGCCTACAGCATCTTCACAATTCCCAAGGGGCCTCTCTTCCTTAGGGGAAGCTTAGGTTAGAGGGATGAGTTACAACTCCCATCGCTGCGGTTTGTTTCAGAGCCACAATTAGTCATCTCCCTTTAGTAAACATTCTAAATTCCCCCCCTTTTTTAGTTATTAATATGCAGTACTTCCTTTAGTTTTTTGACCTGAGGGTTCCCCCTCATGCTCAACTGAAGTACCGTCAGTTATAATGTGTCAGTTTCTGGTGTACAGCAATGCACACACATACATATATTCATTTTCATTCTTTTTCATTAAAGGCTATTACAAGATAATTGAATATAGTTCCCTGTGCTATACAGAAGAAGAAAATTTGAAGTCTAATTTTATATATAGCGGCTAACACTTGCAAACCTCAGACTCCCAAATTTATCCCTTCCCACCCTCCTTCCCCTGGTAACCATAAGATTGTTTACTATGCCTGCGTGTCTGTTTCTGCTTTGTAGATGAGTTGGAGAGGGTGTGGAGAAAAGGGAACCCTCCTACACTGCTGGTGGGAATGTAGTTTGGTGCAGCCATTATGGAAAACAGTATGGAGATTTCCTCAAAACACTAAACAGATTTACCGTATGATCCAACAATCCCACTCCTGAGCATATATCCAGCGGGAACTCTAATTTGAAAAGACACATGCATCCCAATGTTCATAGCAGCACTATATACAATAGCCAAGACATGGAAACCACCCAAATGTTCACCAACAGATGACTGGATAAAGAAGTTGTGGTATATTTACACAATGGAATACTCCTCAGCCATAAAAAACAATAAAATAATGCCATTTGCAGCAACATGGATGGACTAGAGATCATCATTCTAAGTGAAGTAAGCCAGAAAGAGAAAGGAAAATACCATATGATATCACATGTGGAATCTGAAAAAAAGAAAAAGGACACTAATGAACTCATCTACAAAATAAATCCCCTTCATTCTTTATTATCACATTGGTAGGTCTTGCTGGCTTACCCACTGGAGTGAAACTAATTCCTGAGGGCCTTTGGTAATCATACCTTTCTCAGGCCAGCTTGCTGCACATGTTCAGTTACAACTGGGCAAGGGAGCACCAAGCTGCGCCCCTAGGATAATCATCTCCCCAGATATCCACGTTGCAATCCCTGGGTCCTGTGAACACGTTACCTTACTTGGCAAAATGTACTGTATAGATGCGGTTACCGTCAAAGGCTTTGGGATGGGAAAGTAGCCTGGAATATCCAGGTGGGGCTGATCTAATCACATGAGTACTTAAAAGCAGAGAACCCTCCCCAGCTGTGATCAAAGAGAAAGGACAGTGTGAGAAGGATTTGATGTTGCTTCTGAAATGTGGGGGACTGTATGGGGATCAGAGAGAGGTCTATGATTACCAATTATGGCCCCCAGCTGATGGCCAGCAGACTCAGACCTAGGTCCTATATTTCATGAGACTGGACTTTGCCGACACCTGAATGAGTGAGATTCCCCAGAGCCTAAAGAAAACCCAGCATCCTGGGTTTGATGACCTGAGTTCTTCCTACACTTATTGTATAAAAGAAGCCCTACTTCCTGCTGATCAATTATCCTGCCAAAATGGAGGCTCCTTTCCTTCTAGTTCCTGGACCGAGTTTAATGTGCCTTCATGGCAGGTGTAGCTTACAGTTCAATGGATCCTTGCTGCGTCCCTGGTTAGAATGCCTTTGGGTCCAGGACCTCTAATCTTGCAGAGCCTAGAGTTGTGAGGTGGAAATACCCTAGTAGCTCATTGGGTGTGATGAGTAGGGCTGCTTTGCTTCCATCCCTTGGTCCTGAGCCCATTTATTCTTCCTAGTGGAACATAAACTTTATAGAAACCTCTGATTTAGTGCTTGTACTGTGTCCTGAAGGATGGCATCCATCCTTGAGAAGTATTTCCTCCAGGCTGGTGTTTCAACTGTACCTTCAATAGGCTGTTCCAGGGTTTTCTCAGGCCAGCTGCTTCTGGATGGCGCAGTGTGTGATGTGACCCGTGGATCCCTCCTTTGCTGTGCAGTGGATTCCTTAGTCAGGTGCTAAGTTGTGTGATTTCATGCCTGTGGTGCTGGCTAAAGTCCCGTGAGCAGGAGAGGCAGAACCTGTACAAGGAATAGGCATCCCTGTGAGAAGTACCACTTGCTCTTCCAGGATGGAACGAGTGCGCCTGATACATTCTACTTACTACCAGGAAGATGGCTGGTGTGGTGGAGGAATAGTGCCATGTCAGGGGCTCAGTGCTGGCTCTGTTGTTGGCTGGCTAAACACCTGGAGGGGACAGAAGCCAGTTGGTAAGAAGGAGTCCACGTCATAGAGCCTCTGTCTCTGTCTAGTTTGTTTATGTGTCTGTCCTAGTTCTAGGGTGGCTGATGGTGAAGGATAGTTAAAATCAACTGACCAAGTCATTCTGTCCACTTGGTTTTTCAGTGCCTTTTTAATGGAGAATGCTTTCTTGTGGTGGTAACAAGTGATAGAGAAAAGTCTTCATATATCATGCACATTCTCATGTCACATGTCTACCTCAACCTCTTTGTGTCTTATCTTCTAGTCCTTTTTCTTCCAGTTTCCTGACCAACAGGCCAGGCCAGGGCCACTGCTCAGAAATCTGTATCTATTCTGACCTTGGGCCATTTCTCCTTCCACAGGAAGTAGATGACCAAGTGCACTGCCCGGATCGTCACCTACTGAGACATTTTCCCCTTTCCACTGAAGGCTGCTTCCTGGATGTGCCTGGAATGAAGCTGCCAACCATTTATAGCTTGCACATACAAACTGAACACCCCTCTCTCCCACACTCATAAACCAGGCTTGGCTTATTTCCTCCTCCAGCTGGTCTTAAGTGTACGCATCTTCGGTGAGCTAGAGGATGGGTCCCCAGTAAGATGCAGGATGCTGATGACACTTCGGTTTCTGAGTATCAGTGTCAGTTCAGACCTATGCCCAATAATCCTTGAAAGGACAGAGTATTTCCTTTTCCCAAGTGCATAGTCACCCAAGTAAATGGGGAAGGACTGAGGGACTCATTACCATACATACTGGTCACAGTGCTGTGGGGTACTCCATCCTGTGGACCTGGCCATTTCTTCAGTCGCTGGGTTCTAGGTCTGAAAGTTGGCTCAGGTCTGGGAACTGAGCAAAGGATTGTAACTTTTTATTAGGGTGACCACCATGAGTCCCTGTTCCTCCATTTTTGTTTTCTTCTGATTGTAGATGTTAAGCAGCATCCTTATGGTTACTCATCTAGGTGTCCCTACAGATGTTTTATTAACGATCTCCGTAACTCCCTGTGGGTCAGCCTACTTGGCTGTTCCCGACAATAACTGTGATTTGACAGTAATGGTGGCCCCTTAACTTTTGGCAGTTAAGTGTTGCCCACCTGGCTTCTATTAGGAGCCCCATCATCTTCATGGCTATTACCAAGCTTAGTCTGGTCTGCAGAGAAGCCTCACTGAATTTGTTAGCGATCTTGGTGCCCCGTCTCACCAGTGTATTCCTGATGGCCTCAGTGAATGGGAGAGTTCTCTGGGCCTCGCATAACAGACCCATGTGGCATTCCCTTCTCCCTGCATCTTTTGATTCCTTCCTCTGCCTTCTGCCAGGGCAACTCAGGCATTTTCACTTCGCTGAGCGTTAGCCATCATTTTTCTGGGTTTCTGAGAGGCACCCCAGCAGTGAGTTTGCTCCATTCCCTAGGGTTCTTGCCAAAGTGCATGTGGAGGAGGTGCTCTCAAGTCAATGACTTCTTGTTTATCATCTTATGTTCTGGTCCCCTTGGTCAAGCACCCTCAAATCCAGTTCCAGGAATACTCTCCTGGCTCCTACCAGTACATGCTAGCTAGTTCTTATAGTTCCTCTGTGGCACAGTTTATTTCCTTATCATGCTCAGTGCATTTCCATCTGGGTTATGCTGGGATTTAACTCTAGTTATTGGCTTGGAAGCCAAGAGATGAAGTGAAGGCAGCTTTGCGGGGAGAGAGAACACATGTGTTTTGTGAGAAGGGCCCCCTTTCGTGTCTTGGGCATGGGTTAAGGGCTCTTGTTCGGGTCCCTCTGCAAACTCTGAGGCGTCAGGGAAGTCTGCAGAGCCAGGAGCTTCCACTTAGATGTCTTCAGCTCATATTTTAGGGTCCCAGGTTTTTCCAATGGAGCCCCTGACCTTAGCATAACAGTACAACCTTGGCTGAGCATTTAAGTTTCTCTGGAATTCAGCTCTTACTAAGTCCCCAGCCTGCTCCTCAGCTGTCTGCTCTTATGCTGCAGGTGATAAGGGTCCCCTTTTAAGGAATCACTCTGGCTCTCCTACTTATCCTTTAGCTATCTTTAAGAATCAGCTGTACATTACATCCCTAGAACACACTAATCTTAAAACCTGGAAGTTTGTACTTTTAATTACCTTCACTCATTCCCCCACCCCTCCACCCACCTTCACCTCTGGTAACCAATTTGCTCTCTGTTTCTATGAGTTTTTGTTTGTTTGTTTGTTTTTTGTTTGTTTTAGATTCCACATTTAAGCAAGATAATACAGTATTTATCTTTCCCTATCTGACTTATTTCACTTAGCACGATACCCTCAAGGTAAATCTATATTGTTGCAAATGACAAGATTTCCCTCTTTGTCACAGAAAGGCTTATGACCAGTATGTGGCTGGGGTAAAATGGGTTGATGCCTTCAGACTTCAGCAACTAGGGATGATAAGGGGGCAAGAGGTCACAGTCTCAATCTTCTTTGAAACCTAGCTTCCCCTAAGTGGAGACGATATTTTCTGGATTCCCTGTTCTTTTATGTTTCCTAACTCTTTGGGGTCCCCAGTTGGCTCAGCTGCCCAGATCCCACAGCCTGCAATGATTGACTGGCCACCCTTGGGTTATGATCCCAAGTCACCAGGACTGCCACCACCCTGGCATTGCCAGGCAATACCACCTGGCCTCACTGTTCAGCTCCTGTGGGTGGCTACACTTGATCAGTGCATCTAGCCAGCTTCTCTCAGACCTAGTCTACTGGTCCCAGTGCCCTCCTCCTGCTCTGACCAGGCGTCACTGATGCAGCTGATTCAGGTGGAGGGATGGGAGCGGTGGGCTGAGATGGAAGGGTACAGCTTGAAAATGATTTCTATTCCCTTCCTGAGTCTTATATTCCTGCTGCAGATTAGCTTTAGCTACCTGAATGTCCTTTCTACCTGTGTTTCATGGCTTAGTGAATGGCATACCATTCACCCAGTGACCAGACTGGAAGCCTAGCTGTCATCCATTGTTCTGCCTCTCTTCTACAGCCCACAGTCGACTGACTACTATCTGGTCAGTTCTTCCTTCATGCTATCCCTTGAGTTTGTCCCCTTTATCTCCACTGACACTACCTCATTTTGAATCACATGTTGCAGACTGGTAACCTTTGCACCAGATTTGGTCAATATTTGGTTGGGTTTATTTTTTGCAAGATTTTGAAATTTAAAAGGTTACATTAAAATTTTCTTGAATATTTGGAAGATCTAGCAATCCTGGGCAATATTCTTGCATGAAAACTATCAATTGGTGCTGAATAGTGGCTATCCTTTACAACAAGGCATGTGCTTTTCATTTTTCACAGTTCCCACCACTCCCTACTATCTTAGAACCTGCCTGCTTCACTCATTTATGTTACATGTCTGGCTCTTGGAGGCATTGGATTGTGACCCCTTGTTTTCTCTCTTGAGAAAGACAACAACCTTCTACCTGGTTCCCCAGCCTGAAGTTTTACCCTTCTTTAATCCATAATGCAGCCAGGATGATTTTCAGGAAGTGTCACTCCACTGCTTTTGCCAACCTCTAGCCTTCAGTGGTACCTCACTGTTGTCAGGAACAAACACACAGCTCTTTAGTGTGGCATTTAAGACCCTTCATGATCTAACCTTACTCATCTAATGACAGTTTTACTTTTCATTATATTTTAATGTTATGATGTACAACCCTGGGAATATAGTTCATGTGTATACATTATATCTTTCATTTCCAATTTTTAAATTTGTTCTTTTATAGATCAGTCTGAGCTTGTTTTAATTTTGCCCATGTTTCATGATTTTTCTCTCCTGTATTATATGTAAATTATTCATTTGCTGTCTCTTTGAGGATCTTAAACATTCATTTTAAAGCATTTACAGACTTTTAATATTCTCTATTAATATTACAGACTTTTTAATATTCTCTAGTATGAATTTATCTTCCAAACTGTCGATTTTTTGGCTAGCTTTTCTAGAGTTATATTTTTCCCAAGTATTTTGTACTGTTGAATCTCAAGACTCATTTCGAGTGGGTGAGCGCACACACACTCTCAGCTCCTGGTCTGAGGTTATGTGCTGTCTTGCTTTCTCAGGTATGCTCCATATGAGCTTTTGCCTCAGACAGCAGCAGGCAGCAGTTTTTTTCATTTCTCTTTAACAAAAAAAGAGACCCTGACCCCAGCCCCTCATTTCTACAGTGACTTTGGCGCTATTCCTTGTTGCAGATGGAGAACTTTTAGTCTCCGTTAACTTGCAGGAGCTGAACCCATCGCTGCCTCTAACTGCTTAAACCTGGGCTCTAGTAGGCCCTCACTTCAGCCCAACTCACAGCTTTTATTAACAGGTTTCTTACATTTATGGCCCATAGAGATATTTATCTTGCTTTTAAACCAGTATATGCTTTGAAAATGTTCTCTTTTTGCATTTTTTCAATTATTGCTGTGTGCTCACTGTATGTAGGGTATCTCAAAGCATGGACTTACAAGGACTTACAATGCAATATTGAGCAGAAGACCTATTAATAACTTGAAAATTTTAATGCAATCCATTACAAAACCAACCTGTTTCCTTTTCATTAGGAAAATTTACATGTGGTCTAAGTGGAGGAATCTAGGAAAGGTTTCCCAAATCCTTCTCTTCTCCGACTACTTTCTATCTCATCTCTCCCATTTGTGGCTTTTTGCTTCCCCTTTTCTTTCCATTTCCCTGCTCCCTGACCCCCTCTTCTTCTTCCTTCTCTTTCCTCTTCTCCTTTTACTTTTCTTCTCTGACTCTTCCCCTCCTGGATTTCTCCTGTATTTAGGTCATTTTCTTATGGTCTGTCATCCTCCCAGTGTTGTCCCAGTCCTGTTAGCCAGGTAACAGTGAGGAGCAGATGTGCCTCATGTTTATATGAATCAGGGCTCCACTCAAGGGAAGGGCTGGCCCTCAGCGACATTATGATATACAACCCGGGAAATAGAGCCAATATTTTATAATAACTATAAATGGAGTATAACCCTTAAAAATTGTGAGTCACAATATTGTACGTCTGTAGTTTATATAATATTGTACAGCAACTATACTTCAATAAAGACTTAGACATTGAAAATTATAAAACATGGATAAAAAATAAAAGAAAAGTTAAATAAATGTGAAGACATCCTATGGTGATGGAAAGACTTAATATTGTTATGACAGCAATAGTATATAATGCAACCTGCACAATCAGTGTGATTTCTCTGCAAATTCCTAAAAGCCTTTGGGAAGAAATACGCAAGCCGATCCTCACATTCATATGGAATTTAAAGGGACCCCAAGGAGCCAAAACAATCTGAAAAAAGAAAATGAAAGTTGGAGGCTCACACTTCCCATTCTCAAATGTTAGTACAAAGCAACAGTAAAACTGTGATACTGGCATAAAGATATACGTATAGATGAATGAAATTGAATGGAGAACCCAGAAAAAAATCCACCCACCTTTGATGAACTGATTTTAGACAATAGTCAGCAACATTAAATTCGGGGGAAATGGTGTTTTAAACAAATGGCGCTATGCAATTGGCTATCCACATGCAGAGGAATGAAATGGACCCTTACCTCATACCACATATAAAAAGTAATTCAAAATACATAAAAGGCTTAAATATAAGAAGTAAAATTACAATCAACACCCTGTGTCCATAGGTTCCATATCCGTGGATTCAACCAACTCCAAATTGAAAATACTAAAATAAAAAGAAATTCCAAAAAGTTTCAGAAAGACAAAACTTGAATTTGCCATCTGCCAGCTGATATTTTCATAGCATTTACATTGTATTTACAACACTTATATAGCATTTACATTATATTAGTGATTATAAGTAATCTAGAGTGATTTAAAGTATACAGGGAGACATGCCTAGGTTATATGCAATTACTATACTATTTCATGTAAGAGACTTGAGTATACACAGATTTTGGTATGCCCAAGGCGCTCTTGAACCAATCTTCCACTGATACTGAGGGATGACTGTATAAACTCTCCAATAAAACATGTGGATAAATCTTTATAACCTAGGATTTAGCAATGTTTCTTAGATTGGACAGCAAAGCACAAGCCACAAAAGAAAAAATACATAAATTGAACTATGCATGGGGAACTATGTTCAATATCTTGTAATAATTTTTAATGGAAAAAATATGAAAATGGATATATGTATGTATATGCATGACTGGGACATTGTGCTGTACACCAGAGATTGAGACATTGTAACTGACCATACTTCAATTTAAAAAAAGAAAAAGAAAATGAAATTTAAAAAAAGTTTTAGAAATCTAATTACCTCTGCCCCCAAAAAAGGTGTGATTCAGAAAATGAAAATACAGCCCACAGAATGGAAGGAAATATTTGCACATTGTATATCTGATGAATCGTTATCCAGAGTATATCAAGAACTTTTACAACTCATCAATGTAAAGACAAACAACCTAGTTTTAAAAATGGATAAACAACTTCTATAGACCCTCCTCCACACAAGACATACAAATGGTCATCAAGCAGATGAAAAGATATCAAACATTAGTCATGATAGAAATGCAAATTAAAAACCACAATGCAATAACTCCTTCACGCACTCTAAAATAGTTATAACTAAGAAAACTAAAAATAACAAATGTTGGTAACAATGTAGAGAAATTGGAACCTTTAAAAATTACTTGTGGAAATTGAAAAGGATGCAACCTATGCTTACCATATAAATATACAATTAGCATATGGTTCAACAACTCCTCTCCTCGATACATACCCCAAAGAAGGGAAAACAGGTGTGCATATGTATTGATAGCAGCACAATAACCAAAAGATAGAAGCAATGCAAACGTCCATCAACGGGTAAATGGATAAACAAAAGGGCATAGATCCATAAACGGCCATATTATTTTACCATAAAAGGAATAATGTAAAATGGTGCAGCCTCTGTGGAAAACAGTACGGCGGTTCCTCAAAACTTAAACATAAAAATTAACGTATGATTCCTCAATTCCACATCAGGGTATATACCCAAAACACTGAAAGCAGCGGCCGGAACTGATACAGGTACACTCATATTCTTGGCAGCATTAATCACAATAGCAAAAGATAGAAGTGACCCAAGTGTCTACCGATGGATGAATGAATAAACTAAATGTGGTATATACACAAAGGAATGCAACTCAGCCTTAAAACTAAGGAAATACTGACACATGCCACAATGTATATGGGTCTTGAAGTGATTATAAGTGAAATAACCCTGTCACAAAAGGACAAAAATTATATGATTCTACTTATATGAGGTATCCAGAGAAGTCAAATTCAAAGACAAGAAAGTAGAATGTGGCTTCCAGGGGCTTGAGGAGAATGAGTGTTTAATGCTACAGTTTCACTGGTGGAAATTGAAAAGTTCTGAACATGGATGGTGAGGATATTTGTACAACGATATGAATGTGGTTAATGCCATAGAACTGTATACTTAAAAGGGTTTGAATGGCAAATGTTATGTACATTTAATCACAATGAAAAAAGTGGATGAAATACTGATACGTGTTGCAACGTGGATGAACACTGAAAACATCCTAAGTGAAAGAAGAAGCCATACAGAAAAGCCACCCAGATCCTATTCATATTGTGCACTTTAAATCCATGAAGGCTGTGAGAGCGAGGGAAAGTACCAGTAATGGTTCCAGAAAAAGAAAGCTGGATGGGGATGGAAAAAGACATTTCCCTAGAGTCGAGGCAGCGGGCGAATGTTGAAGTGGGCCTGTGTATTGGATTATAATGTGGAAACCATAATAATTTTCTCATTTGGAGGTTATGTGCTGGGTGCCTGGGAGAGTGTCCCTGTTTTGGGTAAAACACATTGGAGTATTTTGTGTGAAGCGGCAAATGTGGTAAAGCAAGGACGGTTGGGGAATCTGAGTGTAGAGATAAACAGTACTTAGTACTGTTGTTGCAAATTTTCTGAATTTGAAATTAACTTTCCAAAATACCATGTCAATACCACTCCAGAAAACCAGAGAAAACATCCCATTTTCTTACAGATGCCAAGTCTCACACAGATCCAGTTCACACAAAGTTATGAACCTAATCTCCCTTGTAGGAATCCACATGTAATTTACAGGGAAGATTATATTAGGAGCCACTATGTCTTCAGTGTTGTGGATGACCTGGATGTGACAGAAACATTGGGATTTTTGAGGTCCAATTTTCTAACATCATTCCACCAGAAAAAACTATTAGACCTAATAAATGAATTTAGTAAAGTTGCAAAATCAATACACAAATATCAATAGCATTTCTAAACACTAATAATGAACCATCAGAAAGAGAAAGAAAACAATCCAACTTAAAATTGCATCAAAAAGAACAAAATACCTAGAAACAAATTTAACCAAGGACTTGAAAGACCTGCACACTGAAAACTTTAAGATACTGATGAATAAACTGAAAAAAACACACAAATAAATGGAAAGATATCCCAAGTTCATGAAATGAAAGAATTAATGTGGTTAAAATGTCCATACTACTCAAAGCAATGTACACAGTGAATGTAATGCCTACCAAAATTCCAATGGGTTTTTTTTTTTTCGTTGAAATAGAGCAAATAATCCTAATATTTGTGTGGTACCACAAAGGACCCCAAATAGCCAATGCGATCCTCATAAAGGAGAACAGGCTGGAGGCATCTCGCTCCCTGATTTCAAACTATATTGCGAAGCTACAGTAACCAAAATGTGTGAAACTGGCACAAAAACAGGCACCCGGACCAGAGGAACAGAACAGAGAGGCCAGAATTAAACCCTTACGGAGGCGGTCATTTAATTTATGACAAAGGTGCCAAGAACACACCAAGGGGAAAAGACAACAAACAGTGCTGGGGAAACTGGACGCCACATGCCATCTACGCGGCACACAAAACTGACTAAAAACCCAGGTTTCCACATCAAGCCCTTCCTGGGTCTTGCACAGAAGGACCCTCCCCCCGTCCCCCAGCGGTCAGCTGTACACAGGAAGTGTCTCCTCACTTTTCCTCACGTATCACGTTTTTCTCACCTTTTCCTCCTGGCGGTGCGTCCCCGGGCAGATTGTGAAGAAACCCAGCTCCTGTCAGCATGGATGTAGCCCCGTGTTGTCCTGAAGCCGAAACCTCAGCGGGTCCTAAGATAATGAACCCGGGTTGCAGGGACGCTGGCCCCTCGGCATCCCAAAGCAGAAGCCCCAGCTTGCCTCAGCAGACAGAACTCCTTTCAGCTGTGCAGAGCTAGGGCCTCGGTGGAATGCGCGTGCGCTGTGAGTCAGCGAAGCGGCTCAGCGCCCCCCTGAGGCTAGTGCTGGAAGTGCAGGCTACACCTCGCTCACAGTTCACTGGAGACACTGCCCCCTGCTGGCTGAATCCATTAAACTTTGGAAATTCAAACCGAAGTGTAGTCAAATATCCCATAACTTCCCCTCAAATAGGTAAGGAACAATTGGAAACCCGATGGAATGAAATGAATGTAGACGCAAACTTTGCAACTTACACCAAATTCACTCAAAGTTATTTATAGACAAATATTAAAAGCAAAACTATTCAAAATTACAGAAGAAAATAAGAAAATTGGCATGAGCTTGGTCACACAGATCATGAGTTTTGACTTTTAAAAGGCAACAAAAAAGCCAATATACAAAAAGCAAAAAATTAATAACATATATTTTATAAAATTAAACATTTTTACTTGGTGAAATACCTTATTCAAAACACCAAAACACAAGCAAACAAGTGGGAGAAAAATATTTGCAAAACACATACCTGATAAAGAATTTGTGTGCAGATTATACAAGAACTAAGAAACAGACAACCACATAAAAATGGGTAAAGATCTGAACAGATACCCAGCCAAAGAAAATATACCAATAATAAATAAGTGGACAAAAATATGATCAACATCATATACCAGTAGGGAATTACACACATTAAAACAACAAGACAGTACTGCACACCTATTAGAACTGTTAACCTCCCCAGAATGACAATACCGACTGCTGGAGGATGGGGAATAACAGACGCTCTCTTGCACTGCTGATGGAACGTATATACAGCCTCTTGAAATATAGTTTGGTAGTACTTTCTACAGCTAAACCAATTTCACATCTTGAGATCCTCAATCATGCCTCTAATATTTACACATCTGCTTTGAAAAATTATATCCAAACAAAAACAAGGATGCAATTATGCACAGTAGCTCTACTCATAGTGTCTGAACCTTAAAGGAATCAGGATATCTTCAGGGGATGAATGCAGAAGCAAACTGGGGTACATCCATGTGAATATGACCCCCCAAACGGGGAATTTCATGAGACCCCAAAGAGCTAAAACAATTTTAAAAAAGAAAATCAAAGTTGGAGGCTCACGCTTCCCATTTTCAAATGTTAGTACACAGCAACAGTAAAGAAAACGCTGAGATAGTGGCATAAAGATACACAGTGTGATGTGACTGAAGGGAGTGTCTCCTGACTTTCCTCGAGGAGAGGGAGGGTGAGGGAAGAAGCTAATCTTTATTAAAATATGTCTTAGGTCAGGCACAGAGGTAGAGGGATTTATTATGTGCCTTTCATTCAATGTTTCACAACAATCCTGTGAAGTATATACTATTATTATTACTATTATTCCTTTCATATTACAGACGAGGCATCTGAGACTCGAAAAGGTTAAGTCATTTGCCTAAGTTAATATGTGAAGGAACTGGAATCAAAACATAGATCGGTCCACTTTTTTTCTGCTATACAACAGTGTCATGGACATTTGACCAATGATTAAAAAGATGATGATCTAAAATTTCTGACTTTAGGAAGAGGCAGGGGGCTGATTATGAGGGTCAAGTTAGGGGTGAGGGGAAGAGCTTGGAGCTTCCTCAAAACCCTTGAAATAATGCCATGAAGGCAGCCACATGCTCTGTGCAGGGCTTGGGACCCGTACCTGTAGTTCCTCCTGGACAATTTCCTCCCTATCTCCCGACTGTCCTCAACACCCCTCACGCAGGGAGAAGCCAGCTCTCTGGGCATGGTGTGAGGCCTGCATCCTGAGGAGGGCGCTCCCTGCTCACGCTATCTCAGTCCTCTCCCCGGGACATGGGCACACACAACACAGGCTTTCACTTTTGACTTTGATGGAAACAAAACAAAAACACCAAGGAGACGTTTAAAATACTCACATACAGCCTAGGTCCTGCCCATTTCTGGAGCAAAATTCCAGACAGGGAAACCTTCTTTTTTTTTTTTTTTTTTTCTCTATATTCCCACTTTATCCAGACAGGACCCTTGTCTATTCCAGATTTTCTTCTTTCTTCCAGTTCCTCTCATTGGCCCTTTTTGTACAACTATCTAACTTCCACCTCTCGGGCTTACATCTCTTTATATCCACGAGTAACTAATTCTCCTTTTTCTGCTATCATCCCTTTCAGCCCTGGAAACCTTGCTCTCTCCTGCATCACTTGTGGGATCACTTGCATCATTTGTTAAGTGCAGATCCCTGGGTCCCATTTCCAGAGGTTCTGATTTTTGTAGGTCTGGTGAGGAGCCTAGAAATCTGCATTTGTAAACTACTCCAGATCATTCTGAAATAGGTGGTTTACATGGCATGCCTTGAGAAACATGTTGATATATTTTTTAAAAATTAGAAATGTTTTTGTGTCACTTTCAAAAACCTTTAAAGAGTCCCTGATGGAGACAAAATTTCAGAATCCTGTCATTGGATTTAATTTCTTTTCTTCCTTTCTCACTTAATTGCCTCCTTTCTTGCCCCTACAACTTCCTGGTCCAACACCAATGACAGGAGGACTAATGGGAACTCCCAGAAAAACGGCCTAATTGGCCTCCTGGGCTGCAGGCATTAGGCTCCTCGCCTCTGACTGACCCTCCCTTTCCCAAGCAGAAGCTGTGTGTGTAGTGGAAGTGGCTCTCACCCCACCACTACCTGCATCACTGCTCTAGAGACTTTAGGACCAAGAGTTTTGTTTCTCTTTTTCTGAGATTTAAAAAAATTATTTATTTGTGTGTTGGGAGGAAGGTAATTAAGTTTATTTATTTATTTAATGGAGGTGCTGGGGACTGAACCCAAGACTTCACACATGCTAGGCATATACTCTACCACTGAGCTAAACCCTCCGCA
The DNA here is from genome assembly GCF_036321535.1 of Camelus dromedarius. NCBI lineage: Eukaryota > Metazoa > Chordata > Mammalia > Artiodactyla > Camelidae > Camelus > Camelus dromedarius. Next base: position 52,817,969 of record NC_087446.1, on the reverse strand, counting down.
CTCTGAGATTTAATTTGAAGCCTGTCATGAGATCTTACCTTAATTCTTTTTTTCCCTTTAAAATTAAAATTTTTATAAAATTATTTTTTAACTGATGCAGAGTTGATTTACAATGTTGTGTTAGTCCTGGTGTACAGCATAGAGATTCAATTATATATATATTCTCTTTCATTATAGGTTATTACAAGATACTGAATAAAAATTCTTAATGGTTCTTCTTGCTATTTCCCTAACCCTCCTTTCCCTGTCTGCCAGCCTGGGTCCTTGCCATCTTAGATTAACAATCTGAAAATTCCCTACTTGCTGTTATCCTCTGCCCCTTCTTGCATTCTTTTCAGTATTAATGAATTCATTTTCAGCTAATGTTTAGGGAGTGTCTACAGTATTTAGGTCCTGCGCCAGGCATGAGATTTTGATCCCTACCCCCATTCCAGCTGGAAAAATGAAGTTTCCCTCATTTTGTTAGACATCTATTTTCAATCCCACAGTCTCCATCTTTTCATTGCAGGAGTCTCCAGTCCTTTAGACTTTAAGGGGCTAGGCTGGAATCTAGGAAGAAGTCAGTAGTTGTCTTATTCCTCTCTGTGGGGTATGTCCTGGGATGAGCTGTCCCCAGAGCCTGAGAAGGGCCCCCTTTACCTCTTGGTTCTTGAGGCTGTAGATGATGGGGTTGACCATAGGGGTGAACACAGTGTAGAGGACAGAGAAGGCCTTTCGGAGGAAGGGGGCCATGTGGTCTGTTGGGGCTATGTAGACCACAATGAGGGTGCCATAAAACACCCCGACTGCACTGAGGTGGGAGAAGCAGGTGGAGAAGGCTTTCTGCTTTCCACGACCTGAAGGTACTCGCAGCACAGTCTGTAGGATGAAGGCATAGGATGTCACAATCAACAGGAAGGGGGCCAGTGTCAGGAAGCCTGAGATGCTCACTCCAGCTCCCCACATGACCCTCACATCACCACAGAACAGCCCTACAACTGGAGCAAAGTCACAGAAGTAGTGGTCAATCTCCCTGCTGCCAGGGAAGAGGGGCAGATGGGCTGCCAGGGCCAGAACGAAGGCAGAGAAGGAGAAGCCACAGAACCAGGTTCCAGCAGCCAGGCAGCCACACAGCCAGGTGCTCATCAGAGCAGGGTAGTGAAGGGGGTGACAGATGGCCAAGTAACAGTCATAGGACATGGCAGAGAGTAGGAGGCACTCTGCTGCAGCCAGCGAGGCAAACAGGTAGAACTGGAACAGACAGCTGACCAGCGAGATGGTTTCCCTCCCTTCCAGGAAGCTCCGCAACAGCTGAGGCGCGATGTTGGAGGTGTAGCCAATCTCCAGCAGGGAGAAGTGGCCGAGGAAAAAGTACATGGGTGTGTGGAGAGTCTGACTGGAGGCTACAGCCAACACGATGAGGGCGTTGCCCCTGACTATTATCACATAGATGGCCAGAAAGAGGGTGACGGGGAGGAAGCCCAGGTGTTGCAGCTCCCCAGAGCCCTCTAGGATTAGCCAGGTGGTCTGGTTCTCGCTGTCACTACTGGTCTGCTTTCCTCATCTAGATCTGGGCCCAAGAGAATAGAAGAAGGCAATATTAACCAAGATAGGATTATGACCACACACCATGCTTGGCTTATTCGTTTGTTCATCACAGCAAGCACTGGAGCCAGGCTTTGTTGTCTCCTATTTATAGAAGAGAAACTGAGACTCAGTGAATTCAAGCCAATTATTAAAGATCACGATGGTCAAGTCATGATTTGAACCCAGGTTTGCTTGACTCCAAAGCTCCTACATGGTCTACTGTCCTACGGTGCTTTCCCAAATCCTTTCTGAGTGATAGAAATGTGAGTACCAGAGAACAGTATAGGGCTTTTCCAATCATCAAGAGCTATTTACCTGACAATCCTGGCTGAGCATGAACAGGAGAACCATATCTGGTAAACTCTTCTGGAAGGGTGTCCATGACTTCCTGGGGAGGTGGTCCTGCTCTGAGGTCATGCCCATTCCTGGAACAGCCACTCATCTCACACTATTTCCTTTTTCCAAGAAAATGAGACTAAGAAATCCTGATAAGCAGTATATACCACCTGCTCTATGAGAGATGCCGTATAGAAAGATCTGAATTAACTTATATCCCACTCTCCTGGGAAACTATTCTTTTTCCTTGGACAAGTGGCCTGGTGACTGTTGATAACGCCGTGTTCAAACTTTTCCTAATCAGTTTGTTGGGAGCCTTTTTCTCTTGGTTCCCCTCCCCTATATTCCCTATACAGGTCAAATGCTCAACTTATCTCACCTAACTATGGATTCTTTAGAAATTTCTGCCCTGGCATAAGACTTCTTCTCTCACTTATAGCAGGAAGATAATACCAAACACACAGGAAGACCTTGATAAGTACTTGTGGAATGAATGAATAAGTAAATTGGTTATAATAATTTTTCAACAGTAAATAGCCATGGAAAATTGCAGTCTCTGAAAAAGAGGCACTTAAATGATTACTGAAAGAGAGAAGGAATCTCTGGGTCCTCCCCTAACTGATGGAATATTGGAATATTGCTACTCAGAGCCTGAGATGAAACCATGATTAAGATTGGAGGTGGAAGGGGTATGTGTGTGTATGTATGTGTGCGTGTGAATGTATGCGTGCGTGTGCATGTATGCGTGCGTGCGTGTGTGTGTGTGTGTGTGTTATGGTGAAGAAACCAGAAAGCCCAATATGATATAGAGTTTTCTCATTTTTGAAGTTAAGAAAGATAACAGTCCACATGAGCAGATGGCAGCGTGAACAAAGAGTCTTTGTGTTCTTTTCCTGGTCCTACCTGTCCTGGTTTTGACCTTACATCATGCAGATACACATTGGTCATAAGCAGGGGTATAGACATAGAGCAAATAGAATACTTTCATATGTTTTTGAACATATTTTGCCTTCTATGTACTGGTGACTTCTTAAAGAGCTATGGAGAGACTTGAGATGAGAATGGAATAGACTCTGGGTTTATTCCAGAGGGAAGAAGCTACTAAAACTAACCAAACCAACAAACCAAGTCAACTGACCCAGAACTTTTCACGTCTGGACTCTGTATCAATGCTTATGACCAAAAAGTTACTATTGCTCTTGCTAAAGTGAATTTGACCTTAGTTCTGGTAAAATTCTTGGATGTTTTACAGAATGTTTGGAATTCTCATAAGGAGACATCATCAGGAGCTATCTCATGTTAATTACAATGTGAAACATCACATAATGTCTTTTATTGATAGAATTAATAATTTAGTAGATTAAAAGTTAGTAGGTCTGGAGAAAGCAGTAGGAAAGGGACATGTTAATTTCACATAAAGCTTCACAGAAAAAGATGATGACTGTGAGCGTAATAAGAATACTCTTAGTTTGGCTACTGTATGTCAAAATTATTCATTAATGACTGTCTGAAAGTCTGACAAAGATGTCTAGTGAAAAGGAGATGGTTTTGGAGATCTTGTCTTCTTCACCTATTTTAGCAGTGACTTCGACAGACACAGCAAATGTGCACGGCTCATTGAACTTCAGACGATAAGAAACAGAGGGGAAACCAATATTACAGGAGATAGAATTATAATTCAAAATAAGCTTGACCTTTGGAATGCTAGACTAAAAACAAGATGAAATTTAACAAGGGCACATACGAAATCTGCATGTAGCTTTAACAATCAGTTGATAAAGTACAGGAAGGGTAAGACCTAACTTGGTAGCCATCTGTGTGAAAATGACTTGAGATTTTTTTGACTATCATGATTTAGGACTTAGTAGCTGTGAAGTATGAAGAACATACAAAGAATGTGGAGATATTTAATCTGGAAAAGACAAAACTAATGGAAGACTATGATAGCTGGTTTCATTATTGAAGGAATTCTTATTGAAAAAGAGGGATTATAGCTAGCCCACAGAGGGCAGAAAAAGGACCTAGGGGGTGGTTGTGGTGGAAAACCCACACCCACCTACCTGTGCTGGTTTCGTCAAGGTGATTCTTGTGGGGCTAACGATCGTTATTTACAGCATGATTTTGGGATCTGAAAATAAGGTAAGTCTCACTGGAGAGGCTCAGAGTGGGGGAAATGAAGTTGCTTCCTAGAGCCTCCAGAAGTTTGTTGGCAAATATGGGCCCCATTCATTGGAACTTCCTGGAACAAACGCGAGACATTTAAAAAAAAAAAAAACATGGCCAGCTTCTGAATTTGTTTAGGTTGGGTCAGAGGTGCTTCTCTCTGTAAACAAAGAGTAGTGTTGACCCAGATGATTTCTAGGTGTGCAGATTCAGTAGAGAGTGGACTGACCAGCTTTGGGCTTGGAGTTAACTCCTTTTCTCCTGGTTGTCTTACCCCTGGACTAAACTCTCCTGCCAGCCTACAGCTCTGTGGACTTTCTGCTTCTCTCCTCTGAAAGCTCCATGTTATTGGCGTCTTCCTACCCCAGCGTACTCACAGAAGACTGTTGTCTCCATTCTGTACGTGCTGCTCTGGTCACTACTGCCTTTTCTAGAGCAAGACAGCCTCCTTCCCTTATGGGGGTTGAAGAAGAGCCTCCCTAGGGAGGAGATGTAGCATAGAGTCACCTGGATGAGCTGCATCTTTGTTTTTGTTCCAGGGGAATGTTTTAGTTCATCAGGGACCACATCCAGGTGTTTCACTCAAACCTAATGACCTCTTCCTCATGAAATAGGGACTGAAAAGATGTAAGAATAGCCATGATCAAAATCAATATTTATCTAATAATTTATAAGTCATAAAGCAAATATTAACTTATTTAATAAATAGCCAATACTCAGAATGAACAACAAGGTGAAAGGTGAGTATGCTGTGATTTGTTCTTGTACCACTGGGGTGGATTATCTAGAGTATGACCTCAAAGGCTAGATTAGCAGTCTTTCTACTCTGGCATGGGTTATGACCTGCGGTCCTGCTTTCATCCCTTAACAGGGAGGAGGCAGGAGGAAACAGCTTTATAATTCTGTAGATGATTAGTTCTGTTTAGTTTGGTGGTTTTTAACATCACAGATGTACATAAAACCAGGTCAGTCCCCTTAAAGAGAATGCAGGCAGATAGTAAGGCGCAGCTAAATGACGATGTAAATGACAATGTAAAGCTAACTGACGACGTAAAGAAGCCACCCTGCTGCAAGAGCAAAGCACTGAGTTCCTTCCACAGGAAAGCAGAGAGCAGACCTCGGCCAGAAGGCGGACAGCACAGGGTCACAGCGGGGGTTGGATTTTCCTAGTAACAGACTAGGATGGCTCTTCCTGGAAGAAACTGGACAAGTGTCTTACTTTGACATGTGAAAGGCAGAGTGGAAAGACTTGGATGAGGAAAATGTGACCTGCAAAGAGTAAGGGGCAGACTGTCTCTGAGGGAGTAGCTGAGAATAAAATATGGCTGCCTAGGTCTTGGGATGTGTAAAAGGGGGGGGGGGGGCAGTGAGAAAGATGAGAATAAGAGCCTTTTCTAGGTAGAAAGGAAATCCAGTGTTTATTATAAACTTAGAATTTATGATAATAGTCAAAAATATCCAACTTGTGTTTAAAAGTTTAACGTCAGTTTTTTTTTTTCCTGGAATGTTATCTGTGAGTTTAAAGTGGAAATGAAGGGTCTATATGCCGTTTTCTAGATATTAGATTATGTTTTTGTATAACACTGTGTCCTGACATTAATTCATTCAAGAAATACTTATCAAGTATTTACAGCGTGTCAGGCACTGTTCTAGACTCTAGGTATATAGCAGCAAACAAAGCAAAATTTGGTTAGTAGAGTTATCTGGACTACTTTGTTCCCCATGCTTTGACGATGAGTCTGTATTACCCTGATCAGACTCCTCTTTCACCCAGAGCTGGCTTTCCTGAATGCAGAAATCCTGCCTGGGAGAAAATTCATTTTCAAAGGACTAGCTTCTTGTATCCATCATCCCAACTAACTGATATAAGCATCAAGAATGAATGGAGATTTGGTGATAGCCATTATGGAAAACAGTATGGGGATTCCTTAAAAAACTGAAAATAGACTCGTCCTGTGAGCCAGCCATTTGCAGCAACATGGATGGACCTGGAGTTCATCATTCTAAGTGAAGTAAGCCAGAAAGAGAAAGAAAAGTACCGTATGATTCTTGTAATAACCTTTAATGAAAAAAATTTGAAAATGAATACATGTATGTATATGCATGACTTGGACATTGTGCTGTACACCAGGAACTGATGCATTGTAACTCATGGTACTTCAATTAAAAAAAAATACCATATGATACCACTTATATGTGGAATCTTAAAAAAAAAAGACACAAGTGAACTTATTTACAAAACAAAACAGACTCACAGACACAGAAAACAAATGTATTGTTACCACAGGGGAAAGATGGTGGGAAGGGATAAATTGGGAGTTCGAGATTTGCAGATAATAATATATATAAAATAGATAAACAACAAAGTCCAACTGTATAGCACAGGGAACTATAGTCAGTAACTTGTGATAACCTATAATGAAAAAGAATATGGAAAGGAGAAAAAAGAATGAATAGAGAGAATATATAAAGGAGGATGTAGTAAGACCAGATAGCAAAATAACGATACAAAAGGAAACTATTTAGTGAATATCTCTATGTGCTGGGCAGTTTGATAAGAGTTTTACAAAATGATCTCGTTGAAGCCTCACAAGAATCGTAGAAGGTAGTTATTATCATTATCTACAATTTACATACACCAGGCAACTATAGCATAGAGAGATCAAGTACATTGTCCAGGATCATAAAATTAGTAAGTGGTGAAGCCAAAATTTAAATCTGACATTCCACAGTTTTGCCTTTGGATAATAGAGGAGAAGGGTAAATAGAAGGTATTAAGAAAAAGAAGAAAACGGTGATGGGCTGGCCTGGAAATATGATTAAGTTGTTATCTTCAGATGCTTGCTACCTCCTAATTTTAAGTATTGTGGAACAGACACACAGATATACAGACATTCATAAAATGTACCCTAACTTGGCTCCTATTGATTGTCAAAATTTCATCCTGGAAAAAATATGAAGTGGGTGTTATCAAACAATGGTCTCAGTCATTAACGAAGTCTCAATAAAGCCCTTCTATAATACCTCACTGTGAGCAGTAAAACTTCTGGTGAACCTTGCAGGATAAACTTGTTGCGACCACATGAACTAATATTCTCAATAAGGCTGTTAGTTTAACCCAGTAAAATGTTGGAGGATATTTAATAAAAGTAAAGTTTGACTTTTGGAATAACTGATCATCCTGTGTTATTCTTCATGAAGGTAATTAGATAGCCAGGCCAACCGCCTTTCAAAACTAACTTTGGATCATGGCAATAAAAACATGTGAACAGCACATTCACGTTAAAATAACTCCATTACTTAAAATTTTATTTCCTTCCAGTTTTTTTGTTCTTTACATAGTTGTAATTGTCATCATATATACAATTTAAATCCCGGTACTTCACCTAATATTTTATTGTAATCATTTTATATATGTACCTCTATTTAAACTGATCATATAACGTTCAGTATGTAGGTGTAGCAGAATTTGCCCAACCACTTTTGCACGGAAGCTTTGAGTCTGTATATAGACCAAATGTATAGATCATTTATATTTCAACCTTCCACTAAATGGGAGGTCATTTATCTTCTTCTTACATATCCACTGATAAGAAGTTAATATATTCTGGGTACTATTTAACATACATATTTTGAACCTCACAACATGTTGGGCATTATTGGATGATCAAGACACACGATTTTCCCATAGATAATTATGGTACAATAGGGAATATGATACCTGCCACAAAAGAGCTAGTTTACTGAGATTACAGAGAAAGAAATAAGGGAAATTAATGGCAAAGGTGGAATATGAGCTAGAATTTAGAGGACAGACAAGGTTGTAGAAAATTAGAAGTGAGGATAAGTGTCTTCAGTTCCTACCTATTGAGGAGTTAACTGTTGCAGGTTAGCTCTCCTGATGTACACAGCTACATAATGGATACAATGTATGAAGTATCTGCTTTCAGCTATTAGAAAACATACAGTACAGGACTGCAGCCCCTGAGAGAAGGGAAAAAATTGAGGTGAGCCTGCCACCACCTCAGCTTTCCGCCTTCACACAGTTTCTACACCCAAAATCTAGGAAGGGCATGATTTCCTTGCTGAGTTAAAGAGACAGAGATCAGAGTTTGAGAAGGTAGAGATTGTTCGAATCTGTGGGCAGAGGACGGGGGAGATGTACAGAGAAACAATTCTAGAAACCTGTACAGGGATCCCCACAAGACTTTAGCTGAATATTACTAGAAGTATAAATTGAGTAACTATTGGAATTCATACAGAGTGGGAGATATATGAGGTCCAGTCTAATTTTTTTCTTTTTTGGGGGGGAGGCAATTAGGTTTATTTATTTTAATTTATTTATTTTAATAGAGGCGCTGGGGATCGAACCCAGGACTGTTAATTCTTTTTTTTCTGTGTGTGTGTGTGTGTGTGTGTGTGTGTGTGTGTGTGTGTATTTTTTATTGAAGCATAGTCAGTTTACAATGTTGTGTCAATTTCTGGTGTACAGCATAATGCCTCAGCCATACATGAACATACATATATTCATTTTCATATTCTTTTTCACCATGAGTTACTACAAGGTATTGAATATAGTTCCCTGTTGTTCTTCCCAGTATGAACTTGTTGTTTATCTACTTTATGTGGATTTGGGAGTTCGAGATTTGCAGGACTGTTAATTCTTACTCTATTCTGTTTCTGTATGGGTTAGGAACTTATACATTATATCTATATTCTTTTACTAGTTGACCTGAAAGTTTTAGTAATATATTCTTAATAAAGTTAGTTAATATCTCAACCATTCTCTTGTACAATACACGGCCTTAGGAAATTTTTACTCTAAGTATTGTCTGACTTACATGTTCCTATTTTCAATAATTTTAGTTTTGAACATTTAACCCCACACACTAGATGTTGGTATTATTATCTTTTGTTAAAGGTCATGTTCCCTGGGAAACAGATTCTGAGATGGAGGTTGGTGCGCAGGAAGTTTATTGGAGAGTGCTTTTGGAATCAGCACCTGTGTGTGGAGGGGAAGGTGGGAAGCTGAAGGAGGTAGGATTGGTCAGAGCAACAAGTTAAACTGTGGTGCAGTCACAACAAAGTGCTCAGTTAATCTCACAAGAAGCTCAGTGGCCCTGCAGAGTCGTTCCCTCCTGAGGCAAAGGGGCTCCCTTCTCCCGAGGGTGATTCTCAGAGACAGATTCTGCCACCTGCCTGCAGATAACCCTCCTCGCAGCTGCAGGAGTGAGTGTTTTCATCTGCAAGGGGTGGAGGGAATCTGGTCTCTGCACCATACCATCCACTACAGTCCATCCTTGATTAGATGTGGATAGGTAAACACGAACTTTAAACCTGAGTGAGAACAGGACAATGGTTTTATATTCTCAGGAGGGACCATTACAATTATTGTTGTTGTTAATTATTCTATGCCCTGAGCCATGACAGAGGTAGACAGCTTTTCTGATAGTTCTCTCTGCTAAAAGCCAAAGAACTAAAAGAAAATTTATCATCACTTTTGGAGATGATGTGATTATATGATTAGAAACCCTGAAACATTAGTGAAAAAAAAATACTAGAATTTATAAGATATTTTTGTAAGGTGGCCATGTAGAAGATATAGTTACAAAAAAGTATTTGTTCTCTGTACTATTTATAAATGACTAGAAATGGAAAAGGGAAAATATCTCATTTATATAAACAAAAAAGTGTCATATATTTAGGAATAAATTTAATTAAAAAGGCACCGGATCTGTATGGAGAGCAACATAAAACCTTACCAAAATATGTAAAATAAGATGTGAGTAAAAGAAAAATACATATATCCCGAGATTAAAGTTTTAACATCATGAAAATTGACTTTAAAATTATTATTATGTATAATATACACAGTCCTACTTTAAATGTTAACAGATCTTTGGTGGCAATTAGATAAAATATGTTAAAATTTTTATAAAAAATGGATTAGAAAAGTTAGGCATATTTTGAAAAAGAAGAATAGTATAATAAGAATTTAAGAATATGTAGGATACAGAAGGAACATATGTCACATAATAAAGGTCATATACAACAAGCCCACAGCTAATATTATACTCAGTGGAGAAGGCTTGAAAGCTTTTCCTCTTACATCAGGAACAAGACAAGGGTGCCCACTGTCACGACTCCTGTTCAACATAGTTAGTACTAGGAGTCCTAGCTAGAGCAGTTAGGCATGAAAGAAAAAAAGGTATTCAAATCAGGAAGGAAAAAGTAAAACTGTCTCTGTTTGCAGATGATATGTTCTTATACATAGAAAATCCTAATGATTCTACCAAAAGGCTGTTAGAACTAGTAAATGAATTCAGTAAAGTTGCAGGACACAAAATCAACATACAAAAATCTGTACTATTTACCGCACTCACATGACAAAAACAAAATACCTCATTCACATCAAAAACAAAAAGTGTCACATTCCATTCCATTTATAAAAGCATCAAAGCCATTAAATTATTAGAAATTAATTAAACCAAGGAGGTGAAAGACCTATACACTGAAAATTATGAGAAACTGATGAAAGAAATTGAAGAAAATACAAATAAACAGAAAGATAGCCCATGTTCATGGACTGGAAGAGTTCATATTGTTAAAACAGCTATACTACTCCCTGACTTCACACTGCTAAAAAGCTACAGTAATCAAAGTAGTATGGGACTGACACAAGAAAACACATATAGATCAATGGAACAGAATAGAGTCCCCAGAAGTATAGGCCTCCCCATAACACATCATCAATTAACCTAGGGCAAAGGAGGCAAGAATATACAGTGGGAAACCTCAACAATTTTAAGAAGATAGAAATTATCTCAAGCATCTTTACTGACCACAATGCCATGAAACTGGAAATCAACAACAGAGAAACAAAGGAGAAAAAAAGGAAAGCATGGAGATTAAACAATATGTTATTGAAAAAACAATGGATCAATGAGGAAATCAAAGCTGAAATTAAAAAATACCTTGAGACAAATGATAATGAAAGCACAACCACTCAAAACCTATGGGACACAGCAAAGGCAGTGCTAAGAGGGAAGTTTATAGCGATACAGGCCTTCCTCAAAAAAGAAGAACTATCTCAAATAAACAATTTAACCCACCACCTGAATGAATTAGAAAAAGAAGAACAAAAAGCCCCAAAAAGCAGCAGAAGGAAGGAAATAATAAAGATCAGAGAGGAATTAAATACAATAGAGATTAACAAGACCATAGAAAAAATCAACCAAACCAAAAGCTGTTTTTTTGAAAAAGTAAATAAAATCGACAAACCTCTGGCCAAACTCACAAAGAAGAAAAAAGAGAGAGCACAAATTAGCAAAATAAGAAAGGAAAATGGAGAAATTACAACAAACAAAATAGAAATACAGAATATCATACGAGAATATTATGAAAAACTATATGGAACCAAACTGGATAACCTAGAGGAGATGGACAAGTTTCTGGAAACATACTGTCCACCAAAACTGAATCAAGAAGAATCTGAACACTTGAACAATCCGATCACTAGAAAGGAAATAGAAACAGCAATTAAAAACCTCCCTACAAATAAAAGTCCAGGACTGGACGGCTTCACCGGGGAATTCTACCAAACATACAAAGAAGAACTCATACCAGTCCTTCTCAAACTCTTCCAGACGATTGAAAAGGAGGGAATACTCCCAAACTCATTCTATGAAGCCACCATCACCCTGATACCAAAACCAGGCAAAGACACCACAAAAAAAGAGAATTATAGGCCAATATCACTGATGAACATAGACGCCAAAATCCTCACCAAAATTTTAGCAAATAGAATCCAACAACACATAAAAAAGATTATACATCATGACCAAGTGGGGTTCATCCCAGGGACACAAGGCTGGTTCAACATACGCAAATCAATCAGTGTAATACATCACATCAACAAGAGAAAGAACAAAAACCACATGATCATCTCAATCGATGCAGAAAAAGCACTTGATAAAATTCAACACCCATTTATGATAAAAACTCTCGCCAAAGTGGGTATAGAGGGAACATATCTCAACATAATAAAAGCTATATATGACAAACCTACAGCCAGCATAGTACTCAATGGTGAAAAACTCAAAAGCTTCCCACTAAAATCTGGGACAAGACAAGGATGCCCACTGTCACCACTCCTATTCAACATAGTCCTGGAAGTCCTAGCCACAGCAGTCAGGCAAGAGAAAGAAATAAAAGGGATCCAAATTGGAAAAGAAGAGGTAAAAGTGTCATTATATGCTGATGACATGTTACTATATATAGAAAACCCTAAAAGGTCCACACAAAAGCTACTAGAGCTGATTGAAGAATTCAGCAAGGTAGCAGGTTATAAAATTAACGTTCAAAAATCAGTTGCATTTCTTTACACTAACGATAAATCAACAGAAGAAGAAAGTAAAGAAACAATCCCCTTTAAAATAGCACCCAAAGTAATAAAATATCTGGGAATAAATCAAACCAAGGAGGTGAAAGAATTATACACAGAAAACTATAAACCATTGATGAAGGAAATTAAAGAAGACTTTAAAAAATGGAAAGATATTCCATACTCTTGGATTGGAAGAATCAATATTGTTAAAATGGTCACACTGCCCAAGGCAATCTACAGATTTAATGCAATCCCTATCCAATTACCCAGGACATATTTCACAGAACTAGAAAAAATCATAATAAAATTCATATGGAACCATCAAAGACCTAGAATTGCCAAAGCATTACTGAAGAGAAAGAAAGAGGCTGGAGGAATAACTCTCCCAGACTTCAGACAATACTATAGAGCTACAGTCATCAAGACAGCATGGTATTGGTACCAAAACAGACATATAGACCAATGGAACAGAATAGAGAGCCCAGAAATGAACCCACAAACTTTTGGTCAACTCATCTTTGACAAAGGAGGCAAGAATATACATTGGAATAAAGACAGTCTCTTCAGCAAATGGTGTTGGGAAAACTGGACAGCAGCATGTAAAACAATGAAGCTAGAACACTCCCTTACACCATATACAAAAATCAACTCAAAATGGATTAAAGACTTAAACATAAGACAAGATACAATAAACCTCCTAGAGGAAAACATAGGCAAAACATTATCTGACATACATTTAAAAAATTTTCTCCTAGTAGAAATAAAAGCAAGAATAAACAAATGGGACCTAGTGAAACTTACAAGCTTCTGCACAGTGAAGGAAACCAGAAATAAAACAAGAAGAAAACCTACGGAATGGGAGAAAATTTTTGCAAGTGAAACCGACAAAGGCTTGATCTCCAGAATATATAAGCAGCTCATACGACTCAATAAGAAAAAAATAAACAACCCAATCCAAAAATGGGCAGAAGACCTAAACAAGCAATTCTCCAAGGAAGACATACAAATGATCAAAAAGCACATGAAAAAATGCTCAATATCACTAATTATCAGAGAAATGCAAATCAAAACTACAATGAGGTATCACCTCACACCAGTCAGAATGGCCGTCATTCAAAAATCCACAAATGACAAATGCTGGAGGGGCTGTGGAGAAAGGGGAACCCTCCTACACTGCTGGTGGGAATGCAGTTTGGTGCAGCCACTATGGAAAACAGTGTGGAGATTCCTCAAAAGACTAGGAATAGACTTACCATATGACCCAGGAATCCCACTCCTGGACTTGTATCCAGAAGGAAATCTACTTCAGGATGACACCTGCACCCCAATGTTCATAGCAGCACTATTTACAATAGCCAAAACATGGAAACAGCCTAAATGTCCATCAACAGGTGACTGGATAAAGAAATGGTGGTATATTTATACAATGGAATACTACTCAGCCATAAAAACCGACAACATAATGCCATTTGCAGCAACATGGATGCTCCTGGAGAATGTCATTCTAAGTGAGGTAGGCCAGAGAGAGAAAGAAAAATACCATATGAGATCGCTCATATGTGGAATCTAAAAAACAAAAACAAAAACAAACAAACAAAAACAAAGCGTAAATAAAGGACAGAAATAGACTCACAGACAGAGAATACAGACTTGTGGTTACCAGGGGGGTGGAGGGTGGGAAGGGATAGACTGGGATTTCAAAATTGTAGAATAGACTACACTGTATAGCACAGGGAAATATACACAAAATGTTATGATAACTCACAGAGAAAAAAATGTGACAATGAGTGTGTATATGTCCATGAATAACTGAAAAATTGTGCTGAACACTGGAATTTGACACAACATTGTAAAATGATTATAAATCAATAAAAAATGTTAAAAAAAAAAAAAAGAATATACAGTGGGGAAAAAACCAGTCTTTTCACTAAGTGGTGTTGGGGAAACTGGGCAGCTATATGTAAAAGAAGAAAACTAGAACATTTTCTCACATGGTATATAAAAACAAATTCAAAATAGGTTAAAGACCTAAATTTTAGACCTGAAACTGTAAAACTCCTAGAAGAAAACACAGGGAATATGTTGTTGGCGTTGGTCTTAGTTGGTCTTATTTCTTTGGATCTGTCACCTCAGGCAAAGGAAACAAAATCAACAATAAACAAATGGGTTATAATCAAACTTAAAAGATTTTGCACAGTGAAGGAAACCATCCACAAAATGAAAAGGACATCTACCAAATGGGAGAAGATATTTGCAAATAGTAAGTCCAATAAGGAATTAATATCTAAAATATTTTAAAAACTCATACAACTCAATAGAAAAACAAACAAACAAAAACTTAATTAAAAAATGGGCAGAGGAGAGGAATAGGGATTTTTTCTAAGAAGACATACAGATGGCCAACAGGCACATGAAAAGATACTCAGCATCACCAGTCATCAGGGAAATGCAAATCAAAACCACAGTGAGACATCACTTCACACCTGTCAGAATGGCTACCATCAAAAGGACAAGAAATAACAAGTGTTGGTGAGGATGTGGAGAAAAGGGAACCCCTGTGCTCTGTTGGTGAGAATATAAATTGGCACAGCCACTATGGAAAACAGTATGGAGTTTCCTCAAAAAATTAAAAACAATTACCATGTGATCCAGCAATTCTACTCCTGGGTATTATCTGAAGAAAATGAAAAAAACTAATTTGAAAAGATATATGCACCCCAATGTTCATAGCAGCATTATTTACAATACCTAAGGTATAGAAGCACCATAAGTGCCCATCAACAGATGAATGGATGAAGTTGATGTGGAATATATATATATATATATATATATATATATATATATATATATTCACAATGGAATATTACTCAGCTATAAAGATGAATGAAATTTTGCTATTTGCAACAACATGGATGGATCTTATTGAAGTAAGTCCAGACAGAGATGACAAATACTGTATGTTATCACTTATATGTGGAATATATAAAATAAAACAAATGAACAAATATAACAAAACAGAAACAGATTCACATACAGAGAGCAAACTGGAGGTTACCAGAGGGGGATGAGGTGGGGAGAAGGGCAAAATACGTGAAGGAATTAAGAAGTATAAAGTACTAGATGAAAAATAAATAAGCTTCAAGGATGTAATGTACAGCACAGAGAATATAGTCAATGTTTTATAATAACTTTAAATGGAGTATAACCTATAAAATATCAATTACTATGTTTTACACCTGAAACTAGTATAATGTTATAAGTCAACTGCTCTTCAATAAAAGAATAAATTAAAATGTTCATACCCTGAAAAAAAATCTATACTACCTGAAGTCATCTGCAGATTCAATGCAATCTCTATCAATATTCAATGGCATTTTTCATAAAATGTCTATTTCTAAAATGTCTACTTTAGATAGACAAAACAATGCTAAAATTTGTGTTGAATCACAGAAGCCTCCAAATAGCCAAAGCAATTCTGAGAAACAGCAAAGCTGGAGGAATCACGCTTCCTTATTTCAAACTATGTTATAAGGCTAAAATAATCAAGACAGTATGGTACTAGTATAAAAACAGACACGTAGACCAATGGAACAGAATAGAAGACTCAAATATAAACCTATGCATATACAGTGAACTAATCTTTGACAAGGGAGTCAAGATTGCTCAATGGAGAAATGATAGTGTCTTTAATAAATTGTGCTGGGAAAAACTGGATATTTATATTCAAAAGAATGTGAATTGGACTATCTTACAGTAATCAAAAATATTAATTCAAAATGGATTAAGGACTTAAATGGTATGATTTGAAGTGATAAAAATCCTTGAAGAATCCTATTTTAAGAAAGTTTGCAGAATATAAGCTGCATAGCTTATTACAATAAAAAATAATGTTGATATACCCTCTGGATTACTATTCAGCCTTTAAAAGGAAGGAAATCTTGCCACTTGCAACATGGATGGAACTTGATGGCATTATGCTAAATGAAAGAAGGCAGACAGAAAGACACTTACTGTATGCTTATTCCTATGTGGAACCTAAAAACACTAAATTTACAGAAACAGTAGAATAGTGGTTGCCAGGGATTAGGGAGTGGGGAAATAGGGAGATATCTGTCAAAGGGTACAGACTTCCAGTTATAAGATGAATAAGTTCTGGGGCTCTAACATACAGCAACATACAGCATGGTGATTAAAGTTAACAATACTGTATTACACACTTGAAAGTTGCTACAGGAGTAAACCTTTAACTTTCTCACCACACACACACACACAGAAGTGGTAACTATGTGAGGAATGGAGGTGTTAACTGACTTTATTTTGGTAATCATTTCACAATACATATGTGTACCAAATCATTACGTTGGACACCTTAAACTTATACAATGCTGTACGTTAACTACATCTCAGTAAAGCTGGAAAAAAACTTGAGAGAGAACCCACAAATGTGGCAAAATGGTTGACAGTGGGTCTGTGTGAAGGGTATATGTGAGTTACAATATTTTTACTACTTTATGTAGGTTTAAATTCTTTTTGAAAATAAAAAGTTTGATTAGTTTTCTAAAAAGTAGAAAATAACAAGGAAGACTTGTCATACCAGGTATTAAAACAGATCAAAAATCCACTGCAATGAAATCAATAAGGTATTTGTGTTAGAACAGACAAATACGACAAGTTGAGCAGAAGAGGGAACCCACATAGAATTTCAGATGGATAAAATTTTGAAAAATGACTAGCAAAACAATACATATGTATATAAATATAATAATTGATAAAAATATTGATGGATGTATGGTGGACCATTAATATGTGTTAATGCTACAATGTGTGGCAGGAGAAAATGAGGAGAGGGAGAGGGCAGTCAATCCAAAAAGAAAAGGAAAAAAGGTACCACCTTAACAAAAAATAGGGTGTATGATTCTATCAAAGGTGCTGACGTAAAATTATATAAAATAAGTGTTATATAATGTGTTCATTTTAAAACAAACATTTCATAAGTTAAAAATAAAAATCTATTATGATTTGCATGGAAATTTCTTTACATTCTTAATAATTACATGCATATCAATGTTTTAGCTAATATTCAGTTTAAAAGGTATAATTTGTTTTCATTAGTATATTTTCAAATTGTGTTATGATTTACATTTGTATATTTGCACATTTTGTTGATACTACTGTCAGTTCACAAAAATCAATCAATAGTTCATTTAAGCATGAAAGCAGTTATAAAAATAGTAATGCAAATATGACAATTCAAAATAGTCCCATACAAATTGTGAGCAGGCCTTTGGTGTAGATATGGAATGCAAATTCGTGGTGCTAGGTGATTTTGCAAAAGCAACCAAGGGGAAAAAAAAAAAAGCAAAGGAAAGCAAAGCACCGATAAAAAGCACTTCCTCCCTAAGTTTTATTTGCTTTAAATAACTCTAATTCATTTAAGAATTGGTCTGAATTTAGGTTACAAGTCCAAGATCTAGCTTTGTTGTCCACTTAGTGATAATTTACCTGGATTATGGGAGGAAGCAGAACAAGGTGAGAATATTAACTGTAAAAAGTAACGATAAAAAAAGTAACGATCAATATTATTATTTTTTTATATTTTATTTTTATTGTTTAGTTTATTTGCCAGGGAGGTAATTGGGTTTGTATACTTTTTTTTTTTTTTTAATGGAGATACTGGGGATTGAACCCAGGACCCCATGAATGCTAGGCGTGCGCTCTACCACAGAGCTATACCCTCCCCTAAAGAGCAGTATTATTGTGATTCTTGGGGTGTTCCTTCCAAACGGTAGTCCCGGGCTCTCTCTGTAAATCACCACTCATCTACAGTTTCGGATGACTACTGCCAAATGTGCTTTGAGGCAGATGGTTCTAATTCCTTAACCTCTAGAAATCCGCCAGAGAGGACTGGTTTGAAAAAGCTGATTTGATAAATCCTGATTTTCTTTTCTTTTCTTTTTTTTTTTTTTTTTTTACCACAGACAGCATTGGAGGGAATGAGCATAGCTTCGTAGTGTATTTCTGAAAAATCCAGTGTGTTGTAAGTGCCTCTTCACTTCCTCAGTTCAGATCCTGACCCACATGCAGAGTCCCCTACCTCTCTGGAAAGGGAGCTTTTGGCAGGCGTTTTCCTTCGTCCCGTCTTTCCATACACTTCCTCTTTCAGTGCTGAGATCATTGTTGTTCTTCTTTGGTCCACCTCCAAGAATGGACATCTTTCTCCAAATGTCGTAATTGTTCCCATTAGACATCTATCTTCTGTACTAGATGCCCCCAGATATGCTATTTGATAAATATTTCTAGGAAATAATGGGTTCCTCTTGCCTGAGGCACATTATTTTCTTTTTGCACTTAGCTGTGACTCCTGACCTCGATACTGCTTCAGGGAAGGACACAACTACATGATAGGCAAACAGACTGCTGCCATTAGTCTTGACTGGGCTGGAAGCACAAGAAAGCCCCTGTGATTCCCGCTGTCCCGGCCCACCATTTTATTCTATCACAGGTACTTAGTCAACAGCCCGGGGCAGGAGACATTTTATACCAGACTCCACTGTTGGAAAGACTAATCCTCAGGACTTGCTTTCTTATCTGTCCCCCTCCCACAGGGTTCAAGGTCATCTTCTCACTCCCAGCCATATTTTCAACCATACTTGCTTGGTGTGATAGAATTCCTTTTCCTGTCCTTCACATGCTCCTCCAATGCCTCTGGGTGGAAGGAAGCAGAAATGCAGTGGCAGCACTTTTGCTGTTTCTGGATATGGATCTGTTTGTTATCAGGACTCTCTGCTCATCTCTCTTGGCACACCATGATCCTCCACACCTGCATATACTGGTAATCCATGGTATAGGACATGGGGTAAAACTGAGAGGAGTTTGCCCTGATTCTGAAGGGTGGTATGCTATAACAGTTTGGAATACCTTCAGTTTGGAAGTCTTAAATCCTTTTGTTAGGCAGTTACATAGAGGTGAGCTCTGGGCAGGGGGAGAGGAAGGGGAAAGGAACAACCCAGAACACAAGGAACCTGAGCTGTCAATTAACCAGAGCACAGGGAACCTGAGCTGTCAATCAATCAATCAATCAATCACGAAACCAGGATATAAAAACAGGAAAAACAAAGGAACAGTGCCATTTATCCTCTCTTGGATTGGCCTGCTCCCAATTCTCAGGAGTGTCCTATCTTTCACTGTTCTTTTTTTACTTCACCAATAAAAATCTTGTTTATATCACGCTTTTTGTCTCTTGTCAAAAATCTTTTTTTGGGGTGACTAGGAACCGGAGTAATTCTTATTTCCCTTTCCTTTAAACACCCTTGAGGTTAGCAATTCTCTTTTCCTGGTGACATTTTGGTTGGGATGGACACCCAATGCAATATAAGAAATCAGGTTTAAAGTTTGGGGCCAGAGAGAATGAGCCCTGGCATGAAGGAAGCTACCAGCTATTGGCACCATAACACGAAGCTTGATGCTACCAAGTGGAAGGACTCATTCAGCACTAGTATCTCAACTCTACTGCTCAAGGATACTGATCTTAAAGCTCAGATCCGGAATCTTGTCTTATAGGCTCTAGAGATAAACTACTCCAATCTTGAAGTGCTTAAAGCCCGATCTTCCCACTGGCTTGGGTCACTCTCTTTTGAACCTTCTGTGGCCAATTCTGAGGCTATCCACAAGTTTATTTATGAAAAAATCTTTTACAAGTTATTAGTTTTTAGATTTACAGTGTAGTAACTGGCTAGTTAGTGGTAGTGGTGGTTGCGGGTGGGAAGCCTGATAATAGCTCATAGATCCTGTCATGCACACTTTTCCAGTTCTCTGTTCTGGTGAAGTAGAAAGTCTTTGGATCCAAGTTATGTCTGATTTTTATAGTCTGTGTGGCCATATTCTATTCCTATTCCTGAGCCCTCTGCCCTATATCTGAACCAAAATGTCCAGTGACTCTTCCTGGGCTTTGATTCATGCCTGGTTGACTGGGCAAGTGCCAGCTCTGATCCTGGGACTGCGACATGTGATGACATACACTCCTTTCCCATATTCTGTTTGTCTCTCAGGAGAAGGGGGAGTTGGCCATGAACCCTTTTTGTATTTTCTGATTGCTTCACTTATATTACCCCTGAGGCTTCCTTTGTTCCTGAAGTAGGCTGGGGACATCCTGCTTCCTAGAACCAACCCTACAAGAAGCAAAGATATAGACAAAGCCAAATGGGAAACAGGATCATGCTTGTAACGCTCTCTGAACAGGGAAATATACCCGGTATGGACTAGAGATTCTAGGAGGGAAAGGAAAAATGGGGTGAAGTTATGGAAGGAAGCTGGCAGGCTCAGTGTTTCTTTGTTGGCTTGACCAGTCTCTCTTCATCCTCTTCCTAGTTGTCGGGCTTGATGCCAGGGCATTTCTCCATGAATAAAAGGAGGTGAAGCTGTGTGGTGTCTCCATTTCAGGATCTTGGGGGCAGCCAAAATGATGTCCTTGGTCTCTCTGCTCCTGGTGGGCATCCTGTTCCCTACCATCCAGGCCAAACAATTTACAAAATGTAAGCTGTCCGACGAGCTGAAAGACATGAATGGCCACGGAGGCATCACTCTGGCTGAATGTAAGTTTGCTGGTATCTTGCTTTGCTCCATATTTCATCCTCTTCTCTCTTCCACCCTCTTTTCCTCCTCTTTGCTTCTCTACTTTTAATTCAATTACCTAATAATCCTCTTATCTTCTCTGCTTATCTGTTTACTCTTTTATTACATTTGTTCACCTGTCTTTCCTCTCTCCCATTGTCTGATCCCTTTTGGAACTCTGTCTCATCAAGATGTTCTGTGGTTTGCCATATTTGGAGATGGGCTGGGGAGCCTTTTTCTGTCTGGGGATGCAGCTCCTCTTTTATGCTGTGCACGGACACCCTTGTGATACCTCCTTTTAATCTTTCCTTCAGGGATCTGTATCATATTTCACATGAGCGGTTATGACACAGAAACTGTAGTTTCTAACAATGGCAACAGAGAATATGGACTCTTCCAGATCAACAATAAAATTTGGTGCAGAGACAATGAGAACCTTCAGTCAAGGAACATCTGCGACATCTCCTGTGACAGTGAGTAACCTCTTCCACCCTGTTCTTGTGGGTTTCCCCCCCGCTGGAGCCTACTCCTGGGATAATCTTTTTGGTGTCAGGCACACTTCTGGCTTCACTGCCTTGAACTCCACAGTGACTGTGGGATTTGAATTGACCATACTGACTAAGAGGCTGTTAGAGTTTTTCCTATCACTAAATCCCCAGACAGTCCCTTGAAGTTCACGAATAGATGATCTGAGTTGTTTGGGAATCTTGAAAACTGAGACCTTACCTTTTTAGAGTAAGTCAGTTGATAAGACTGATAATTCCTTTGGAGAGGCCCCAGAGAAGCGAAGGGAGCCCCTACCAAGGGGCAGGCATTACCGTATTAGCTTTCTCGTATAGAAAGGCAACAGGCATAAGCTTCCAGTTCAGAGAGGACCAGACCTACTAGATCCAGAGAAGAGGGAAACTCATTACCTTTCTAGGTAATACTTAGCTCTCTCTTTCCTTTCCCTGTAACCCCTGCCAGAGTTCCTGGATGATGACCTCACTGACGACAAAATGTGTGCCAAGAAGATCCTGGATAAGGAAGGAATTGACTACTGGTGAGTCCCAGTTCTATTTTCTACTTTTTCCTTCCCCTCCTTCTTCTCACCCCTTTAGTTCCAGCACCATTCCACCCATCTCTATTTCCTGGTCATTTAATCTAGAATGTAGTCTTCAAAACAAAACTCAATAAACAGACTCAGGTTTTCAATGTTCAAGCCTCATTCACTCCACTCCTGTTTAGCAAGTGTCCTAACAAGGGTTCCCTAATAGGGGACTGAGGTCCAGGCTTCCCTCTACCTGGACTCAGACGTCTAATTCTACTTGTTTAGTCCTAGACCCTACAGCAAGTCTTTTGTACCACTGCCCTACAATTTTCCTGGAGTTTAAAAAATGGACTTACTCCATTAGGTGGCTCAGTGTCCTGTGCCACCTGGCTAGGACAATCTTTCTGTAATTTTCACTCACTCTTCCACCTCAGCCGTCTTGGGAATAAAGGTATATGGAATTTCGAGCTACAATCCAGTTAGTCAACTTGTGTTGTCTCTTTTTTCACGATCAGGTTGGCCCATAAACCACTCTGTTCTGAGAAGCTGGAGCAGTGGCAATGTGAGAAGTGGTGAATGCCTGCTGTCTTTGCTGCTTCCGCCCTCTCTGTCCTCCTAGAGCGCCTCTTCCCTAAGGCTACCACATTTTGCTTCTTTCTAACCCCTTGAAGCTAGTTTGTCTCTGAGACCTGGGCCCTGTAGTGACACCACTGGACATGAGGACTATTCTCCAGGGATGTGTGACTGGTGTACTGGACTTCTGCTCAGCACCCCTGATAGTGTTTTTGCTACAACAATGGATTCCACATCTGTCCTGAATAAAGGGCCTGATTTTGAGTGGCTGGCTGAATTTCCTTCCTGGGGGGATTTAGGGGAAATAGAATGAGTGGGTGGACACTGAAGCCATGGGTCATAGCCACTTTCCATTTCTACTAAAGACGAAATAGGTTGAACTTATAACATTAGGATGGAGGTTGCTTTCTGTATCAATTCAACAAACCACCTGACTTATTCAAGGAACTATGGATGAGATCCAAAATTGGCTAAAAGTAAAGTGTCTCTTCCCTGAAGGACTGGTGGGAAAGATAAGATAAACATTAATATATAATTATAATACAAGAAATAGTGTCATAAGCATCATGAGAGAGGTTAGAAATGTGCCCTGAGTGTTCATAAGAGGAAAGATAATTTATATTTGATGAGGGGCTGTGGGAAAAAAGGGGATCAAAGAAAGATGTGTGACAGGAGTAACATTTCAGCTTGTTTTAAAGTACTGGTGGGATTTTGACAGATGGAGATGTGAGGTGGGAAAAGGACAGCAAGGGCAGGGGCTCCAAGGATCTGAAATGTGTGACTTGAGTGGGTGGAGGGGTTTCCTTACCCCTGAGATCAGGAAATGGGAGCTATGAGAGGAACGCTTTCTAAAAACAAGTGGTAAGAACAGAGGACCCTTACAGCGAGCTCAGCAAGTGAAGAATCTGGACACCTGGGGCCCTTTGGTTTGGACCCTGCACTCCATTACTCTTCCTTGCTGCTTCGCTGGTCTGCAAGGAGGGTGTTTGCAGAACTTTATTTATTCTAATTTGATTAAGAGAAATGTGATAGAAGGAGAAACAGGAGATTTGAGTCCTGAAGTCTGTTTCGGCTTCTCAGTGATGGTCCAAACCTGGGCAAGTCATCTCCTTCCTCTGTGGCTCAATTTTCTCATCTTTAAATGAGGGTTTTGGTCTAGGTTGTTTTTCTGAGCTCTCTTCCTGTTTTGACAATCCAGCATTCGAAGATTCCAATTTAAATGATCCCACTTCTGAATTAGCGGAGTTATCTTCCAATTCCCTATACCCGCTGGGGCTTTAGGCAGTCAGACCATATTTCTCTCCGCTCAGAGACCAGCAGCTCCCAAATGAAGCCCCTGAGGCCTCGTTTGGGTCTTACAGGGCCAGGCAAGGGAGGCATGGCCTCTCCAATACTTAATGAAAACAAATTCTCAGGAAATAACTTGGTAATCATCATATGATTTTAGTGGGAATTTAAACACGTGACACATCTCCCAGGGTATTGCATGCTATTCCCTTCCTGATCATGGGACAAAGCCTTTTCCTAAAGTCTCCAGGGTTTTAGGAGTAAGCCCGGGGTAGGGGTGTGTGTGGGAGGGCAGGGTTGGATGGCCATTCCTCCCACTGATCTCACACGTCTACTTATTACTCTGCCTCAGTAATACACTCAGGAAGGCATATGCCTTGGAAAACATGAGACCAGCGCCACCAAGTGGCCAGAGCAGAAATGCAACTAAAGCTGGGACCATTTTTGCTCAGCTCCATAGCTCTGGACTTCACTCTACAGAGAAATATCCTGATCTTGGAAATTTCACACGTGGGTGTACCATATATGAGGCCATAATTTTTAGAGGGCTTTGCTGAAGGAAACTAACAATTGCAAAGAGGATCTTAGCCTGAAGGTCAAAGGATCAAGAAGAGATAGAAGCCAGGGAGTTGGCACAGAAGTAATCTCGACTGAGGCAGACCGCCTGGCCTTTGGGTAGAAACAGGACAGGAAACTACTGTTCTCTTCCTGAGAACTCTCTTGGGAGCTGAAAGGGAGGTGGGGATGGCAGCTGAGTATTTGTTCTGCTTTCTCCAGCTCCCTCCCCTTCCTCTAGGCGTGGAACAAGTCTGGAGCCAGGCAGGGGTCTAAGTGTCCCAGGCTAGGGCGGGTGGTGAGGAGGCTCAGGGCAGGGGCCTTCAGAGTGCGTGCATTTGACCAAGCTCTGTGAGGAGGACCCAAGGCGGTCTCCCAAAATGTGGACCCTTTTTCTCTCTTTCTCTCCCGATCTCTCCTCCACGCTACTTTCCTCTGACATCCATATTGTTGTGCAGGCAGGAATTTTACTGGATACAATAAATGTTCCTTTTTTTACTCCCTCTTCTCTATCATTTGTTCATTTTTTCACACTGATGGAGAGCCTATTAAGTGACAGAACCATGCTAGACATAGGAGATACAGATGCTGCCAGACAGGGGATTTGCTCTCAAGATTTGCACTTTAGAGAGGATACTCCCTCCTGTATCCTAAGTTCATGCAAGAGAAAGGACTCTTCAGACAGATCCATCATTCATTCCTTCATTTACTCCTTAATTGGTCAAGAAATAGTTATTAAAGATTTACTATTTGCTATGTTCTACTTTAGGTGTTTCTTGTTACGAACAAAGAAAGGAGGTGACACACTTACTTCATTTCATTTCTTTCTCTGTTACTGGAGCTATAGATCTTGCCAGGGAATTTTTTGGGGATGAGAACAAAGGAGGAGTTGAGTCTTAGTACGAAGATGGGACTCTCCAGAATGCAGGGGGATATTTGCTAGTGGTCAGATGGGTTGATTTACACTTTGTGCACAGACAAAAGTAAAAGAGAGAGGGAGAGGCAGAAGGGGAGGGGTAGAAAGGACAGAAAAAGAGAGGAAACATCAATAGCTGTAGAAATGGCCAGTGAAGCTGTGAGGATTAGTCATTACTTTTCTTCTTTTCCTCAGTTTTATTGAGAGACAGACACACATTACTGTATACATTGAAGCCGTAGAGCATGATGGTTTGATTTACATATATTGTGAAGGGAGTATTGCAGTAGGTTCAGCTAATATTCATCATCTCATATACATACAACATAAAGAGAAGAAAAAAGGAAAAAAATTTTCTCCTTGTGATAAGAACCCTTGAGATTTACTCTGTTAACAACTTTCCCATATAGCACACAGCAGTGTTAACTATAGTCACCGGTGTTGTACATTACATCCCTAGGACTTACTTATCTTACACTGGAAATTTGTACCTTTGACCACCTTTCTCCAAACCCCCCTCCTCCCACTGTTTGCCTCTGGTAACTATATGTCTGATCTTTTTTTCTATGAGCTTGTTTGTTTTTAGGGTCTGCATATAACTGAGAGCATCCAGTATTTGTCTTTCTTTGTCTGATTTATTTCACTTGGCATAATGCCTTCAGGGTCCAGCCATGTTGTCACAAATGGCAGAATTTCCTTATTTTATATGGCTGAATAATATTCCATTGGATATATACACAGCATACCTTCTTTATCTACTCATCCATTGATGAACATTTAGGTTCTCTTCACATCTTGGCTATTGTAAATATTGCTGTTATGAACACTGGGATACAAATATCTTTTCCCTATTGAAGTATAGTTGTGGTAAAATATTATTTAAGTTACAGGTGTACAATACAATGATGCACAATTTTTAAAGGTTATACTCCTTTTATAGCTATTATAAAATATTGGCTATATTCCCTGTGTTGTACAATATATCCTTGTAGCTTATTTTATACCTAATAGTTTGGACCTCTCCCTTCCCTCTCCCCACTGGTAACGACTAGTTTGTCCTCCATAGCAGATAACTTTTTGAGTCAGCATTCTCATTTCCTTTTCAATTCCAGAAGTGGAATTGCTGGATCATGTGATGTTTCAACTTTCAGTTTTTTGAAGCTCTTCCATATTGATTTTTTGAGGATTTTCTTGTGTGGTAACTGGGCCCCCATGGATGGTGCCTTCAGTTCTGTGGAGGTTCTCCCATCTTGCTTGACTGGAGGAGGGCACTGGTGTCAGAGGAACTAAGGCTTCTGTTTTGGAAAAAAATGAACGCTGAGATAGCTTAGCGATGATAGCTGTTTCTGTCTCCTCTTCCCACAACTTTTCCTCCAGTTATGAGGAGGCAGTGGAGCCTGGCTTAGAAGGTGAGCCTGGGCTTCCTGGCCAGCATTCTCCTCAGAGCTGCCTTCACCTCCTGGTTCTTCAGACTGTAGATGAGGGGGTTTAGCAGCGGGGTCACCACACTGTACTGCACGGACAGCACTTGCTCCAGGGCTGAGCCGGAAGCTGGAGTCATGTACCTTGAAGGGAATTGCACAAACGAGTGAACTGAGCTCAGGACAATGGACACAATGCTATTGGCAGACACGGTCCATCCCATCCCGGAGACTCTGCAAAGAGGGTCCTCTGAGCTGAGTCAACCGTCACTGGTAGAAGCGTCTAGCAATGACTGAATTATCGGTGAGAAGTCAGTCATATCTGCCTGTAGACGCCTTCATATATGAGCGATCTTGTGCAGAACGTTATAGGAGCTGCCCCGAGGAAAAAGGGAGTTAGTTCTGCAGCATATCAAGTGCTGCAGGATAAATTAGAGCTAAAAATGATCTCATGCATTTCTGGGGAACTTCATACTTTTCAAAGCATCTTTCCTTAATAGTGATGATGATCATACGAAGACATTTTTCTCTTCTTTTTTCTATATATACAACTATATGTTCTCATTTATTGATGACTGTTTCTTACAAAACTGTACACTAGTCTAAGAATGCTATCATTTTTCCTAATGTTTATGGTCTGGGAATTACCCCATAATCACAGCACATTATGTTTACGGTGCTTAGTGGAACAGACATTTGTTCTTTTAGGTGCATTTTTTTCCCCTTGGCTTTGAAAAGAAGCCAAGCTTGGAAAATAAAATGAAAGATAAAAATGTGTTTAGCATGAGACATGAATCCAAAATAATAAGATTCCATTTTTGGAAACATCTTGTTAAGTGTCACTGGGAGTATTTCCCAAAGAGGCATTAATTTGTGTGTGTGTGTGTGTGTGTGTGTGTGTGTGTGTGAGACGGTGCCATCATCATTGGAATGTTCTTTGTGGGTTCTGGTGTGCTTGGTTAAAAGACAGCCTCAAGTGAGCTCTCCTGGACCATTCCTTATCTTTTTCCACCCCTGACTTCTCTCCAAGTAACAAGTAGGTGAGAAAAACATAGAGCACTTTGTGCAAATCCATCTCTAGTTAGTTCACTAGTAGAGAGCACAGACTGTTACCCATTCTATCTCCTGGTAAGTGAAGACTCGTCAGCTGGAGCTGTTTATGTCTGAGAGAAACATGGTAGGAAAGAGCATGAGATGCGAAGTCAGTGAGATTTGGTTTCTATTACAGCTGCATTACTGGCTTGTTCGGGAGCTTTGAGAAAGTACCTGGTTACCCCTGAAACTGAGATTTCTTACCTGACAATGGGGTTAATAATATTTCTCTTAAATTGTGCTACATACTAAAATTGAGCTTGTTTGTATAAAGCAGCTGTCGTATAGTAGGTACCTAAAGAAAAGTTACAGAACAAATAAGCCTGGAAACATCACCTTCCAGGAGGAAGGAAAAGAGGCATCTATTTCAAGGATGATATGTTTTGATTTTTGTCTAGCACTGAATAAAACTCCACCAAAGGCTCTCTGATTTCCTTATGAGAACTCCCAAATCATAGGTTAATGGAAGTAGGAAAATCTTTAGTTCTTGTATAAGCTTATTTTCAGAGTTAGACAACTGAGGAAAGAAAATGGATTTTATTTTTCTAATTCACACATCTAGTCCACAGCAGAGCCAGAGCTAGAACCCAGGCCTTCTGAATTCCATACAGTTCTTTTCCTACTACTTTGCAATGCTCTGTTCTACAGACCGAGGCTACTTTAGAGTGAGAAATGCCTACATTTCCACTCAGGAGGTATAGTAGTGACATACCCGATCCATAAAAGATGGTGACCACGAGAAAATGAGATGAGCAGGTAGAGAAGATCTTGCTCCGACCCGTGGCAGAGTTGATGCCCAGAGCTGTCATGATGATACGGTTGTAGGAACCCAGCAACAGGACAAGGGTGCCAAGGCCCAGGACCACCATGGTGGTCAGGATGGAGGCAATGCTAATGGAAGGGTCAGAACAGGCCAACAGTAGCACAGGGGGAAGCTCGCAGGCAAAACTGCGGATGAGGTTGGGGCCACAGAAGTGATGCTGGGCCAGGAGGATGGTGTTAACCAGTCCGGTCCCCATTCCAATGGCCCAGGATGCTGCCACCAGGCTGGTACACACTTTCCTATTCATAGCCACCACATACAACAGCGGGTGGCACACAGCCTGGAACCGGTCATAGGCCATGACTGAAAGGAGACAAGCTTCAGTGGCCCCAGAAAAGATCACCAAGGAGATCTGGGTGAAACACTTAAGGAGGGATATAGTCTTCCACTTGGAAAGAAGGTTCTCCAGCAGTTTAGGCACAATGATTGAGGAGTAGGAAGCATCCAGGAAGGAGAGGTGACAGAGGAAGAAGTACATGGGGGTGTGGAGGTGGGAGTCAGTACTGATCACCAGCAGCATCAGCAGGTTCCCCGTGAGGGTCAGGAGGTAGATCCCCAGAAATAATACAAACAGTGCTACCTGGGTCTGAGGGTTGTTGGATAGTCCCAGGAGAATAAACGCAGTGACTGTGGTTACGTTGCCAGCTTCCATGGAGCATTCGTTTCCCTTCAGAGGGACAAGAACAGAAAAGAATGCGCAAATGCGTTATGGGTCTCGGAGCATGGCTGGGGATGAGGCACTATGAACAAAGCTTCGGGGCTGACCCAGGACAGATTATGTAGCGGAGGCAACCCGGCCATGTCAGCTCTCATCAACTCTTTCCAGCTCAGGGCAATAATCTATTGGCCAAGGTGGAGAAGGTGGGAAGGAAGAGTGTAGAGAATCAAACCTAGAAAGGAAGGAGAGGAGAACAGAGACTATTCACACTGGAGAAGGAAAGGGAGTTGGAAGCCGACTCCAGAGCCCTGAGAAGTGCTGTTCTCCAGCTCCAAAAGGAACTGAGTTCAAACCACAGGAAGGCTCACTGGCAGAGTGAGTAAACAATAAACATTTTGGCCAATCATCTGGTTGACAGACCTTGATGCTTGTTTGAATAGAGGTAGAGGTATTGCGACACCTGATGATGGTGCAAGAACTTTCTCTGTCACTGTACGTTCATGAATAAGTCACCTGAGTTTCTCATTTTAAAAAATCTGGGAATACTGGATGGTTTCTGAAGTCTGGTCCAGCTTAGAAATTCTAAAGATTGGGAGACAGTCTTCCTTGAGTATCCCTGGACCTAAATGGAAACCTCTTCTCCCTTTCTGTGTCAACCCAGGCAGAAGTGGCACATGAGTATGCTGGTTCCACGGACACCAGGCGGGAGGAAGCCCTCAGACGGGAGATGAGGGCTGTGCACATCAGTTATCCTAAGGGCTCACCATCCCAGGGTTCTTGTGAGTTTACAACGCCCACTGTTCATGCTGTAATCTCAGGACTTAACCTGAGACCCTTTGAAGGCTGTGCTATTCTCTGAGTTGGTACCAGGGGATTTGGATAAAGCCAAGTCAAATTTGGACCACCTTCTATGCATCACAGGGATGGTAAGGGGAAAAAAGAGGAGAGCTAAAAGAACGCCTAGAACACTTAGTAAAATGGACAGTTAAAGGGTTTAGCGTAGAGCGGAGGAAGGTGCAATGTTTACTCCTCACCCCATGAAGGGTAACTCAGGAGAATGATAAATGAGGATCTGATCTCTATTCATGGCTTGCACACTCATGGGTTCCCAGACTGGATAGTTTTAGGAGATGGATTTGCATGAGATGATGTGTCTTCACTGGGCTCCCTAGGCCAACAAGAGACAGTCAGTGGAGGATGCTCAATGGCTCACTTTCCAACTCTGGAGGAAAGGCCACAGATATGGCTAGGGCTCTGTGAGCTTCCCTCAACTTTGTCCTTCCTTTAGAAGACGCAGGGGTGGAACTTCTGAGCGAGGAAATATCCCTCTAGTCTTTATGTCGAAGGGAAGCCTTCTTGACTTTGTTTCCCAAATAACAATGGCCAGAGGGACTTGATCTGAGCTCTAGACCTTGGAGAGTGCTGGAGGCCCCTGGAGAGGCCCTTAAGCAGGAGGCCTGCTCTGAGCTGAATGAGTTCTCCAGGGCCAACCATTCCTCCCCTGTATCATCTTGTTTTAGTGGGTTGCATCATACAGGAGGTGCCCTAGCGTGGCCAATAATTTCTAAAGATAAAAATGTAGAGTTCTAAGGTTTCTTAGTTCTAAATCTTCAAATTCTCACCCTTCCTCTCTCCCTCCTTCCTTTCCTTCTCATTTGGTTATATTTTAAATATTTATAATTATAAAAAGATAATGATAAACGATAGAAAATAAAAAAAAAGATATTGAATGCATTTTAAAACTGAAAAATACATTGAAAATATTTTAATGATAAAAATAATAATTTACTATGTCACACAAAATTAATTCTTTGATGTGTTGCAATTCAAAAAATCCAAATACATTAAAAACTTTAAAATAAAATTTTAATTGCGGTAAAAACTTTTCATTATGGAAAATTTTAAGCATATACAGAAGTAGAAAGAATAGTGTAATAATTCTTCCGTATCCATCACTCAGCTTCAACAGTTACCAACTCATTGACTGTTACCCAGCTCTGACCACATGGGGCTGAAAGATGTGGTCTCTACCTTACGTGAACAGTCAAGAGTCTGAAACATGGGAATGTTCTGCTACTGAAAGGTACAAGGGAAGGATAGATATTGAAGAGCAATTATCAGTCTTTGCCGTGGAAGAGGATTGAATGGTGGTTGATTGAATAAATTCCTAGGAGTTAACAAAGCAACAATACAGAAGGAGCTTGGTCCTTTCACTCTGGACCATCCATATATCTCTGGACTTAAGAGAAAAATAATCTTTTATTGTATTTGATTCACTTTATTTTGGGAATCTCTTCTATAACAGCTTAGCCTTTGTCTTCCTAAGACAGATTTCCTAACCCCAGTTGTCTCCAACTTCCCACCACCAAAAATAATGTTGCAAGAAACATGTTTTTTTCCATGCCTTCAGAAGCATGTCTATTATGTTTGAGAGGATACATCAGGTGTTCTCTGTTACAAGGGGTAAAAGGAAATCTCATTACAAACTGGAAAAGGTGAAAAGTAAAACTTTTTTTTTGCAAAAGCATGAATTACATACTCAGAAATAGATCTGTGTTTAATATAAATTACATAATTCCTAGTCATCTATGGTTATGTTTATAACTTCATATGGATAATGAATTAGGCTCAAATAAGCTATAATATTTCATAGACTTCAGGACCATAATTTTTCATACATCATAAAATACATTTTGATATACCAAAGAAATAAGACTTGCATTTAAGTAGATGTTTTAAACATCAGTAATCCACAGCTACAAAGCTCTACTCTTGATAGCATTTACATTTTTGGGGAGTCACCCAATCTCCAAAGGACAAAAGCAGACAGTAGAAGCAGTGTAACATATGCACAGAAGTTGGTACTGTAAAGGCTATAAAGATTTGCAGCATACAATATTGCTAATTGTTAGAGAACTGCAAATCAAAACTATGATGAGGTATCCCCTCACACCAGTCAGAATGGCCATCATGAAAAAGTCTACAAATAATAAGCGCTGGAGAGGGTGTGGAGAAAAAGGAATCCTTCTACACTATTGGTGGGAATGTAAATTGGTGCAGCAACTATGGAAAACAGTCTGGAGCTTCCTTAAAAAACTAAAAACAGACCTACCCTATGATCCAGCAATCCCACTCCTGGGTGAATATCCAGAGGGAACTCTAATTCAAAAAGATACCTGCACCCCGGTGTTCATAGAAGCACTATTTTTAATAGCCAAGACATGGAAACAACCTAAATGTCCATCGACAGATGAATGGACAAAGAAGATGTGATATATACACTATATATAAAAAAAGTGACATAATGCCATTTGTAGCACCATGGATGGACTTAGGGATTATCATATTAAGTGAAGTAAGTCAGACAGAGAAAGACACATATCATATGATGCTGCGTATATGTGGAATCTAAAAAAAATACAGATTTTATTTGCAAACCAGAAATAGACTCATGGACACAGAAAACAAACTGTTGTTACCAGTGGGGAGAGTGGGGAGAGGGATAGATTAGGAGTTTGAGATTAACAGATACACAGTACCATGTATAAAACAGATAAACAACAAGGACCTACTGTATAGCACAGGGAACTATACTCAATTTCCTGTAATGAGCTGTAAAGGAAAAGACTCTGAAAAAAATGCTTATGTATATGTGTAACTAAGTCACTTCACTGTACACATGAAACTAAAATTGTAAATCAACTGCACTTCAACAAAAAATAAGAATTAAATAAAAAAAGATTTGCAGCATAGTGAGAAGATGCCTTCTGCTCCTTTATATTGTATACAAATTACATGAATTGTGTTGTATATCTCTTGCTCCACTGTCCAGCTATCCTGTCATTTTCTGCTCTGTTGATCAAATACAGAATGGCTTTGCATCCAAGCAGAGGATCCACAGGGTTGCAGTCTGTCAAAAGAGAACAAACTGACAGCAAAACCTTTGAAATAGTCAGAGGTACTCCAGTTGTCCTTAAGGATGTCCAGATGGATGACTCCCAGACTGTTAATGTTGCAGTGATAGATTCTGTTGCAGAAAGTAAACTTTGGTGTGGACAATAAGATGAAATTGTGATATACAGAAAAAAACACACAACCTTCATATACAGAACGTGGTGGACTAAGTGTAGTCAATCTCGATTCATAAATGTTCTCCCTTGGCCAGCATTGCAGTTAGGTGGGGAGAATCCAGGCTTACTTCATCTAGCTCCTCCTGAATTCTTTGAGCACTGGTGGATAATTTAGCAGTGGTTTTGCTAGAGAGTTTGGTGCTTTTCTTCAGCTGGGAGGCAGAAAGTTTTCTTGCTTATTCCTTAGGCTTTGGAGTGGCTGGGTCTTGACCATCCACATCTGAATTACCACTGTTGGTCTGGGGCTCTCATTCTCAGACATCTGCCTATCACTGGACATCTTGGTGAAATTATTTCTTAGAAAACTCTGCTGCCTGCTCAGGCCACTCGTTGGATGCTATACTTGGTGGGGAGGAGGCGGGGAGGGAGAAAAGGAAGCCGAGAAAGTTCTAGGTGGGGAGTGTGGAACGTTGAAAGTTGGAGGGGGTTGTCTGCAATAAACACTTAATACCTGTTTCCTTAGGAACTTACATAATAGTAATTAGAGAATTTTAGCCAGTTGAACAATACCTGAGTCATAGTAGACAATAGACATAATTTGATCAAGTATTGATCCTGCACTGCTGTGGTTGCACCAGCTTTCACTGTAATGCTTGAGTGTTTCTCTATCACTAAACACTAGCCAACCAACTGATATTTGGTAGTCTATCAGATGTGAAGTGCCTTCTCCTTGCTATTTTAATTGCTAATGAGTTTAATCATCTCTTCATACATTCTTTAGTCATATGCGTTTCCCTCTTACAGAAGGAATATACTGTTTCATATACTTTGTTTTCCCTACTGGGTTTTCCTTCCTTGTTGTTTTGAAGGACTTGCTTGTATAGTCTAGAACTGATCTCTTGTCAGTTTTACATACTACAAATCTCTTCTATCATGTTTCTATTATCTTTGTCCGGGGTGTTCCTCATTGCCCCTAACCTTTTAAATTGATGTATCCAAAATTATTATTATTTTTTGCCTTATGGTTTGTGCTGTTAACATTTAGTCTGAGAAGTCCTTTGCCATGCTAACTCACAAAGATATTCTACTTTTTCTTATACTAACTTTATAGCTTTATCTTTGACATTTAGGTTTACTGTATAAATGCAGAGGTAGTGTTAGATAGGGATCCAATTTGAATTTCTTCATATAATATCAGCTTTCCCTTTATATAATCTACATATTTCCCATTGATTTTTGTGGCAACTTGAGCAAATGTTAATTTCCTATACATACGTAAATTTCTCACTGGGCTGTCATTGGTTTGTTTGTCCA
This sequence comes from Camelus dromedarius, assembly GCF_036321535.1. NCBI lineage: Eukaryota > Metazoa > Chordata > Mammalia > Artiodactyla > Camelidae > Camelus > Camelus dromedarius. Next base: position 52,783,169 of record NC_087446.1, on the reverse strand, counting down.
CCTCACTCTTTTTCTTACTGTGTCCTTGTAATATTGCCTAATATCTAGGAAGGCAGTTATCTTCCCTTCTTTCTTTTCTTTTTAAGAGATTGACTTAGATATTCACAAATCTTTATTCTTCCATATGAATATTAGAGTAAGTTTATTGAGATTCTTAAACAATCTAATAGGAATTTTAATTGGTTTCATGTTAAGGTTATAGGTTAAAATGGAAGAAAATCTGAAATATTTTTAGTAGTTAATGATCCCATCCAAAGCATGGAGTGTTTCTCCATTTAGTCAAAGAATTTTCAATGTCTTTTATTAGAATATGAACGTTTTTCTCCATAGAAAGTCTTCGGTATTCTACATTAGGTTAAATACTAGAAACTTAATAACTTTTGTTGCTTTTGTTAATAGTATTTTATTGTTGATTTTATTTTTTAATTGGTTATTTTTGGTGTAAATACATTCTATTGATTTTGGTAATTTGATCTTGTAACTAAACTTGCTTTTTGGTTCCAGAGGTTAATTTTGTTGGGTTTTCTAAGTAATGATTATACCATCAGGTAACAGGGTGATAATAATGATTTTCTTATGTAGATGACAATACTATAATGCAGCAACAATAACAACAAAATTAAACAGTAGGGGTGTAGTTGGCAAGGTTACTTTATGCCCAGTCTTAAAGACAGGGCTTCTAGAAATCATCAACAAAATGAAAAGGCAACCTACAGAATGGGAGAAAATATTTGCAAATTATATATCTGATAAGGGGTTAATATCCAAAATATGTAAAGAATTCATACAACTAAATAGCAAAACAAACAGATGAACAAAAAACAATGAAAAAACCTGATTAAAAAATGGACAGAAGATGTGAAGAGACAATTTTTCAAAGAAAACATACACATAGCCAAGAGGTACATGAAAAGATGATCAACATCACTAATCATTAGGAAATGCAAATTAAAATCACGAAATATTACCTCCCACATGTTAAAATGGCCATTATCAAAAAGATAACAAGTATTGGCCAGGATGTGGACAAAAGGGAATCCCCTTGGGAACACAGATTGGTTCAGGCACTATGGAAACCTGGATGCATATTTCTCAAAAATATAAAAACAGAACTATCATATGGTCCAGCAACTCCACTTCTGGGTATTTACCTGCAGAAAACTAAAACACTAACTTGTGCTAAGTTCACTAATTTGAGATATGTATTTTTTCTTTAATTAGCAGAAATCTTTGGATGTTCAACAACCTGGTTTGTTCTTGCAAAACGCCTATATATCCTGGCTCCTCCCTTCCTATGACTGTTTAGCTCCCATAAACTAACTCCCTGAGGGAAAGAGGTTTTTTTTTTGTACTAACGGGGAGAGTTAGATATGTTTCCAATGATAAAGACTCAAAGGATCCAAAATGGCAATTCGTATAAGTCTATAATTTGTATGAAAAAGATATAACATAGCAACAGCATTAAAATAAGGATACACACCACAGCCAAAGCCTGCCTCACAGCAAGGAGTCCAGAGAGGACTGGAGGGAGTCAGTTGTCCTCTCTCTGCAGGGTCTTACCAGCATGTGCTTTTATTGTTAGAGCTGCTCCAGGCCCTTGCTCAAAACCTGCCAACCCCCCACGTTTAGCAGGAGTGAACATAAATCTTCAAGTTAAAGTGTCTAGAGATAAGAAAGGAAGACACACACACACACACACACACACACACAACCAGCTGAGACCAAGATGGTGATGAATCTGACCTCCAACAGACCCTGAGTCTCATTATATGTTGATTTTACTGCATTAGCATATTATATGACACAACTACCAGTGGCCAGGACTGGACATTAAGGAACAAAATATGGATACAAAAAAAGTGGTGGCACCCACTCCCTGGAAAAAGACCTGCCCTTTCCCCAGGAGATTAATGCATATGTCCCCTCATCCTTAGCCTCACTCCTCCTCCCTTTATCTCTACTCTTTAAAATTAAATCACCCTCACCAGGTGGGCGAGAAGTTGATTTGTGAACTTAGTTCCTGCTTCCCCATTCTTTGGCCACTGAATAAAGCTTGTGCTGTGTTGATCTCAGCTTCAGTTTCATTATTCGTCTACTTGAATCCGAACAGAAAAAGAATCACCTCCCACCCAGGCAGAGAACCTTGGCCAGGCTAGAGACCGAGCAGGGTCCACACATCTCAATTTTGTAACACTTTCTCTTGATTAGAAACCATCAACTTGTGCATGAAACACATCAGAATCGGGGGCTCAGACTTCTCGAATGTTTATGACAGATCACTCCCTTGATTCCATCTAGTAAACTAGCAGCTGCCCCATGAAGCATCCTTGCAGTAGTAGCAGCCATTTAAAGAGCCAAGGTGAGCCCAAACATTCCCTCAGGAGCAAGTAAATGTTCTCTTCTGCTCAACAGTATTCAAGGACAGGGACGTTGAACCTGGGCCTAAAATTCTCAGTAGCCATTTCAACAAGGGCTCATCAGGGAGCTGCTTTTAATACACGACAAAATGTCTCAGTGCTTTCACTCAGCAATCCCTTACCTTCGTGGCTTCTTGCCCTCCATCGTCAGCTGGTCCCACTTGAATTACCTTTTTATTTGTAATTCGTCTTGCAGGTGTAGCCAGTTATGGGTACGGTTGCCCAGGTTCCCTCAGCTGGAACTCCGTTTCCTGGCCAGAGAGAGCGAAGCTCAACCAAAGGAGATTCTGAGCTTTTATTTTTGTGAACATTGAGTGCAGCAACCACGGAACTGAATTTTAGAGGAACTGCCGTGTGCTTGAAGTTTCCTGCTCATCCATTTTGCTAGACTTCAAGACTTAGGTTTTATCATTTTCAGATTCCACTAGAAGGTGTTACTATCAGTAACTGATTTCAGAGCATGTGCTACTTCAAACCAAGGGTGACACAGCAACCGTCTGGCATCAATGACTCATTTTCACCCCTTTTATCAGAATCATATTTTTTCTATTTAAATAATGCCTTAGTCAGATGAGGTGGGGGTGGATGGGTTTCTGATCCTAACTGAACTAATGGCAGCAGTCAGACAGTGTTTGATCATTAAGGGATACTCACAGGGTCCCAAATAACAATGCTTATAAATCTATGATTATTGCAGGAAAAAGATACAACATAGCAATAGCATCAAGTAAGGATAAACCTTACAGCCAAAGTCTGCCCCCTAGCAAGGCATCCAGAGACCTAGCACGAGCTCTAAATGTCCTCTCTTTGCAAGGCCAGGCCAGGAGACACTTCTTTCACAGATCTGGAATCACTGATGGGTGCATGGGACACTTTGGGGCCCGGGAGCCCAAAAGGAGTCTAGACTGATCTTATGTGCTATTGATCACATAGGCACATTCTTGCTAAGTAGCCAGCCCCAACAGCACAGGCTTCCGTGAGGTCTTACTGAGACCAGATGCAAATCATGAATCTCATTGTTATCGATAAACAAGGCTGATGCATTGGGATATACTACCTTAGAACTCACCTTGAACCTATGGATACAAAGTAACACTATTAACCAGTACCTTTCATACCTTGATCAGGGATCAGTACCGTGCAGCTATGTCTCTTATTTTAGTAAAAAAGTTTAGGCTAATTCCACGTCTTGGCAATTGTAAATAATGCTGCTATGAACATTGGGGTGCAGGTGTCTTTTCTAATTAGTGGTTATTTTTTTCCGGATATATACCCAGGAGTGGAAATGCTGGGTCATACGGTAGTTCTAGTTTTAATTTTTTGGGAAACTTCCATACTGTTTCCCACAGTGGCTGTAAGAATTGACATTCCTACCAACAGTATATGAGGATTCCAGAGGTGACTACTTTTTAACGGTGGCCTGGCTTGGTCCTATGCTGTCTCCTGCTCCACATGTAACTCACCACCTCTGGTGCTTATGTACGGCCCTCCCTGGTAATCTATCGTGACATTCGGTTACTGGCAAGACTGTCCATGGCACATCTTCTAATTCAACTTCTTTTTTCCAGCCGTTAGACCCTTTGCAGGTCGCTGGCTCGCTCACTGAAGCAAATATCCTTGTTCCACTAGTACAGTCACTGCCTTCCTATGTCATTCTAAGGCTAAGGGAAACTCAGGGTGACCTCTCACTACTTAAACCTACACAGTTTTTCCTGCCATTTTTAGTTTGTGGTCATTGTACCATATTTTGTGGGAGAATTTTCAAAGGGTTACCATTTTTCTGGATTCCAAATAATTTTACAATGGTCGGGGAGAGAACAGGTTTTTGACATGTTTGTTCAGCTATGTACATTTTCCTGCCCAAGTCCACCTCTTTGTTCTTTTTTCATGTACTCTCTAGGGACCAATCTGAATGGGACCAGAGGCCAGTCCAAGGCTTAGGAATGGTGGACACAGGAGAAATCTCACCATTGCTAATCATGTTATCTTAGCCTCCCTATGGTACTCCTTCCTTTTGGGGGTTGATGGATACTTTCTGGGTAGAGGGAACTGACACCTAAATTAATTAATTCCAACCACTTGAGTTGGATCTAGTATAAGAAATCAGAGTTAAGCAGAAAAGCCTGACTCTTCTGAAACGCTCACCGAATTCTCTTCCCTAACCACTGATACCACACACAGAGCGATATATTGGGCCAGAGATGAGCAAGGGATTCTCTCTCCTATTTCCTGTCTCTTCCCACACTCATTTTTTTTTCTGTGGTGAAAACAGTTAAGAACCACCCTCTTAGTAAATCTCAAGTATGTAACACACTATGATTAACTATATTCACATTGCTGTTCATTAGATCTCCAGAACTTATTTATCTTTTTTTTTTTAAATCCATTCTGCCACTCTATGCCTCTTGTTGGAGAATTCAATCCATTTACATACAGAGTAATTATTGATAGGCAAGGAATTGCTAATGCTATTTGTAGTTTCTTTGTTCTTTCCTCCTCTCTTGCTGTCTTCTTTTGTGACCTGATGATTTTCTATATCGATAACGTTTTGATTCCCTTCTCTTTAACTTTTGTGTATATACTGTAGGTTTTTGCTTTGTGGTTACTGTGAAACTTAGACATCTCATAAGAGTTTCATCTGGGCTGATAACAACTTAACTTCAATTACATGCAAAATCTCTACCCTTTCCTACTTTCCCCTTTTATGTTTTTGATGTCAGTTTCACCTCTTTTTATATTGCATAATAAATGAAAAATTTTTGTAGTTGTATTTATTTTAAAATATTTTTGTGGGAGAGGGTATAGCTCAGTGGTTGAGTGCTTGCTTAGCATGCAAGAGGTCCTGGGTTCAATCCCCAGTACCTCCATTATAAATAAATAAATAGATCTTTGAACAACTAAAAAAACTGTCAACCTTCATGAGTCACTTTGTTTGAAGTCTTTATTGTGTATATATATCATGTAACTTTTTTGACCCACTCTTAAAGTCTTTTCCTTTTATTTGATGAATTTATATTTCTGTTATTGTTATAATATGTGCTTCTTGAATTTTTCTGTGATGTTATCATTTTTAAAACTTAAAAAAAAGTTTTTGTGCTCTCTTGGCACTATTTTGTTTTCTTTCTTTTGTTTGTGACAAAAATGTCCTGCTACCTTTACTCTTCCGAAGAATATTAGCTACAATATGACAACGTATAATCTATACAGAGGTAAAAAGATAAGAATCCCCAAATTCTACAATTAGGCCACCTTTTATTCATATGTAGGTCAAAATAAAGAGGTTCACAGATATACGAGGTCTTAGAATATTTCATAATGTCTATTTCTTAAAAAAATCTGGATAAGTGCACATTACAAAAAAATAAAAGCAGAATGAAATAAAGAACTCATGAATAACTGATGAGTAACACTCAGGTGGTGAGTATTCGTGTTCCAGGGCTCTGTGTGTTCATTTCATTTAATTCTCACAATACCTCTGTAACGTAGGCACTGTTATTACCCCAATTTTACAGCTAGGAAACTGAGACAGAGAAATGAAGTAATTTACCAGCGTCATAAAGCTTATCAGGCAGTGAGGGTAGGAATACAGGCAACTGGCCGTGTAAGACTATGCATCTAACCATTATGCTCTACTGTGGAAAAGAAAAAACGGAGGAACATGCTATTAAAGGAATACCAGTGAATATCAAATAAGCTCAAATTAGAATGAGCCCAAATGACTATAGAAATTATAATTAAAATCCATAATATACTTGATTTGAATGTCACAAAATGTAAATAGAATAATTTGTGGAAGATTACCAGGAAAAAAATTACAGAAGGTAGAAAAAAAGGGAGGAAGGGACGTGGCAGAGAGAAGAGAGAGTTTGTTAAAGTAAAATAAATCTATAATCTTTCATGGGAGGTGCCAACATATTTTGTTCTTAAGGTTTAAACTTATAAATATGTATTTAAAACTTTAACATTATAAAGAATAAATAAAAATAGTTAAATACCACAGAGAACAACAAATTAAATAAAATCTTTACCAAAGTCAATCAATAAGACAAAAAATGAGTGACAAGATACATAAATGATTAATTCAGGAAATGCAAAACGTCTGAGTTCCAGAAAGAAAGTGGAGGTGGTGGTGTGAGAGAGTAGGAGGAAAAATAGAGCACAGATCTACAGCCATAAAGAAGATATAATTTCTTGTATTTTATTTTTCATTCTCAAGATAGCCAGGGAGAGGGTGGTACAGGGCTCCCTTAAAGTTAGTGGTCTAGAATTCTACCTTAAGTCCAAGCACTTGGCAACACAAACTCATTTGCTCTTATTCTGTGTCCTTGTTCACTACCTAAAATATTGCAGGTATTTCTCCCACACCCTTTTCACAGCTGCCTTCACCTCCATGTTCTTGAGGCTGTAGATGAGGGGGTTCAGCATGGGTGTGACCGCACTATACTGCAAGGAGGAGAGCAAATCCAGGGAGGAACCAGAGGAAGGCATGAGATAGCGAACAAAACCTGAGCCAAAGAACAGGATCACCGCAATGAGATGGGAGGAGCAGGTGGAGAAGGCCTTGCTTCTGCCTGTAGTGGAGCTGATGCTCAGGATGGTGGAGACAATGCGAACATAAGAGAAGAAGACTGGGAGGAACGTTCCAAAACCATGCAGTAAGATTAAGCAGATCAAGATGTCAATACTGACAGAGATATCAGAGCAAGACAGAGGGAAGAGGGAGGGCAGTTCACATGTGTAGTGGTGTATGATTTGAGCCTCACAAAAGTCCAGGTTAATAGCCAAAAGCACAATGATGACTGAATTGAAAGAGGCCAGACCCCAGGAGGCCAGTACAAGCTTTATGCAGAACTGGCTGCTCATCACTTGGCTATAAAACAGTGGATGGCAGATGGCGACATAGCGGTCATAGGCCATCACTGAGAGCAGAAAGGCTTCGGTCCCTGCAGTGATAAACACAAAGAAGACTTGAGTCAGGCAGCCCTCAACAGGGATGGTTTTCTTCTCAGACAGGAGGTCCTTCAGTAGCTTGGGCACAGTGACAGAAGAGAAGCAGAGGTCTAGGAATGAGAGGTTACTTAAGAAGAAGTACATGGGCGTGTGGAGGTGGGAGTCAGTCCTGATCACCAGCAGCATCATCAGGTTCCCCATCATGGTCAGGAGGTAGATCCCCAGGAAGAGCACAAAGAGCAGAGCCTCGATGTGGGGGTCATCAGACAGCCCAGTGAGAATAAACTCAGTGATGGTGCTGTGGTTCCTCAAGGCCATTTGTGGAGGACCTTTCTTTGGAGTGAAATAGAAAGAGGGATGAGAGCGTCTGTCTCCTCCAGAGCTTCACCCCTCTTCTCACACATCCTTCCCTGCTCTGCTTAGACTCTGCGCTCAGACATCTCAAAGCTGCCCTAACTGTATCTCAGTGTTTTCATCCTGTTTTGTGGTCACTGATCTTGGGTCCCAGTCTTCACATACTTCAGAGAATCCCATTCTTCTTCCATAGGCATTTACTGGGAAAATGAGTATCTCTGGCTTACCTCTACCTTCACAGTATTTAGATTTCACTCTGTCCTTCCTATCCTTTAGAAATTCTAAAATTTCTAGCACAAGTTCTAGCACAAATCTAAACCTTCTCTTCTCTCTTCAGTTTCCCAATCATATTTTTTTGTTGTTGTTCAAAATCTTAATAGGATTGACATCCAGTTGGAGCAGTAGGTACAGTGCCAAGGGCCACAATTCTTTTACGGCTGATGGAAATGTTTTGTTTTGTTTTTTTAAAGATCAGAAGGAAAAAAATGCAGCCTGGATTCTATTTCTCTCTATAACTGTAATCATAAAGCATAAATTTTAATATATTTTATCAAGAAGGGGACTACAGTGGCATAAGTGCCTGGGGCCAATGAAAGTCATGATGTGCCCTGCTCCGTCCTTCATAAATAGCACATTTCAGTTTAATAGGATTGTATTAAATACAGAGAACTTTATTAATTATCTTCATTGTTTCAAGGCAATGCTGTGAGTTTTGACAGGGAATTATTATCCTTGGGACAGGGAATTTTATCCCCATTTACCCAGGAGAAGTCTGCTACTAAAGAATATTTGGCAATGTCATGTTGACAAGTAGAAGAAACAGGAAATAAACCACATTATGTTCTAACATTATCAGCCCAATATCTAGGCTTAGTCCCCAGGAATAAGGAACACTTTTCTTACTCTGACATTAAGAGCACTTCCTCATCTGCCCCTTAAACTTTTAGCCATTTTGGCTGCTTTCAATACAGAAAGGTCTATTTCTATTCTTCTTCTTTCAAATGTCCTCCTAATTCCACTGATTCAAATTCTCCTGGCCCTTCCAATGTGCCCTATAAACCGACTTATTTCCTTAGAGCCTGTCTTGCCTGCTCTACCCTTTAACCCACAGCTCTCTGTTGAAATCACTGGACCCCTTGGTCTCAGCTGCCTTATGTCATAGTCTAAATTCTGTTTCTTTTCTCATGTTAAATATACATCTTGGTTTTCCTTCCTGGATTGTGAGTTCCTTGACAATAAGGGCTATAACTTAACAACAACAATGATAAATCAGCATTTCTCTGGCTCTGTCCCCATCCATTCTGTCCCCACCCATGAGCTTCTGATCACCTCTCAAATTCCTCTTAGATTATCTTGGAATGATCTCTCTATGGCATCTCATTTGTGCCTCAGACAAGCCCTCCTGACTCCTCTAAGCAAAGTCTCATCCCTTCATTCCAGTGGCCCCAGTTGTACTACTGCCTGGCAGAAACGTTACTGATGTTATTGTCCACCAGCGATGCCATGCTGCCTGCCTATGTTGCATAGGGGCTACTGCTGCTGAATGTGCTGTCTCATGTCCTTGCAACATCCTTTGATGCCCTCTCTTTTTTGTATAATCCACTAGCACATTTGCCACCATTACAAGAAGCTCTTGCATTCATGGTATGGATACTCTGTTGCCCCAGGAGGGTCAGAGTGAAAAGATTCTTACAGTTTTCTTTTAAACTTCTTTTTCACCCTCTTACTCTAGGTATCAGCTTTGTGTCCAAGAGGATCACTGGTGAGTAGTTTATATTAGTGCCGATACTAAGAATCACTTTGAACCCTAATTTCTAGGACTTTGTGGTAAGTCACTGTCTTATGTGACGGTTCCTGCCTCACTTGGACATTTTGGGGCTAATTGGCCAGTATTCTGTTTTTGTCCATCAGTCCACAATCTGATCCCATGAGAGGCTTCTGTCCTCACAAAATTATACAGTCTTGCTGATTCAGAGAGCTCTGTTTCTGACCTATACAGCTTGCCAACAATCTATCATCAAGAGATGGAACTTATATCAAGAACTTACATCAAGAGAAGCTTAAATTCTGATTTCTTTAACAAACATATCAAAAGAACTTATATCAAGAGAAGCTTATATCAAGAGAACTTATATCAAGTGAAGCTTAAATTCTGATTTCTTTAACAAACCTATGTGCCAGGAAAAACAGGGCAATGTTCACCTTTGTGTGTCTTCAGGAGGTTACCTTTGATCTTCTGTTGGTGAAGCAGAACCAGCTGGAGAAATTACTTTTGAGGATCCTGCATGGATACAAGTGTCAATGCTGTTGAAAGCAGTATCTTGAATCTCTACCAGCAAAGTGAAATGACGAACAGAAGCCAGTCTTTCCCCAAATTTAGATATTTCAAAATATTTATTGATACGGCTATCTTGAAAATTGCTTCCATTCCTCCACTTTCACTCACAAAGGGGGACCTGGCCACAGTGTCCACAGGGGCTTCAAGCTCTCATATTAAGAACCTGGCCTTAAGAACTGTAGTATTTGCAGAGAATCATGTTCTGTCCTGTCCAACATCCACACTTTGTATGAATGAAGGCGGCAGCTACTTCTCTGCGTGTGATTTTCAAGTTATCACTAAGAAAGGAACCTCCCTCTCCCTCACCATTCCTAGATAACACCTCAGACTGATGCCCGAGGTTTCTTTCATGACCAGGGACAATGCTTTTCATTTGAATTCTAGATCATAAGCATAAAAGCATTTTTAAGCATAAAAATAAGTCACACTTGCGGTCACTCTTAGGAAGGGAAGATGTTGGCTTCATTGAATCCTACTGTATAAAAGACTGATGCCAGATTTACAATATTGGGTGAGAGCAGGAAAAGACTAAAGGGAAAGACAGGGAGGTTGATCATGGAGGGGCAGGAGATGTAAAATGAGGATTTCAGAAGTGTTTTAGATAAGCACCCTTGTCACCATTTTACCAACAGACACTTCATATCCATGACACGCCTGGATCAATTTCTCCTACAAAGAGATGAAGCAGGTTATTGGGTATGTTTATGAATTTATGGTTTTCAGGAGGTTCATTAAATTCAATATCTTCTCTAATTCAGCTGTTAATACAGAAAAATCACAGGTTTATTTCACTGATTTAGGATTAAGCCCAAAGTTAAAAGGAACTGATGGAGATATGTTAGTTACCTGATCTCACTCAAGGATCAGCTATTTGAGAGCATAAAATAAAGAGGTTCTTTAGGTGTCTGTCAAAGAGCCTTGCTTACATTGACTGCTTAAAAATGTTTCTGGAATAAAGAAATGAGTGAAGGGTGTGTGTGGAGGGTCAGGCTGGACAGGGTGACTTGAGTGGGTTGAGGGGTAACAGTCAGACCCTAGGTGCAGGGGGAGGAATCTGAACTTGGGAGAAGAATATCAGCTCCGGAAGCAGGAAGGACCAAAGGCAAGCTTCATCCACTCGAAATGATTGTCAGAGCTGTCCCCTCCTGTGCTCCTTCACACTAGGCACAGTGTCTCCATGGTTACTAGATATGAGGGTGATGTTAATAACAGAAAAATAAATCTACTGCAGTTCTTCTAACTGGAGTACTGAGCAAGCAGATAAATAAGTACCTCAAAACAGTGCAATATCTATCTCTGATGTCCGCATTTCAATTCCAGGCTTTGGCTTTTTGCAATCTTTTGCAATCCTAAAGCAAGAGGATTTATGTTTATATTTTAAAGTGTCATTTTCCTCAGCTGTTAAGCAGGGAGGGAAGAAAGACCTTTCTGAGAAGGTGTCCAAAGCAGTTGTACAAATGCACCATTTGGAGAAACAGATGTCAGAGTCTCATCCAGGAGAGATGATCTGCCGAGGAGTAGGATAGTTTAGGGTTGAGGAATGGGTGGATCAGGAGCCTCCTGCTTTAGGACTAATGGAATGGATCATGAAGTGGCAGGAAGTGGAGGTGGGGGAGAGAATAAACAGCAGAATTAAAACACACACAGAACTTTACAGGTGGAAAAATAGGTGGAATACCAGAAAATCAGAGACGACATTACCATTCTCCTGGCTCTTCTGGGAAGAGGCAGCTCCATATGTTCCATCCTTGCCATCATGGTTAGGCAAGTCATAGGTAAAGTCTCCCTGCAAGAGAACGTCTGTCACAGGAGTCTGACTCTTTACAGAGTAGGTAGCTTTTTCTCTTTGCCATCAACTAATTTAGGACGTTCGAATAGCTCAAGCCCTGGAAGCACTGGGTATGCCGCAGTATCAGGATATTCCCCTGAATAACTAAGCCCAGAGTGGGGTCATGCTGGAACGCAGGACCCAGTATAGAGAGGCAAGGACAGTTTCCCCAAAACTCGTACAGCAGGCAAATATTTTGTGAAAAGCTTCTCGCATGATCTCAGGTGCAGTAATGTGCCTTCTCTTTGTCTCCTCTGTGGTTCTGAACACTCTTTTAAGAGCATGGTTTTAGGAAATCACTCTAATGGAACCAATCAGGAGGTGATTTTCTTAGGCAGCCGTGGGCTGCGTTGGGCACCCAGGGGCAGCGGGGCCACTGCTCTGTATTCTCTGAAGTCCCAGCCTGAAGCCAAGCTCTGGACTCACTAAGTACACAGTTTCCAGTTAACCAGAAGGTTGCACTTAGTAGGAGGCACAAGAGATTCTCTCTAGAGCAGTATTTGGAGTTTCTGAAGTAAGGCAATTATTTAAAACCTAGAAGAGAATTCTTATTAGGCTTGGGGTGGCGCTAAGAAAAGGAGAAAGGGAGAATAATACAGAGATTTAAAGAAATATTTATTTGCTGAGAAATGGACAGTTTCCTCAGGCAACATGGAGCTGAGAATGCTCTTAAGGAATTGTCACGGGAGCTGAGCTATGACACAGTGCTGATCTCCAGGTCTTTTTTGAGTGTACATTTGAGTTTTCCTTATTTTCACAACAGGGTTGTCTATTATAACAACTAAACAAGAGGAGATAACTCTTACCTTGAGAAAATTATTGAGCTTTAAGAGTTTCCATTGTAAGCATATAGTGAAACTTTAAAAGAGTTTGTTAAAGAGTAATGATTCAAGTATATAATCAGTTATTTTAAATAAATCCTATAATGGGATTATAAAATGTCTAAAGTCAAAAATTTTTATTCCTTATTTGAGGCAAAAGAGTCACCAACACTCTAATGCAATTTATGTGTATGTAACAAACACAGGAGATTTGCTCAAATTAGCCCACGTGATGCAAACATCAATAAAACATTTATTTAGTCTCCATTTCTTCAGTAAAGAGTGAGTGCCAGGCACTGAGAGAGATGTGAGAGTTTCCAGAACGGGATGTGCTTTTTCTCATCCTCTTAAGTCCTCCTAGGTGAAAGCAGGCATTGTCTTTAACGGTCATCCTTTGAGAGAGGTTAAATCCAGACTCAGATGACTGCTTCCTGTCTGACGGCACGTCAACAAATAAATATTTTAATTCTAGAAAGCAAACGTTACCTTTTGTAGTAAAAGCCAATTTTGTATGATTTTTGTGGGGTTGGGGAAATATTGATCTTTTACTGGCATTGCATCTGAAAACATGAGTATAAATAAGGTAAGAGTCGTTATCATTTCTGGCCATTTAGGACTTGACATGAGTGAGTGAGAGACAGACCCGTCTTACTGGTTGACCAGTAGTGATTTCGTGTCGCCTTCTTGGTCGTCTGGGAAGAGAGGGGCATATGTGAGTGGCACTAGAACTTTTCAAGCCGCCAGCTGATCCAGAACAGTCCTTTTGTTTGTTTATGTTTGTATGTAAGATAAAAAATAATATATTCAAGGCTGAAATATGTTTGAAAACATTTGATCTGGTTTAGCCCTTCATTTTAAATGAAAATAATAAAAGTGACGTAGAAGATGAGACAGTTGGAGGCAAAGCATGGTTTTCAAGCAGTAAGTTTTTGTGATATTCATAATTTCATTTATGCCGCCAGTCAGGCGCAACCAACAGGACTATGAGAATTTTATACTCTTATCAATGAGAAAAATGTATGAGAATGACATAATGGAGAATAGGTTTCATGGAGTCCTTGGTTCATAGTAGGTATTTTAATATTTGTTATGTAAAGGTATGAATAAACATACTCTATTTTGTATATGCTGCACTTGAGATATATGTGTCACATGTGGTAGGATGTGTGGGTCTACGGTCAGGAGGTTAGTTTGGACAACAGATACAGATTAGAGAGTCATAACCATATAAGTGGTCATTAAAACCATGGTGGTGAATAGACTGATCCCAAGAAAGACTGTGTACGGAAAAGGAAGCTTCCCAAGGACAGAATTGTGGAATAGTATCGCTTATAGAGATAGTAAGGAAGGGGAAACTGCAAATAGACTGAGGTGGGGTTGTCTTTGGATCCAGGAGTGACATTTAGAGGATCCAAAACCAGAGTCACCAGAGAAAGAAAAGGATCATCAATACTGTCAAACTGCATCAGTTACTGATGATAAAGACTCAAGGACCTGGAGGCACCGCTTCAGGGAATATCCCTTAGTAATAAGTCCATTGATTTACATAAATTTCTACTGATGTTCCACACCAAGATTGCATTAAGTATCCATCTTCTGATCTCTAGAAGCATCTTGTACATAGCCTGAAATAAAAATCCCACAATTATGACACAGTTACCTGTTTACATATCTGTTATTTCCACTAGACAGTCTGCCTGAAAGCAGAAGCTGTGTCTTCATTCATCTTTGTACCTTGACAGTCCTAGTTGGTGAATCAGTATGTTATGAAGAGATGAGCATGAGTTTAAAGATAAAAGAGAGATAAGGCCGAGGACAACAGAGATGAGAAAGGATAATGATTTTATTTTAAAAGATGGGATGAAATAGCATATTAATACCTATGGAAAAATGTTTATACTGAACCCAACACCAAGTGCAGTGTGAATGGGAGGAGGAACGAGAACAGCTGGTAGATCCAAACAGTGAAGGAGAAAAAGGAGTTTAGGGATGACTTCCCACCTTCTGGGCTTAAGTGTACCTGAATTGTAGTAGCCCAACCTCCGTTCTCCGATCAGCCCATTACCTGGGTATAAACAATCCAGTCCCTCGGTCACAAATGACAAGTCTAGGAGTGGAGATTAGACTTAACCAGTCTCATACTTCTCCCTCTTTATACATAAATATGGTCAGATCTTTTTATTAAAAAATCAAAAATTTAGCACAGGAAAGTATATGAAATATCTTGTAATAACCATAATGGAAAAGAATATGAAAAAAATTTGTATACGTATAATCGAATCACTTTGATGTACACCCAAAACTAACACACCACTGAAAATCAAATATACTTCAATTAAAAAAATGAAACAAAATTTCTCATCTTGACACCATCTATTGTTACTTTCCTCTTTCATTCTTTTTTTTTCTTGCTTTCATTCCTTTTAATACTAAATTCCTTGACAGTGTGATCTAAATTAACTGTTTTATTTTATATCTTCCTACTTACTCAGCACCCTGATATCTGGCTTCCACCCCACCACTGCTGCCACTGGTATTTCTTATACGTATTTCTGGAATGAGAGACTATTTTATAGCATGAGGAACTGGTCGGTGGGGGTAGATGGCCCAGGATTAATTAGCTCAAACCAGTTCTCAAGACAAATTACTGACAAGTCCATCTAAATAAATGTGAATTTGCCTAAAATCTCCACTGCCAAATTTAGATTTAACATATAATGGGATGGTTTCATTCCCTCTGGTGACATAAACAATCCTTTCTTAAAAATATCACTTTATTGAGGTATGACCGACATAAAAAAAGGTCATACATATTTAATGTATACAACTTCATGAGTTTGGAGATAAGTGTACCCTTGTGAAGCCATCATGACAATCAATGCCATAAACATATTCATCACCTTCAAAAGTTTCATCCAGCCTTCTTTATTTTATTTTATTGTGATAAGAACATTTAACATAAGATCTACCCTCTTAGCAAATTTTTAAGTTACAGTACAATATTGATAAGCTACCAGTTAAGTCTGATGCAGAAACTTATTCCAGTCACTTAATTACGAGCTCAGTGAAATTTCATAATTCCTCAGTCATACATGGTTTAAAGATACTCACATTTTCATCTTGATGTCTGTTGTCACAGGTAATGTTATGCTTTGTGCCGGCACCCACTGTGGTGTTTGTGACGGGACATCTACTTCACATCAGTGGCTTCCTTAGTCCTCTACCAGCCTCCTGCTCCACATAGGACCCATCCCTTCTTGGCCTGAGGTATGTCTCACTCCCTGCTGGCAATCTGTGTCTTTAATCCTCCTCATCCAGTTGTTGGCAATACTGACCACGCTGAATCCTCTGATTCAACTCCTTATTCCACTCATGGTACACTTCGCTGGTCACTAGCGCTCTCACTGTAAGGTAATATCCAACACCTCTAGCGGAAACACTGAAATCTTCTTCTGTCCTCCCGTGCCATTCTAAGTCCAAGAGAAACTCAGGAAATTGTCTCCTATCTACTTAGATCTACATGGGAAATAAAGTTTTAACTTGTTTTAAAAGTCTTTCAGTATGTGTTAGAGTGTAAATGAAGGTGATTGTTGAGTTAGGGGACATTATTTGCTATTCTATGAGCAAATTGTAAGAATTTTAAAGTGTTATTAGAAGTGATGTCATTATTATAAGCCTCTTAATTTGGTAACAGCTGCAGTGATTTGTAAGAAAAGACTGCTCCTGTGTTGACCCCAGGAATGGTTGTTTAGGTCATCTATGTAGTCAGTTCAGGGCTTCCTTCAGGCCTAAAGGAAGGAAGGAATACGGTTTAGTTCCCAGTAAAATACCTCTTCTAAGAAGCCTCTCCTGGGTCTGTTGGCTGCACACGGGGTTGAGGCATCCACTGAGAAAACAACAGAGGCTCAGTTCAGACTCTGCAAAATGTGGAGGCAAGTGCACAGGAGCAGTAAGAGCAGCAGTCAGGGAACAAGGAACACAGAGTTCAATAGATAGGTGTACCCAAAGAATGTAGAAATTTTGTTGTGACCCACCAGAAAAATTATTTCCTTAGTTCAACTTTATTTTTTGTCAAAATTTATAAAACTCGATCTCCATCTTTGTGGGGTTGTTGTTGTTGTTGTTGTTGTTGTTGTTTTTAGTTAAGAGGTCTTGAAGACTGATTTATTTGTGATGGCCTCACTGTAGGGAGATGTAACACCATCAGTAGAAGCTTGTATCTTCCAAGCGGAGTGTGAGAGCAGCTGAATTACCAAGAAGGCTGAATTCACACTCAGCAAATCTGCATTAAATTCAGGGAATATAATTCTCGCAATTATACTGAGTAAATGTGACTTAGTTCACCACCTGAAATATTGCAAATATTTCCCCAGTGTCCTTTTCACAGCTGTCTTTACCTCCTTGTTTTTGAGGCTGTAGATGAGGGGATTCAGCAGGGGTGTGATCACACTGTACTGTATGGAGAAGAGTAAATTAAGGGAGGAACCAGAGGGAGGCATGAGATAGCGAAGCATCCCTGAGCCGAAGAACAGGATCACCGCAACGAGGTGGGAGGAGCAGGTGGAGAAGGCCTTGCTTCTGCCTGCGGTGGAGCTGATGCTCAGGATGTTGAGTATAATACGGACATAGGAGAAGAAGATTGGGAGGAAGTTTCCAAACCCAAGGAATATAGTGGATAAGGACAAGATACTGATACTGATGGAGATATCAGAGCAAGACAGAGGGAAGAGGGAGGGCAGCTCACACATGTAGTGGTGTATGGTTTGAGC
Source organism: Camelus dromedarius (assembly GCF_036321535.1). Taxonomy (NCBI): domain Eukaryota; kingdom Metazoa; phylum Chordata; class Mammalia; order Artiodactyla; family Camelidae; genus Camelus; species Camelus dromedarius. The sequence continues at coordinate 52,765,692 of NC_087446.1, read as the reverse complement.
ATCACAGAAGTCCAGGTTAATAGCCAAAAGCTCAATGATGACTGCATTGAGAGAGGCCAGACCCCACGAGATCACCACCAGCCTCACACAGAGTTGGTGGCTCATCACTTGGCCATAGACCAGCGGGTGGCAGATGGCGGCATAGCGGTCATAGGCCATGGCAGAGAGCAGATAAGCTTCATTCCCTGGACCGAGGAACACGAAGAAGATCTGGGCCAGACAACCTTCTACCGAGATGGTTTTCTGCTCAGACAGGAGGTCCTTCAGTAGCTTAGGCACAGCGACACAAGATAAATAGAGGTCCACGAATGATAGATGACTCAGAAAGAAGTACATGGGCGTGTGGAGGTGGGAGTCAGCCCTGATCACCTGCATCATCGTCAGGTTCCCCATCATGGTCAGGATATAAAACACCAGGAAGAGCACAAAGAGCAGAGCCTCGATGTGGGGGTCATCAGACAGCCCAGTGAGAATAAACTCGGTGATGGTGCTGTGGTTCCTCAAGGCCACTTGTGGAGGGTCTGTCTGTGGAGTACAACAGAGCAATGAGATCACCTGTGGCTGTTCCTCTCTCCTTCAGTTCATCATCACTTCTAATCATCCCTCCCTGGTCATCCTGGATGCTGGGTCCTGGATGCTTGAATTATTATAATAATTCAAAGTTATCCTCACTGATGTCAGTAGAAATTTAGAAATTTTATCTTGTTTTGTTATTATTGATCTTGGGTTATAGTCTTCACACACTTCAGAGAGTCCTACACCTTTTCCATGGGGATTTAATTGGAAAAATGAATGTATCTGGCTTATCTACGCATAGATGGATGATATGTAATTTCAGCTGGATTCTTCTTATAGTTTAGAAATTCTTATAATCATTCAGATTTGAAAAACATTATAGCACATATCTTCAAAAGTTGTTCTAAACCTTCTCTCAGCTCCACATTTCTCAATTATTATTTCTTTTTTCATAGTCACCCAATAGCTTTTAAGGTTAACAGTATATTAATTTTTAGTAAGGTTTTTGCATGTAGGGTCTTTTTTAGATCACTGTTTCAAGTTGTTCCCCCTGGGCATTTATGATTTATTTTGGCAGGTACTCATGTCCATTTTACTCATGGGAAAACTGATATTCATGGAGATTTTGTAGTGTCATGTTGAGAAACAGTGTTTGAGCCAGGAAATAAATTCAACTGTTATTTTCTAAATCAGTTCTCTGCTTGGTGCACAGCATTATAGACTGTTTTTCCTATGCTTACAGTTGGAGTCCTTCATTTTTCCTTAATCTTTCAATCAGTTAGTTTGCCTCTGATACCAGATAGGTTTATATTATTCTGTGAGTGTGCTCACAGTGTTTTCTACTTCAAAAGTCCTCTTTCTTAATTCAGCTAATCCAAATTCTCACGGGTCTTCCAGCCTCAGCTTCCCTCTTGTGAAGTATGTGTTGACTGCTCTCTCCTCTAAATCCACAGCTCTCTATCCAAACACTGGGTTCCTTGCGTCATGTCATAGTCTGAAATTTGCTTTTATTCTCATTTAATGTTAAGCATGTATCTCAGTTTTCCCTCTAGACTGTGAACTCCTTGAGAACACGGACCCCCATCTAACAACAACAACCATAACTCACCATTTCTTTGACTTCCTTTCTGCCCGTTCTGTGTTAGCTTCAGATTAGGCCTTTCAGATGATTCTGAAACTTCCCACATGACATCTCACCTGTGCCTCAGACAAGAGCTCTTGACAACTCCAATCACAATCTCCTTCTTTCACTTCACTGTTTCCAATAGCACTGAAGCCTGGCAGAAGTGTTGCTGACGTTGCTGTCCATCAGTGGTGCCATGCTACCTACCCAGGATGCACTGGGCTGCTGCTGCTGAATTTCAAGGATGCTACTATCTACATGGATCACGTTATCTTATGTCACTGCAGACTCTCTGATGAGATCTCATTATTTTCTTTTAAAGAATGCACAGGCCTTTTGCCATCATGTAAGAAGCTCCTTATAGTTTTGGTGTGGATGCATTATTCTTTCATTGTTCTATAAGGGTCAGAGTGAAATATCACTATAGTTTTCTCTTAATCATATCTTTTATCCTCAGTCTCATTTAGGTGTCCAAGAGGACCAGGATGGTGAGCAGCACATATGAGAAGGGATACTATACCTAGAATAATTTTGAATCCTAATTTATAGTTCTACAAAGTAGGTCATGTCCTATTTATGAAAACTACTGCATGACTTGGACATTTTCAACTAACTTACCAGTCTTCTGCTTCTGTTTGACACTCTGCTATCTGACTCAAAGTAGACTTCTGAACTTACAAAATTTTTTTCCCCTCCTTTTTTGGTTGTATTAGGTAGAACTATTATAGTTGGACTGCATGTACACATTATATTGCATGTAAATACATATATAAAGTATACTGCACATTTTTGTAGTTTACATGTATGTACTAATTATTGTTTCTAAGAACAGATTAGATCTTTAGCTTTTTAAACTTACATAGTTATCAAAGGAATAAAGCCAACTACAAAATAATCTTAAAACTGTTTTTTTTCAGAATACCTGTTTCTGGCCATTCTATCCTTGCAAATGATCTATGACCCCAAATTAAATAATCAAAAGAAGCTTAAATTCTGATCACATTAACAAGCCCATCAATTTAAGCTTGAGCTCATCTTACCCAAATCTAAGTTACCCGTGGGCCTGCACAAACAGGGTAATGTTCACTTTTCTGTGCCTCCAGGACTTTGATGTAGTGATGCAGAAGCATAAGCCGCTGGAGGATTTACTGCTGAGGATCCTGCATGGATAAATTTGTAAATGCTATTGAAAGCAAAACTTTTTCATGAAGTTTATAAAAGCAAATTAAAATAATAAGTTGAACTTATTTCTTTTGTGGAGCTTTGATGTTTTTATGTATTTTAATTATTTGGATTTTTAAAGCTACCCTGAAAATTGCTTCTTTTTTTCCACTTTGGCTCACTGGGACACCTGACTACAGTGGCCATGACAAGGTCAGGCTTTCACATTAAGTGAGATTAGTTGTGGAATCTCTTGTATTTCTTCAGCATAGTATTTCTGAAGAATCCTCTTTCTCTCTTATCCTACAACCACATTTGGTGTGTATGAAGACGTTAACTGTATCATGTGATCTGCACGGTATCACAGAGCAGGGAGTCCACCCACCCTGCTCATCTTAGAGAACCTCACACAGATGTGATGGATTTCTTTAAACACTAGTATAAAGTCTTGCAATTCAATTCTAGATCAAGCCATTAGGGGATAAACCTGAGTTTTCATTTACTTATGGAATAGAAAGTATTGGCTTCACTTCATACAGTCTTATGACACTGAGTCAGATTTATATAAGTGTGAGAACAGAAGAAATCGTGGAAAGTGAACAATGGAGCAGTAGATCACAGCAAAGGGAAAAAGCTGTGAAAAGGGGATTTTAGAGGTGTTCTAGACAAGCCTTGATCACAGTGGTTGTTTAAAGACATTTTTGAAATGAATAAATGCATTAATGGTGTCTGTGGGATGTTAGCCTTTACACGCTGGCTAAAGGGACCCCGAGTACTGAGGGTCGATATTTAGACTTTAGGTGCAAGAGGGAGAAATTTGATCAACAGAGAAAGATAGCAGTGCTGGAAGGATGAAGGGACTAAAGACAAATTCATCCACTTGTAATTATTCTCCTAGCTGTCCACTCCTGTGTTCCCTCGCACTATTCATACTGCCTCCGTGGGAACCAGATCTGTTTAACTTACAGAATATGTTTACTGACATCACTCTAAAGGAATTCTGGCCAATTAGGGGAATAATTAGCTCCAGAAATCCAGTATCTATCCCTGATACCCTTATTTCATTCTGGGTGCCAGCTTTCTGCAGTGAGAGGATTTATGCTTAGGTTGTAAGGTGTCCCAGTCCCCAGTGTTATACAGGGAGGGATGAGAGACCTTTCTGATTTACTTTGCAGGGCAGCTGGAACAGATGCATCTTTGGAAGAGTAGAGATATCTGGGGTCCGTTCAAGGAGAGGAGGTGGCATGCCAAGGAGTGGGAAGTTACCATTCCAGCCCAGGGGGAATGCAGTATAGTGGGATCTTCTGACTTTAGAATGAATGGAATGCATCACAAAGTGGTAGTGGATAGGAGTGGAGGAGAGGACAACCAGCAGATTAAAGCACACACAAAACTTCCCAGGGAGAAAAATATGGGGACATCAGAAAATCAAGGAAGATATTACCATTTTTTGATTTTTTCTGGAGGGAAGCAGCTCCTGAGTTTTCTGTCTTTCGTGTCACAGGCTGACACATCAGTGGTAAAGTCCCCCAGAAGAACACCTGTCACAGGACTTTGACACTCAACATATCAGATTTTTTCTTTGCTGTCAATGAGTGCAGGGCATTCGAGAAGTTCAAGCTCTAGAAGCACTGGAAATGTCACTGATTCAGGATTATTCTTCTTTATATCTTAACTTAGAGTGGTCTCATTCTGCAATGCAGACCACTATATGGAAAGACAAAAACAATCTCCCTAAAGAAGCTCAAATTCTGCACAACTGGCATATATTTCTTTAAAATCTTCTCACATGATATCAAGTGCAGTGATGTGCCTTCTTTTCATTTATTTCCTCTGTGGCTCTGAATATTATTCTATGAGCATTGATTAAATAAATCAGTCTTTAACGGAACCAATCAGAAGGCCATCTGTGCTTAGGCAGCCATGGGTTGGGTCAGGCACCCAAGGGAAGCTGGGCCACTGCCCTGTATCCCCTGAAGTCTCAGTCTGATGCTGAGCTCTAGAGTGACTAACCTCAGAGTTTCCAATTAACTAGAAATTCAAACCTCGTAGGAGGCACAAGGGTTCTTTCCAAGACAGTATTTGAAATTTCTCACTTGAGGCAATTATTTGAAGTCTACAAAAAGCTATTATTAGGTTAGTTGAGAATGAAAAGGGGAGAATAAAAAAGGGATTGAAAAATTAATCTGCTGGAAAAGGGACATTTTCCTCATGACCATGTGGGGCTGAGAATGCCCTTTAGGAATTCTCACGGACTCTGAGCTATGACACATCATTGAGCTCCAGGTCATTTTTGATTGTAGATAAATTTTTTTTATATACAGCAAAGATGTCCTTTATATTGATTAAATGAGAAGAGATAACCCCACCCTAGGAAAATTACTGGGCCTTGATTTTGTAGATTTTCTATAGTCCAAGCATATAATGAATTTCTAAATAGTATGTTAAAGAGTTACTAATTCAAGAATACTATGAATTAGTATAAAAATTTCTGCTATGTGTTATTAAAATGCCTAAAGTCAACTTTTTTGATTTCTTATCTATGTTAGTTAGATAATGACATTTCTTATCTAGTTAGTTAGATAATGATAACATTATCAAAATTTAATGAAATTTACCTACAACTAAGAAACGCAGAGGACACGTCTCCATTAATTTAATCAAAGTCATGTATGGTCAGTCAAAATTTATTTACCAAGCACTTCCTCATTTTGTTGTGTGTACTTGTACTGACCGATGATGGGGCTTCATGCTAAATAACAGATGTTCCTTGTCATCCACGTAAGCCCCTGTAGGTGGAAATAGGCATTATTTTTGCAATTTCATCCTTTGAGAGACATCCTTTGAGAGAGATCCAATCTTAACTCATTGCTTGGTATTTGATTGCATGTTAGCAAGTAGACATCTCAGTGTTAGGAAGCAAACATTTCTCCTTGTAATAGAGGTCAGTTTGGTTTGAGTTTTGTGTTGTTTTGAAAATGTTTCTTGTTGACTATACTGCTTTGGTAAATATGCCGTACAAACAAGGTAAGAGCCTTTAACCTTTCTGGCATCTTTGGGCTTGATGCTGTTTGTGAGCGATAGAAGAAATCTTTCCATATAGTTGCCAAGGAAACAGATGACTGAGTGATAGCAGTTTCACGTAGCCTTACTGGGAGTAGAAGAAAGGGAGGGTTAGGTGAATGAGGTTACTTCTTAATCCTCCAACTAATCCAGAGCAGTTCTACTTTAATCACTACTGGTTTTGTTTTTATGTCCGTCTTCAAAATATAATGCTGTAATTATGTATCTGCAAACTGGAAATGTACATTGAATGATGTGAAGTTAAACAGGAAGTAGAAAGTGTAAATGATCAGGTGTAAATTATTAAGCTATAAGATATTAAATACTAAATAGAATGACAAGTTAAGAATGTATATGCTATCCTTAAAAAAAAAGTATGTATATGCTATCCTTAGAGAAACAACTAAAAAGAGATATGGCTAATTGTCCATTAGAAGAAATAACAAAACATTAATAAAATCATGGGTCATGCCATGAAGTAGGAACCAATCCCTGAACCATACTATTTGCTGAATAGGCCCAAGGGCCTCTTTCATTCTTGTCAGGACAGTGCTAACATCTTCCTTCCTACACAGATCGTTACAACACAGGATTTTAAATTCAACTTCAGTTAATACAAATAGATATGCAAATAGACAGTTAAGCTCATACAATAGACAACTGTATGCAGCAATTCTGAAGGTATGTTCATCTGGAGAACATTCCCTTGCAATAAGATAAACAAAAATTCCAGCATTTCTTATTTTTTCTTTTGCTTGACAGATGGGTGTAAAAAGCAAAAGGCAAGTGTGAAAAGATAGTGAAGTTTACCTTAAAGTCCTCATTCTCAAACCCAAAAGCAAGTTATGTGAGCATGTTCTAGTCAGTCAGTTTGGTTTCAGGGAATAACCCTCACTCAAGTAATGGCAAGTTTGTTGTAATGATACATGTGAACAGGATCCCTGGAAAAGACAAACACTGAATTTCATGAAAAGCAAAAGGTATTACAAAGCCAGGGCATGGGAAGATCAGAACATACAGTAGAGCTGGATCAGATCATCTTCATTTAGGCATTTCCCCATGACGACTCACTGCATGAGTGTTTCCCATTAACACATCCTAGGACTACCAGTTTAAACTCTAGAGAAAGTGAAAATGTTTGGCTCAGGCTATAATGTATCTACTTAATTTGAACAAGGTCCCATCATAGGCTACCGAGTAACCTGTGAGTTAGTTTCTAAGCATTGGCTCAGTTGACTTTTGTACTTTCTGAAACTCATTTCCACTTAACACTTAAGAATATAATTAATGTAAACGATCTTTTCCTATCATTGTGAAGCAGAAGTCACCAAGCATTGGATTGTTCACCCACTAATAGGGAACATGAGCTGGGAGTAGACCCTTGTGAGACAGGTCAGTTTTATTCTACTGATGATGTGCTGTTGCCATGGTAACCCTGCTCAGTAGGAGAGAAACCTCAGGTTCAGACACTTGGTGTAATGTGCTTGGCTGAGGAGCAAATGAAGCGAAGCACAGTCTATGGGATTATGATTTAATGCCGCTAAGAATCCCTCCCAGGCGGAAGGATACGGGAACACCAGGTGGAAGGATACGGAAACGCCAGGAAAGACTCACTTGGCGTCCTCCTCAGGCTGTGAGTAGGAAGTGTTCCACCAGCATGGGGACCAGAGCCCTTCCGCCTGGAGCACCTGGTGGCCAGAAAGCAGCTGCCTGCTCACTCCTCACTCAACACAGGTAGGTGGGTTGTGGGGAATCTGGTGCTAAACCATTCCTAGACCATCTGCTTCTGGTTCAGAGTTTCCTACCTAGCAGAGCAGCTCCTTCAGTGCGATCTATTGAAAGTCAGCCCTCACAGAAGGGTTTATCCCTCCCGTTGTCCTTTACTCCTTGGCCCCACCCCCAGTCCCTCCCCAACTCCCCCACGTCCCAAGCAGAACCCAGGGGCTGGCACAACGTCTGTCCATCTTCCTTCCTCCTTCCTCTCCTGGCATGCTCCACTGGGATCGGCATCTTCGCCTGCCCACAAGACCCCAATCTGCCAGGCAGGAGCGCTGGCGGGTCTCCCGTGCAAGTCCCCAGACAGCCGGACAGCCTGGCACTAGTGGGTCCTGGAAGGCACCCGTCCAGTCTAGGCCAAGCCTCGGCCTAGCAGGCGCTGACTACCCTGAGAAAGGGGCGAGGAGGGTGCCAGGTGGAACCCTTTTTCAGGGGGGAACTGGGGCAAAGGGTGGTGTCTGTGCTTGTTCCCTATCCGGTTCATGCCTGTGTTTTCCTGCCTCCCCTACGCTGGGGGGATGTGAGGTGGGGGATGGGTGGGCTGGTCAGGCTGATCAGGGCCCTTGGGCTCTTACCTTAAAAAAAAAAAAAAGCCCCCCACCCGAACTTTTTAATGTAACATAAATAAAGTTGATATAGGAAGAATAGGGTGCAAGAAGATGGTAGTTTCCCAGGTTTTGGCAGAGTCCCTGGGACACACTAGCCAAGTTAGGGTCCTTGGCTTCCTTCAGGAAAAAAATTCAAGGGTGAGCAGTAGTAGAGTTAAGGTAGGTTTATTCAGAGCTACCTATGCCATAGACAGAGTGCAGGCCTTCTCAGAATGCCAGAGAGGCCACAAGGCATGGGGGTGGTTAATGCAAAAGTAGGTTTACACACTCCATAGACAGAGTGTGGGCCATCTCAAATGGCAAGAGAGAGACCATGAGGTTCAAGGCTGTCAGTTTTTATGGGCTCAGTAAACTTCATATGCTGACAAGTGGGAGGATTATTCCAACTACTTTGGGAAAGGGGCTGGGATTCCCAGGAATTGGGCCATCACCCACTTTTTGACCTTTTATGGTCGGCCTTGAAACTGTCATGGCGCCTGTGGGAGTACCATTTGGCATGCTGTTGTATTTCAGTGAGAGTATAATGATGCTCAAAGTCTACTGGGAGTTGAATCTTCCACTATCTTGGTGCTCTTTGTTGTATCATTCTTTTGATGGTTGTACCCTGCCCACTTCCTTTCTGTCTCAAAATCACACTAATCATATTGCACGCCACTTGGAAGAGGTTCATTTTTTTTTCTGGATTATGAATTATAATGTAGGCAGTCTCAAGATAGGCAGGTCAGATCAGAGTAACTACTTTTATGCAAGGTGAGATTTGAACTTTATTTTTTAGGAGGGGAAAGTTGTTATGGAACTCAGATCTGGCTGCTCACTGATCAAAAAGCAATACTGGAGAGAGGCAAATGTAGAAAGGAAAGTTGCTTTTAATCAGAATCCCGGCAGTGTGGGAAGATGGTGGACTTAGTGTCTGCAAAAAAAAAAAAAAAAAAACCCGACTCTGAAGATTCTGCTCAGCTATGAATGTTTTTAAAGGGAAAAGGGGAACTAGTGTCACTTAATCATTGAGATGAGGGATCAGAGTCGTGCTCATCCCGCATTGTGCACAGGCTTGTCTACTTCTTGTGATCTTTCTTTAGATGCTGTCTTGTTGACATAGTTTGCTGCGAGATTACTGAAGGGGAAGCTAGGGAAGAGATTGGTCATCTGTTCATTACTTATTCATTTCTACTTCTTTGATCTATGGAAAGAACCAACAGGTTAGGCAAGGTACTATGTGATCAGAAGATCTGAAAGGTGTGCTAGGGCTGGAGCTGAGTAGAGCATGGAGGTGCCTGGTTTAAAGTTAGTGAAAAAAGGGGCTTCCTGTAAAGAGCTCTTTCCTGCCAAAAGCTGCTTACAAAGTGACAAGCTCAGATTTGTGTATAAAGTGATCACTCTTGGCTACGTGTGGAGGTATAATGCAGGAGGGAAATAACTAGGGCGAAGAGATTGCATTCAGAGGATTTTTTTTTTCTTGATTAGAGTGGGAATAATGAGGAGTGGATAGTTTCAAGAACTATTTAGAAGGTAAAGTTGGAATGATTTGGTGGGAGTTGGTGTGGGAAATGGAGGGAGAAAGAAGAGGAGGGTGATTCCCAGCTTGGGTGAGTTACCAAATAATACAAGGAATTAACTTAAGAGGGATATAATAAATTTTAGGCTTGTTGATACAGAGGCATCAGTGGAATGTAAAGAGTGAGATATTCAGCATTCAGATGCATAAAGGGATAAACTCTAGGAAGGGCTCTGATCTGGGATGCAGAGTTTGGCTTTAGGCTGGAAATTAAACCACAAGAATGGGTATGAGTTCCTGCTGAGAGTGAGTAGATTTGAGGTGAGCCATGAACAATGAACAGAATCTTAGAGAACCACAACATTAAGGGAAGGACCCCAGAGCAATTCTAATCACCATAGTCAAATACAGCTGAGAGCTTTGAAATAATAGATGTTGCAAAAGACTACAGGATTTAGCACTTAAGCTATTTTGGTGCTAGAACAGCTTGAGGACTTGGGGTCAGGTGAAGAGATTAGGTTTACCAGATTTCCCTTTGGCAGCCAATAACCCCAAACCCTCAATGAATTAAAGCAACAAGCATTTAATTCTTGCTGATAAATATGGTGTCCATGTTGGCATGACTCTGGTTTGACTGAGCTCATTTGGGATCAGATTCAGTTCTGCTCTACATGGCTCTCATTCTGGTACCCAGGATGAAGCATCAATAGCTACCTGGAGTAGGCAGAGGATAAGCATTTAGGAAGCAAATAGAAAAGCACAATGTCTTAAATTTTCCACTAAAAACTGGCACATTTCTCTTCTCACATTTCATTGGTCAAAGCAATCCGTATGGCCAAGTCCAGTTCAGTGGGAGTTGGGAAAACATATCCTAATCCTAAAAGTACAGGGAGGGCGGATGTCAATATTTGATGGATAGTAAGCCTAACTAAGCATAGTTGGCAAAAATGGGTAAATGGGAAGGTTGGATACTCTTTAGGAAGTTTGAAAAATAGCCAATAATTATTAACAATTAATATGGGTGAAGTACTGTTTTAAGTGTTTAATTTATAAGGATATAATTCAATCAATACAAGCAATCTACAAGTAGGTAATAATATCAGCCAATTTTGTAGATTACAAAATCAGGCACAGAAAGGTTCAGCATTGGCTCAAAGTCATTTAACTTAAAATATCAGAGCAAAGGACATGAAGGACCACAAGTTTTGGTTAACATAGAAGACTGCTTGCTGCCTAATCCCAAAGACAATGGCACGTGCTCAGCTTTCTCCTGCTCTAAATCAGGGAGCCATGTATTCTTTAAGTGCTTCTTGAGGTTCATCATCAGAATAAGTCTTAGCCTTGATTTCAGCGACTGAAATAATTTTTTAAATAACCTGTGGGCACACCACAAAGTTCATCATCTTTGTTTTCCTGGCTATAAATAATACATATAATAATTCTCATTATTGCTATACAGAAAATACCATTGAATGACTACAAGTTATATTTTAAAACACAATGAATTTAGAGGTAAATCATAAGTAGCATGTAAAAATTCTCAAAATACAAATTTGGTGTGTCATATAACATGTACTGCATATTTCATAAACCCTTGCTAAAATAATAAAAAGGAAACCACTAAAAAAAAAAATTGACTGAAACCCCTTGCATTCTCCAATTAGGCTAAATGGAAAAAACAGTGCTGAAAGGATGTGAACTTCTGGAGAGGTCTAAAATTTCCCATGTTGCCCAGAAGAAACATTTTCCCTCATGTTCCAGCTCTCAAGTATAGAGCAGAAGGGTTCTTGGTAGCACTCAAGTCGCTCAACTGATAATTGCTCTGGGCGAACTGTTAGCACTTTTGTCTATCTGCGAGGCTTCCCACTTAAAGCACAAACCCCTCCATGGACCTCAAGTTGATAACTTTTCTCCCTGAGATTCAACACTTTTTGGTGAATTCTTATGTTTTTCAGTGCCTCTGTATACATTTAATTCCAAAAAATAATTCAATACGTACATTTTTACTCAGTATCAATAAAATAATAGAGAAATAAATTATGATTAAATACAACTTTTGGCAGAGATGACTGTATTTCCACTGACATGCCTTTGAGCAGAATTTAATCTGAACCACCCTCTCCCAGCCTGACCTCACCCTCAAAGTTTCTTTGTGCCTCCTTCTTATGCTTTTCTGTGGCATCTTTCAGCATCTAAAACACAGGGCCATCAGAAAGATTTTAGTATTAACTTACCAGATATCCTGAACCCTGTAGTCCTTTCCTAATTTATCATCTCTTTAAAGCTTGCTACCCTTACTGTGGCAAACATTTCCCCAGGGTTCTTCTCAGAGCTGCCTTTACGTCTTTATTTTTCAAGCTGTAGATGAGGGGATTCAGTAGGGGAGTGACCACACCATACTGTATGGAAAAGATGAGCTCCAGGGGTGAACCTGAGGTTGGCATGAGATAACGGAGGAAAGCTGAGCCATAGAAGAAGCTGACCACAGTGAGGTGGGAGAAGCAGGTGGAGAAGGCCTTGCTTCTGCCTGTGGTGGAGCTGATGCTCAGGATGGTGGAGACAATGCGTGTGTAGGAGAAGAAGATCAGGAAGAATGTACCAAAGCCATGCAGCACTGTGGAGCCCACCAGGACAGTGACATTGCTGGAGATATCAGAGCAGGACAAAGGGAAGAGAGAGGGCAGCTCACAGCTATAGTGGGGGATGATGTGGGCCTCACAGAAGTTCAGATTCACAGCCAAGGGGATGTTGATGACTGCATCCAGGAAGCCCAGGGCCCATGAAGCCCACACCAGATTCATGCAGAGCTGGCCGCTCATCACCTGGTTGTAGAGGAAGGGGTAGCAGATGGCAGCATAGCGGTCATAGGCCATTACTGAAAGCAAGAAGATTTCTGTTCCTCCAATGTCAAACACAAAGAAAGCTTGAGTCAGGCAGCCCTCTTTTGAAATGATTTTCTTTTTAGACAGGAGGCTCTCCAGAAGCTTGGGCACTGTGACTGAAGAGAAGCAAAGATCCAGGAAAGAGAGGTGACTCAGAAAAAAGTACATGGGAGTGTGGAGGTGAGAATCAGCCCTGATCACCAGCAGCATCATCAGGTTCCCCATCATGGTCAGGAGGTAAAGCCCCATGAAGAGCACAAAGAGCAGTATCTGGACTTTGGGGTCAGCTGATAGCCTGAGGAGAATGAATTCAGCGATGGTGCTATGGTTTCTCAAGGCCATTTAGAAAGGAGATTTCCTAGAAATAAATATAGGAATGGTCCTGAAACTTCTCTTTACTACACCCAATTATGGAGGAAGGGATCTACTTTTATGCACTTACTCTTAATTATTTCGACTTCACATATGTCCTTTTCAAATGTCTATAATCTTTACTTCATCTTCTGGTGTTGTTTCAATCTCACAATGACATTTCCATGGCTGCTATTCTACTTTAAAGACTGCTAAAGAAATTTGCTAATTTGTGCAGATCTTCTCCATAACTAATTTATTCTGTCTCAAACTGGGCGCTGCTTTGTCAACAATATACTGTACATGTTTTGTAAATTGTGGCAGAGTTGCTAGGGGGCTATTTCAACATTGGTCTTCTTTCCTCTGTTTCCCAGTCTGTTCTCCTTACAGTTCAGAATCCTCCTAAGGTTCATAACTTTAATATTATTTTATCTTTCTTTAGCTTTTATCATTGACACTACACATTAACATATATTGTAAATTTGACCCTCTGGAATAAGATTAAAAGATGAGTGAGGAAGAGTGTGTGTGTGTGTGTCTGAATTTTGGATATTGGGAGAAAGGATAAGGAGGATATTGCTGACTCCTTTTTGCAAATTAAAAATTTGACTATTATAAATTATGTAACTCATCCAAGTCCCTAGTTTGTATACTTAGATTCTATAAGACCTCAAGACACCAGGCTTTCTTCTATGTAGTGACTTTCATTTAAGGCTTGGTTTTCATCTGGTGATCATTTTACAATATATACAAATATTAAATCATGTTGTTTACCTGAAACTAATAAAATGTTATATGTCAATCACATCTCAATAAAAAATTTTCATTTTCTCATTTAATTTCACAAAACATTCTGGGTAGCTCATTATATCCTAATTTTTCAGATGTACAATTAGAAGTATGTGTCTTGTCTTACCAGAGTGAATAAGTGACTACGCTAGGACCTAACCTGCCTTCATTATTGTTTTCTCATCTGGCACTTTTGCCTTCCATTTTCTTATGTATTTCTTAAAGACGCTTGCTCTCCTCCTGTGGCAGCCATTGAGGTGCTCCAATTGGGTCTATCTTAAAGAAGTTAACATTCAGCTGAAAATGATAAACTTGCTGACAGGATCCAGTTGAGGCTTTGAGATCTACTGCAGCTTTAACTGAGCCCAAACTCTTCCCAGGCAGTCAATGACTGCGCATACCTTAGATACTATGTCTTGGCCATTTCCACCCTCTCTAAGGGGCAACCATTGCTCCAGAGCTCCCACTGGGTTGGATGAATCCTTATCAGATCTGTATTGGAGTCTGAGGCTCTCCCTAGACAATTCTGCTCTCCTTCCCTCTTTCCTGTCACCAGTGTCATATCTGGATCATGGTCTGAAGGCTTTTCTGGCCCTGTTCTGATTTCCCTCACCCCACAAAAATCACAGGTAGTACTGCTTCTACTTCAGTGTTTGTTCTGGGAGGACCTCAACAGATATACTTCCCCTCTATGCCAGTTCATTAGCCCACCCACCATAAGCAACTCTCTTCATTTTATACCATTGCTGAGTCACTGTCTTGTTTTGCCTGTTAGTGATCAGAATGTTTATGACACATTTCTCTCTTTTCTTTTCCCCCTGCAGTGATACTACAGTTCCTTGAAGAGAGTGATTTATGCTCTAAATTACTTCCTATCTCTGTGCCATAACACTTGGCCCAGTGAAAAGCACATTTGGTGGATCTTCCATCACAAATGGGTTGAATGAAACAAGGAAGTAATGAAGTGAATTGGACAGACTGTTTAGCTAATTTTCTTCAGGAAAGTCTGTAGAACTATAAGCTTGATAAGAGTTCAACACTAAGAAGACAACAAAGTGGGAAGCAAAGAATGGTGTATGTGTATGTATGTGTTTGTGTGTGTGTGTACAGATTGTCTCAGTTTTGAGTAACTGGTAGTGAACTTAACATTTCCCATGCCTACTAGTCCACTTCATATCAGAAAGGCTATTAAAGCCCATAACATTCACTTGGTCGTTTATTTTTTCTTAACATTAATTTATTTGGTTTATTTATTCATTCATTCTTTCATATACCCTTCCATTAACTTATTTTTCTCCACATTTATTCATTTATTTTGATCATTCTTCCATGTAATCACCCATAACCCCAACAATTCATTCATGAATTGCCTACTATAGGTCAGGTTATGCTGGGCATAAAGAGGAAAACAGCCTTGCATATACTTATGTTGAACCGTTACATGCATGCACCATTTTCTTCTAGATTTTAAGTTACTCTTGTCCAGATGACTTCTCTTTCTAGACTTTTCCCTCATATTTATTTTTAAATTCATTATGGGACTGTACATTCAGGTTGTTTCTCTTCATGAAACCTCCCTCACTTGGTGACTTCACACAGTCTTCTGACTAGTCCCTTTGCCGCGTTAGTCTGTCCTTTATTCTCTACCTTTGTTCTCACACCACAGAGTGTGATGCTGGTGTTGCCCAAAGGACTCATAACAAGTCCTGAAAAACTAGCCAGTTTTCCAGTCCTTGTCCTTTTATTTTCTTGGACAAAAAAATACGGAGATCCTTTCTCCACTATTAATACTGAACATTCACAAAGATTTCCAGACTGAGTCTTACCAGAACTTAGATCCAGATTGCATCTCAGTCTGTCCAGTAGGTGAATCTGTAATTCAGGATGACTCAAATTAACTCTGCTTCAGCAAACAAAGAGTGCAACTTGCTGGAAAAAAATCTTTTTTAAGAAGCCTTTCTTATCTCTGAGTTTGTCAATCCTAGCAAAGTGAATAGTTTCTCTACTATCTTCACTAGCAAAGTGACAATCACAACAAACACTAATTAATTTATATCATTATCTTTTAGAATTAGAAAATGTCTCCAAGTATTTGGAATTTTCTGAATAAGTTAGGCAGATAAGTCTCTCATTCTACATTTAATTTTTAAAGTATACCTGACCACATTGTTTATTTGTGTTTCCAACTCTGCACCAAAGAACATACCAGCCTCTATAGAAAATATTGGAGAACTGTCATTTAAAGATCCAAATCTGGAAAACTTTGGTCCTGGAATGAGGGCCTACATGACTCAGCAGTGGGGCAGGAGGCAGGCTGGATATTGTGATTCTGTTTGGTTATGAAACAGTCCTGACACAGACCTTTTTTACAGTTGAGGAACCGAGACACAGAAAACTTAGGTAAGAGTTAGAGTTGGAATTTAGGCTCTGGAACTTGGCCTGTGACATATATTGTCATATCCTATCCAAGAAAACAGGTATCTAGGGCTGTCCTTGGAGAATGAGACCTGTAACATATAACATGAGGTATCAAAGTCTTGTTGCCCTTACATGTATTTAATTTTAAAATGTTAGTTAATTACATAAGTACTGGGATTGATGGATTATTGAGAATGAGAAGGGAGAGAGGTTCAGTGTTTCCTCTATTCACTGAATGAGGGAATAGATTGCATAACCAAATGCTGGTGAGATGGGATAGGAACTGGATACTCAATAAAGTGGTATAAAGACCATGGATATCTAGATAGGCACCCAGACTGGGGAAGGGATGAAATTTGGAGGGAACTGAAAGGAACTTTTTGAATTCAGATATTTTCCTTCAAACCTGTTCAGACTTATGTCCCTCTCTCTGTGTGCTTCACATCATCAGAGTTTGTTGGGGTCAAGGAGAACCAGTAATAACAAAAAATTGAACTTTTTTTATAGTATATGTGGTTTGGCCATCCTAGAAGAAGAGGGTTTCCTCTGAGTTACCGTTACTCTGGTATATTCTCTGATCTGCTCTGATGTACTCTTTGCTATAAGCTCTCTACTCTAGTATACTCTCCCCATCCACCTTGACCTTCATGCTCCTACCTGCTGGTCCCAGGTTTCACTGCACTGCTAGAGCCCAGGCCAGTGTGGAGTTTGAACCCAGAATGCAAGATGTACCTGATTCCGACTCAGCATAATTTATTGAGATTCTCCCCAAGTGGCTACTCAGAGTGAGCACAAAGTTCCTATTGTATGGAAAATGTGATTCCTAGGGCAGGGAGCTCAGTCTCCGGGAGGCAGAAAGTTGATGAGAAGACAGGAAAAGAAGGGTGGATTAGGAGAGGGAAAGAAAGGGACCAGGAAAGAGAGAGGAAAAACTTCAGAGCAATCATAGTGGACATTACCGAGTTCTAGGCTTTTTATGACTCAGATTTCCTGTTGCTCTGGTCTTTTCATAATGGGATCTCATCTGGACTCTGATGGTCTGTATGCCTATGGAACCGATACTTCTGTATCCTAGTTACAGGAAAGGCAAGAAGTCCTTTTATTTTTCTGGTTGAAGGTCATGGTGAGAGCAGAAAACTAATGCTCCAAGTATCTTCTTAAAGGCAGAAGCTACAAGACATGCATCCTCTGAGCCCTGAATTCGTCCAGCTTTTCTCTCCTACGAATTACGTGGAAAGACTATCAACAACAAAAGATGTGAGGAGCTTCTCTCTAATGGTCTCAGGTTCAACCACATAGGCATCTCTTTGTATAATTTCTTCTCTGATTCTAAATACAGCTGTAGGAGAATCTGTGAAGTGAGTGATCCTCACATATAATCCTTCAGAAGGGTAAATATAGATCAGGCAGTCAGTAATTGGCTGGCTGAGTCTGGCAGCCCAGAATATGAGGGAGCTAATATCTTTTTTTTTTTTTTTTAATTTAAGTATAATTGACTTACAGTATTACATTAGTTTCAGGTACAGAACATAAGCTAGTGTCCTTTATTCCCTGAGGTCACAGCCTGAAACCCAATTTGAAAGTCATTAACTAGACAAGTTGAAATTTGAAAGAGCCTTAGATGATTCCATTAAGTATGGTCTTTTGGAACTTCTGTGTTGAAGCTGTGACCTTGGATGAGAACTCTATCCCCAAATATGGTGCCTTGCCATACTGAATATTTCATGGTGAAGGAATTTGAGAAGTGGGCATGTGAAGGAAGGATTTTCTGATTTTCTCCGAAGCAGATCATGAAACCCCTGTGAGAGGTGCCCTCCCTATACCTGGAGGAAAGGGACATCCTTATCTCCAAGATGAAGGGACACAGAGAGGAATCTGAATGAACTGGCCTTGCTAATCATACTCCTCCCCCTCTAGTTTACTACACGTAGCTCACCTTTGTCCTACAACATCTTTCCATGACTTTCTAGTCTTTCTACAAAAACACTCAGGTTTGTACCCTTAACACTGTGGTGGTAATCATATAGCAATATGTAAATTCATCAAAACAATATATCGTACATTTTAAACTTACACAATATTTTATGTCAATTATATCTTGATAAAGCTGGGAAAAAAATCACTCAAGTTTCTTCATGCCTTCATTTTCTTATGAAGGCTCCAATGTCACATAAAACTTACATTAAATAAATTTGTATGCTTTTCTCTTGTTAATTTGTCTTTTGTTACAGGAATCCTAGTCATGAACTTAAGGTACAGGAAAAGAAATTTTCCCTCGTTATAGGTGTAAATATCCTAATTGACTTTAGAACCCATGGATTCATACAGTATTTAGAGAACTAGTTAGTAATCTTTCTTCTTTTAATCTTGAGGAATTCTAAAGAAATGAGAATTCAAAAAGAGAGAAAGAAAATAAAGAACATAATCCAAACACAATCCCCTTGTTTTATTTATTTATTTATTTTTTAAAATATATTTTTATTGAAATATAGTCAGTTTACAATGTTGTATCAATTTCTGATGTACAGCACAATACTTCAGTCATATAGGAACATACATATAATCATTTTCATATTCTTTTTCACCATGTTACTACAAGATATTGAATATAGTTCCTTGTGCTATACAGTATAAACCTGTTGTTTATCTATTCTACATATAGTAGTTAGTATCTGCAAATATCAAACTCCCAGCATATCCCTTCCCACCCGCTTCCTCTCCTGGTAACCATAAGCTTGTTTTCTATGTCTGTGCGTCTGTTTCTGTTTTGTAAATAAGTTCATTTATCTTTTTTTTTTTAAGATTCTACATTATAAGTGATATCTTATGATATTTTTCTTTCTCTTTCTGGCTTACTTCACTTAGAAATGACATTCTCCAGGTCCATCCATGTTGCTGCAAATGACATTATTTTATTCTTTTTTATGGCTGTGTAGTATTCCATTGTGTGTGTGTGTGTGTGTGTGTGTGTGTGTGTGTGTGTGTGTGTGTGTGTGTGGTATATATATATACCACAACTTCTTTATCCAGTCATCTGTCGATGGACATTTAGGTTGTTTCCGTGTCTTGGCTATTGTAAATAGTTCTGCTATGAACATTGGGTTGTGTGTATCTTTTTTTTTTTTATTGAGTTATAGTCAGTTTACAATGTTGTGTCAATTTCCAGAGTAGAGCACAATTTTTCAGTTATACATGAACATACATATATTCATTATCACATTCGTTTTCACTGTGAGCTACCACAAGATCTTGTATATATTTCCCTGTGCTATACAGTATAATCTTGTTTATCTATTCTATATATACCTGTCAATATCTACAAATTTCGAACTCCCAGTCTGTCCCTTCCCACCCATCTCCCCCTGGCATGTATCTTTTTCAATTAAGATTCCCTCTGGATATATGCCTAGGAGTGGGATTGCTGGATCATATAGTATGTCTGTTTTTAGACTTTTGAGGAATCTCCATACTGTTTTTTCATAATGGCTGCACCAAACTACATTCCTGCCAATAGTACAGGAGGGTTCCCTTTTCTCCACAGCCTCTCCAGCATTTATCATTTGTGGACTTTTGAATGATGGCCATTCTGACTGGTGGGAGGTGATATCTCATTGTAGTTTTGATTTGCATTTCTCTGATAATTAGTGATATTGAGCATTTTTCATGTGCCTCTTGGCCGTTCATATATCTTCATTGGATTATTGCTTGTTTAGATCTTCTGCCCATTTTTGGATTGGGTTGTTCATTTTTTTCTTATTAAGTTGTATGAGCTGTTTATATATTCTGGAAATTAAGCTCTTGTCAGTCTCATCTTTTGCAAAAGTTTTCTCCCATTCTGTAGGTTGTCTTTTGTTTTCCTTATGGTTTCCTTTGCTGTGCAAAAGCTTATAAGTTTAAATAGGTCCCATTTGTTTATTTTTTATTTTATTTCTATTGCTTGAGTAGATTGCCCTAGGAGAACATTGCTGAGATTTATGTTGGATAATGTTTTGCCTATGTTTTCTTCTGAGGTTTATAGTGTCTTGTCTTATGTTTAAGTCTTTAAGCCATTTTGAGTTTATTTTTTTGTATGGTGTGAGGAAGTATTCTAACTTCATTGATTTACATGCAGCTTCCAGTTTTCCCATCACCATTTGCTGAAGAAACTGTCTTTACTCCATTGTATGTTCTTGCCTCCTTTGTCAAAGATTAATTAACCAAAAGTTTGTGGATTTATTTCTGGGTTCTCTATTCTGTTCCATTGATCCATATGTCTTTTTTTGTACAAATACCATGCTATTTTGATTACTGTAGCTCTGTTGTATTGTTTGAAGTCTGGGAGAGTTATTCCTCCAGCTTCATTCTTTTTCTTCAGTAATGCTTTGGCAATTCTGAGTCTTTTGTGATTCCATATAAATTTTAGGATTACTTGTTCTAATTCTGTGAAAAATATCCTGGGTGATTTGATAGAGAGCACATTAGATCTGTAGATTACTTTGGGTAGTATGGCCATTTTAACAATATTAATTCTTCCAATCCAGGAACATGGGATATCTTTCCATTTCTTTAACTTATCTTTAATTTCCTTAGTCAATGTTTTGTAGTTCTCTGCATATGAGTCTTTCACTTCCTTGGTCAGATTTATTCCTAAATATTTTTTTTTTGGATGCAATTTTAAAAGGGATTTTTTTTTTACTTTCCTTGTCTGATATTTCATTGTTAGTGTAAAGAAATGCAACTGATTTCTGTATGTTAATCTTGTATCCTGCTACCTTGCTGAATTTTTTTATTAGCTCTAGTAGGTTTTGTGTGAAGCCTTTAGGGTTTTCTATGTATATCATCATGTCATCTGCATATAATGACAATTTTACCTCTTGTCTTCCAATTTGGCTCCCTTTTATTTCTTTTCTTTTTTTTTTTTTGTCTAATTGCTATGGCTAGGACTACCAATACTATATGGAATAGAAGTGGTGAGAGTGGGCATCCTTATCTTGTTCCAGATTTTAGTGGGAAGGCTTTCAGCTTTTCACCATTGAGTATTATGCTGGCTGTAGGTCTGTCATAAATAACTTTTATTATGTTGGGCTATATTCCTTCTATACCCACTTTGGTAAGAGTTTTTATCATAAATGGGTGTTGAATTTTATCAAAGGCTTTTTCTGCATCTATTGAGATGATCGTGTGATTTTTGTCCTTTCTCTTGTTGATGTGGTGTATCACATTGATTGATTTGTGTATGCTGAACCATCCTTGTGTCCCTAGGATGAATCCAGCTTGATCATGGTGTATGATCTTTTTTATGTGTTGTTGGATTCTGTTTGCTAATCTTTTGTTGAGGATTTTTGCATCTATGTTTATCAATGATATTGGCCTATAGCTTTCTTTTCTGGTAGTGTCTTTGTCTGGCTTTGGTATCAGGGTGATGGTGGCTTCATAGAATGCAAACTCAGAATCTTTGGATTCACAATAATAGGTTCCACTTTTGCTATTCCAGGCAGTTTCTCAACTCTTCATTCCTTTTCCTATATAATTCCCGTTAAATACTCATCCAATGTCCTATTCTCTTATCTTTTTATAGGTCCATCCATGAACATCTGCATTCTAATCAGAATGGCAATATTCAGACTCAGATGCTAAATCCAATTAAATTATAATCAGGAACAGAGAAGAATAACCAACTGGTCAATATTAAGAACTATTTTCATCTCTGGGTTTGTCAAATTCTGTTGAGTTTGGATATTACAATATCAAAATAAAATATTGAACTAATTTTTTCCAAGAATCTGAAAATTTCTAAGATGTTGAGATTTACTATCTGAATTATCCAGGTTATCATTTCAGTTATACACACCAGGGTAGGTCTTGTCAGAAGGCCTCTAAATATTTTGTCTCTAAATCCCTAACCTGAGAAAGGTGCCAAAACTGTTGGTGAGGAACACACTTCTAAAACTTCCATCTTAGGCCAAATGGTACAGAATCCCCTAGTGAGGCAAGCAACAGCCTATGTTAGTAATTTTAGACATATCACAGCTGAGTGCCAAAGCCAGAGCCTCTGATTAGTGATAACTTCCTGTGAGTGAAAAGAAGCAAGTCCCAACAATACATAGATCATAATCCTATTTATTTACATTCAGAAACAGGTGAAACTAAATCACATAAAGAAAACCAAGGGAATGATGAACAAATTCAGAGTAGTGTCAGTTTGGGGGAGTGGAAGAGGTGGTAAAATGAGTAATTTTTTCAGCTGGGTCATGGGTACATGTGCATTCATTTCATAACCACTCTTTAGCTTGTATAGATGTGTTTTGCACCTTTTTTTCTATGTGATATTTTTCTAAAGATAAAATGATAAAAGGAATGGAATAGGTTGCAAAGGTTTTAATAGTAAAAAAAACAAAGAACATAATGAAACTAGGGTAAAATTGAAAAACTTGTGAACTGTCACTTTTAGCAAGTCTCCCTCTCTGGCATATTTGCTGCCTTTTTTTGTCACCTGTCTTACAGGAAGAATCTTCA
Source organism: Camelus dromedarius (assembly GCF_036321535.1). Taxonomy (NCBI): domain Eukaryota; kingdom Metazoa; phylum Chordata; class Mammalia; order Artiodactyla; family Camelidae; genus Camelus; species Camelus dromedarius. Next base: position 52,743,015 of record NC_087446.1, on the reverse strand, counting down.
GGCCTGCTAAGGGGATCGTGTTCCTGAGAAATTAATACTGGGAATTTCCCCATAAATTCATACTCTCAGTAATAAGCACTCAGATTTATGGTGGATTGTTATCAATTAATTATACCTCTTGGGAAGACCAATGTTCAGGCAAGTTCTCCCCGAATTTCTAGAGGGCAGAAGGGCATAAACACCCTTGAGAGAATGGCCAGAAGAACTTCTCTAAGGCCCAGACAGGATCCTTTCACTGATGGGGCAGTACAGTAAGCAGTGTGGTAACATCATGGGCATTGAAGCTCAAGGGCACTGCCCCTCCAATGGGGAGAACACTGCTGAGCCCCTAGATTTACAAGGATATCTTCATGCTGCTAGAGTTTCATGTCTTTTATAAGTAAAAGACAACAACAAGTAAAAGCAGAGGGAATTTGAGTGAATCTATTGGTACCTTTCTCTCAATCACTTTCCTCCAGTGACATCTGTGCACTGACTATAAAACTGGCCTTCATCCCAGGGTGCAGCTACATGAACTTTCCTTCACCACAGGAAGCTCGACTGTGGAGGGTTAGCTGGTGCATCACCTTAGGTCAAAGAAACCAAAGAAAGCCTTGAATATCTTGTCTATGAAAGGGGATAATGCATATAGAATTTTCTGGAGAATCAATTGAAAAGAGGTTACAGCTGTGGGTTATGAATGGCTAGATGAGGATGAAAAGCCTTTAAAACAGACAACTGGAGCAAAATGAGTTTATGAAAAAGGCTTAAGAAACATGCAAGTACATATTAAGTAAATTCAATAATTTTTGCTTATTTTTTGCCCCCTTTCACTCAAATACAGTAATTTAGACAACTGTAAAATGTATATTAAACAAACCAGAAACAGTGAGAGTGATGCCTTAAAATCGGCAAACCACCAATCCCTACACAGCAACCAGGTGTTTGACAGCTGAGAGATAAGAGACAAAGATGGTTCAGGATTCACCTGTGATGAGATCAAACCCAATTATTTGTCTAAGGCCTGACCTCTACAAGGAAAAGAACAGTGATGAGCTCAGCCAGTTGGAGAAAACATAAACCTGAATGAAGACTGTGAGGAACAAAGTTTCTGGAGCCAGGGAGCCTCCATGCAGCCTCTCACACTGAACATCTGGCCACCATACTGCACATTTGGACATTTTATCTGAGTCTGAACTCTGCCTCTGTCTCTCTGCAGAACTTTTAGCTTTTTATGCCTGTCTTCTATGACTGCCCAATTGGACTTCTATCTTTCTACTCTCTAACTCTTCTATGACTTTTCTCTCTTACAGATCCAGGACCCTACATTCTTATCAAATGTATGGCTTTTAATGTATTCCCCAGAGTCAATAAAAATAATGACAGATTCATGAAACTAATGATTTTACTGAAGCAAATGTTTCAGAAAGAGAAAAATGAATCAATTTGTTCATAACAAAACTTTCTAGATTAAGGTGATTACTTAATAACTTGCTTTTCCTTTAAAAGAAAATAAAGTGAACTATCCTTCCTGTAATCACTTTATGCCATCCTCTCATGCACTTCTAGTTTAGGTTGCGGAATCTCACATCACAAGTAGTCAGGAGTATTCCTGACTACTGTAAACTCACCCCATGTCTTTTTATACACAAATTTACTCCAATTCTTCACCATCCTCTGTTTTTATTTCAGCACCTGATATGTTGCAAATACTTTTCCAAAGTTCTTTGCAGAGCTGCCTTCACCTCCTTGTTTTTCAGGCTGTAAATGAGGGGATTCAACATGGGAATGACTACAGTATATTGCACAGAGAAGATCAACTGCATGGGGGAACCCGAATTTGGCATGAGATGGCGGAGCAAACCTGAGCCAAAGTAAAGTGTCACTGCAGTGAGGTGGGAGGAGCAGGTGGAGAAGGCCTTGCTTCTGCCTGAGGTAGAGCTGATGCTCAGGATGGTGGCGATAATGCGGACATAGGATAGGAAGACCAAAAGGAAGGTTCCCAGCCCATGCAGAAGAGTGGAACAGAGCAAAGCAATGAGGTTCCTGGATATATCAGAGCAGGACAGCGGGAGGAGAGAGGGCATTTCACAGCTGTAGTGAGGGATGATTTTGGCCTCACAGAAGATCATGTTCATTGCTAGGAAGATATTGATGAGTGCGTCCAGAAAGCCCAGGCCCCAGGAGCCCCACACAAGCTGCATGTACAGCTGTTTATTCATGGTCTGTCCATAAAGCAATGGGTGGCAGATGGCGACATAGCGGTCATAGGCCATCATGGAAAGCAGACAGGCTTCAGTCCCCGCAGCAACAAACACAAAGAAGACCTGGGCCAGGCAGCCCTCCACAGATATCATTTTCTTTTGAGACAGGAGGTCCTTCAGTAGCTTGGGCACAGTGACTGAAGACAAGCAGATATCAACAAAAGAGAGGTGACTCAGGAAGAAGTACATGGGCGTGTGGAGGTGGGAGTCAGCCCTGATCACCAGCAGCATTGTCAGATTCCCCATCAGGGTCAGGAGGTAGATCCCCAGGAATAATACAAAGAGCAGAGCCTGGATGTGAGGGTTGGCAGACAGTCCAAGGAGGATGAACTCTGTGACAGTGCTGTGGTTCCCCAAGTCCATTCACAAAGGCTTTTCCCTAGAAATAATATAAAAAGACATGGAAGCCCAAAGGCTGTTTCCCTCAAGGAAGTTTTTCATTGCATCGGTTCTCTTTTCATATCACTATGATTCAGTAAACATTTTTGCTTCCTATTATGACCTGGGTTTGTATCAGTTACTTCAAACAAAAAGGTAATTAGGATATGCTGCCTGCTACTAATATTGTCTGTTGAAAAATATGGATATGCAGACTAAATATATAACCAGAATTAATGCAATGGGAGCTCAAACTGTGATTTAGTGAGGGCCAATAGTAACACTACATTGGGTGAATTTGACATTTTAAAGTGTATGACTGCTCTTGGAAAATGTTCCTGACAGATATTTAGTTTGCCTGAACATTTGGTTCGTGTTCAAATGCTCAGGAATGAGAAAAATCAAGTCATTTTTGATTAAACATAGGTCGTTCTGAGGAGCTGAAGCCTAGGAAATAAGTGGGCATCAGAGATCTTGGCTAGATATGTGGGCTCCTATATCAGACTAGGTTCAAATTTCAGCTCCACCTCTAATTAGCTACATGACTTTGTACAAGATGCATAAAGCTGTTTGCTTTGATTTCCTTATGTATAAAACACAGATATAACAGTACCAAGAGAGATTCTAGGATTAAATATGAAATTATAAAGTTCTTTAAAAGCACCTATTATTATTATGATTATTTGAGATTGTGAGTCTAATCAAATGACACCTAAATCCTCACATACAGTGAAACATTATCGAAGACCAAACCCATTGCTGTTAATGCTGTTGTTGTTGTTGTTATTATTTTATATGTCTTTATCAGAAGAGGTGTAAAAAAAATCACACTGAAATCACTACCAGTAGCTGCGCTCCTCTGCTCATGACCACAGTTGTAAGGTAAATTGGAATTTTAGAATGATTTTGAAGTGGAGCAATTTGCAATTTTTGTGGACGCTTTCACTCAGAAGGGACAGCATGTAATTGCCACCAATGGGTACACCTGCCACACCGCGCAGATGACAAGGGCGAAAACGTGGTTGGGACTCAGTGTAGACCCCTGGGCCCACCTGGAAGAGCATTACTAGGGTGGATGTGTTCCCAGGTCAGGTCAGAATTTCCAGGAAAGGAAGCAAGAGGAATGCTTGAAAGGAATTCATGCCAGGGAAGACTTAAAGCAGCAGCCAGGATAGAGGACTCTGCCCAGTACTATGCTTTCTGGGCCTCACTCCAAGACAGTACAGCAAACAGGTTTGGAAAGTCACCCTGTAGGACGGTGAGAGTTTGATTCAAGAGCTCTTACCTTCTGCTGGAAGTTCCCAGGGCTGCTACTCTCTGCCCCTCAGGAGGAGGGCTCCACCCACTGACTTCTTCTGTTCATGTTTGGAGGCCTGTTTAAACCGGCATATGACATTCAATCCTTTCTATTCCTGTTTTGTACAGATATTTAGATGAACTTTCGACTTTCCTCCTGAGACACTGTCCTTAGTGTCCATATCCCAAATGCCTCCTTCACGGCGAGGTTGTGTTCATGTCTCTCAGCTCTGTTTCTCAGACGTCTTCAGGCCTGGATGACTAGAGGGCTCCATCTGCTGGAACACTGACTATTCACCAGTGATTTCCATCTCTGTCCTCACACCCTCAAATCTGACTTTGGGTTACCCACAGAACTCATGATGGTGCCTCAGTCCATTTCCTGGTCCTGTCCATTCCCAGCAAGACCAAAGCTTCGCCAAGGAGAAGTTCTGATTCTTACTCATTAACCCCTGGCCATGAACTCACCTCAGAATCCTTCCCACACCCCCAAAACAGATTACCTGTACATCCTGTCCAATAAGTCAATCTGTTCTCCAGCGTGGCTGTAGGACTTCGATCTAGCTCCATCTACTAAGAAGGAAAATGACCTGCAGGAAGTGGCTTCTAAGTCTTATAACATGAGAGAATTTATAAAATCCTATTGATGATGAAACGCTTTTACTGAATTCTACACTGTTAAACTTACATAGCCATAGGGCAGTTTCTTTCTTTCTTTTTCTTTTTTTTTTTTTTTTTGGGAGGTCTCAAATACACCTTATTTTCCTTCTTTCCAGTATCATGTCTCAGCCACACAGCATTGTCTGGGTTTAACCAGTCCACGGGACGGCTATGATTAGGCAGCTGGTTGGTTTGATTCCTTGCCTCTGGCAGCACCAGGGATGGTGAGGGCAACAGCTTTTATATTACATAGTCACAATCTGAAGTTCCAAGAACTGTTTTCAACATTGAATTTTATAAGAACCAATGGGGACCTCTTAGGTGTGGCCTTTGGAACGTTTAGGTGATGCAATGACCTATGAATATTAATTCAAAATTTCTGAGTCTAGTGGGAGTTAAAGGTAGAAAGAGTGGCCAAAGGCATATTTGCCTGGCTTCCCAAGCAGGAAAGGAATAATTTTCAGTTGATACTGCAAGGGTTGCATCTTCTCTCTGGGACTTCTCAGGCAAAATCATCTCCTGTTAACTTTTGCTGTGTAAACGTGATTTGATGATCAAATAAGTAAAAAGACAAAGCTAATAAGTGCAGTTATTTGCCTAAACTGTATACTCCAATCTATTTCTTTATGTGCTTATTTAGTTTCCTGCGTAGGACCTTGTTATAGTTTGAGTATTCCCAATTTGGGAGTATTTAGGAACACATTTATTTGATAAATTTATTGTAATCTTAAGTACAAGTAGACTTACATAAATCAAAATTTCCATTTGTTTATTTACAATGAACTATAAGGTTTCATCCAAACTAGACTGTTCTGGCATAATTTTTCCCCTCACTCTTTACTTGTCAATTAAGTAAATAACAAATGAAACACAATTTAAGGATGTTTGGAATAAGTAAGTCCACTTTTTTTAGAATATTTGCTTTCCTTGTGAATCTATATAGATCTTAAAGTATTTTGTTTTTATTATTTAATATGATTAATTTTAACTGAACTATAGTTGATTTACAATATTGTGTTAGTTTCAGGTGTACAGAAAAGTGATTCAGTTATATATAAATGTACATATATATTCTTTAGATTCTTTTCTAAGTATTACAAGATATTAAATATAGTTCCCTGTGCTATACAGTAAATCCTTGTTTATTTTATGTGTGTATGTGTTAATCCCATACTCTTAATTTATCCCTCCCCCACCTCTTTTTTTTTAAGATTCCATATCATATAGTATTTGTCTTTCTCTGTCTGACTTCATTTAGTATGATAATCTCTAGGTCCATCCATGTTGCTGCAAATGGCAATATTTCATTTTTTTTATGGCTGAGAAATACACACACACACACACACACACACACACACACGGGTATATATACCACATCTTCTCTATCCATTCATCAGTTGGTGGACACTTAGGTTGCTTCCATGTCCTAATTATTGTAAATAGTGCTGCTATAAACACTGGGGTGCATGTGTCTTTTCAAATTAGAATTTATTCTTTTCTGGGTATATGCCCAGGAGTAGGATTGCTGGATCATATGATAACTCTATTTTTAGTCTTTTAAGGAACCTCCAGACTGTTTTCCATAGTGGCTGCACCAATTTACGTTCCTACCAACAGTGTAGGAGAGTTTCCCTTTTCTCCACATCCTCTCCAGCATTTATTATTCATAGACTTTTTGATATTGGCTATACTGTGCAGTGTGAGTTGATACCTCATTGTAGTTTTGATTTGCATTTCTCTAATAATTAGCAATGTTAAGCATCTTTTCATGTGCCTGTTGGCCATCTGTATGTCTTCTTTGGAGAAATGTCTGTTTAGGTCTTCTGCCCATTTTTAATTGGGTTGTTTGGTATTTTTTGGCTTTTATTATTTTATGATTATAACATTTATTCACTTATGTGTCTGAAAGTTTACACATTTATGAATGTGCACATTGAAGGGTCCCATGGCAAGAAACAGTCGGGTTTTGGAAGGTGTGTTTGAGGTTGCTCTCTATCTCTATATACAAACTCACTTTCTTCAGCACCTTCAGTTCATTTTGCTTGTATCAAAGGGCTGCACAGCTGAAATTCATTTTTCTCCTCCAACATGGCTGGAAGTCTATTTCTGTCTTTAACTCAATCATCTGGAATCTTTATTTAATAATGGCATTATGGCTTTCATTGAATTTTCTCATCACAATGAATTAAGATACAAATATTTCACCTAATAAAACCACAGTGAACATTTGGGGAGTAATGAGAATCAATCCTTTTATTTTCCACATTTTCTAAATTGGAGATGGCAATAGATTCCACTGTTTTCCCTCTGTACTAAGCATGTAATTCCTCTGCACTCATTCCTTATGCACTGTGAATGTATCTTCTAACACCTGACATTGTGTAGGCTTAGAAAGTTTTTCTTAATGTCAATTCATACAATGTCTGGCTAGTGTCATAGATTCTGGCTCTTTTTTTGTATTCCAGGTTAATTTTTCCACCAGTAACATGGAAAGTACTTTCGCAGTGTTTCTCTCATAGCTGCCTTCACCTCCTTGTTCTTCAGGCTGTAGATGTGTGTATGTATACATACATATGTGTGTGTATAATGCCTCAACACATTACTATTACACAGAATATTCATTTAAGTTTACCTACGTGTTCAAACTTTTAGTTGCTCTTAAGTCATTCCTCTGTGGCAATGTTTCCACTTAGGAACATATTTCTTCTACATAAAGAAATCCTTTCAGTATTTTTATTGTGAAAGTATACTAGTACCAAATGTATTCAGCTATTGTTTGTCTGAAAATATTTCTCTTTCACTTCTTTTTTGAAAAGGCACACTTTAAATAACTTTTTATTACCAGGTGAAGTTATGTAGTTACAGAGTAATTAGAAACTTCTGAAAGAGCATAACTGTTTAAAAAATGGCTCATTCACTATATAAATAATGTCTAGTATCTCATTGGTATATCACTATTCAAAAGGCCTTGACCAAAAAAGTCCCAAATAAAACACTCAATCCAATGTTTTAAGCCCCGCTTTGTTAATTAAGCTTATGAGCACATGTGAGGCTGCTAAAGAAAAGGGATACAAAATCAGGCAGAGCTGGGGACACTGGCAATGCTTAGGGCTGTCAGCCAGACTCCAGACAAGGAGATGAGGTAGTTCTTTTCTGAGTCACTCTACTTGAATTATTGTCCTGTTATTCGACACAATAGATCATTAGAGAAATGAAAAATGAACTAACATAATAAGGAGGTTACTGAATTATTGGGACTACATGTCATGTTTACATTTAGCAAATTCAGATAGCCGTAACAAAAATAGCCTCCATCATTGTCAGTTATGAAGATAATTATCCATCTAGCCTTTTATGTTTGCTGGATAACAATACAGAACAGATGAGCTATAAATGATACTGTTCTATGTCAAAAATACTAGCTTTTAAAATTTGTGTTTACAAGCACTCACTGCTTCAAGGTTAGGCTTGTTAAGTGATTAAGAACAATTTTACAGCAACGTGTATGTATTTCATTCTAAAAGAATAAAATGCAAAAAAAAGAAACAGCTGTTATTTTTGTTTGCAACCTGGGAAATTGAGTTATTTTGCTGATGTATGGTCATTTTAGGTCCATGCCTCCTTCTGAAAATGCTACACACCCAGATTTTAAATGCATCAAAGTTATAACAGGTTCCATCTCAGACTTGGTCAGAGCCAAATATTGCAAGCAACTGATTGCTCAGCTCAAACAATGTGTAGCTAACATGTTGGGAACAAGCTATGGAGCAAGGGAACATAGATAGATTAATAGAGACTTTTTATTTAAAGGTAAAATATTCCAAATGGCCCTCTGGAACAGGTTATTTCTACTTTCACACTTGTCAACCTGTATATGATCTCCTAATTTTAATTTCTTTCTTCTTAAATAAGGGGCTGATTCGGACTGACTTGCTGAGAATGATGTCTATAAGAGAAAAAGATTTCTGTGGTTATAGAGCTTCTGATAGGTTTGCAGAAGTTATAGGTAAAGAGGGTAGTCGAGAAGTAAACCAGCTTCACTGTATGCCCCAAAGACTTTCTCAGTGGTATTGACAGAAGCTGCTAATCCTAGGTTATACTTTGTAGCTGTGGGCATGATTTGCCTGGCAGAAAACTCCGTAGTGTAAACTAAACCAAAATACGTAATGTTTTTCTTGGATGCACCTGATACTCTGTTTTGGAACCCGCTGTGGGTACAACAGGAATACTTGTATCGTGCTTTCAAATTTTCTTTCTAAACTCTCTTGAACAAACATGAGTAAGTGGTAGTTAGAATCTGTCATATTTGAAGGTCCAATGGTCATAGCTGACATGATTATATTCTTCAGCCACTCCTTCAGCATTCAGGTAGAGATCAGAAATAACCATAATGTTCCTCCCCAGAAAACTCTTATCAGATTCTGAAGTTGTTGGTCCACTGGAAACTTCCGTAATGATCGTAGCTTTGACTCTGAGTGCATTGGATTTGGTCAACTGCTTCTCATTGGCAGTGGGGATCAGTATGTCATGGTCTGCTTCCAGGGTGCTTCCTTCATAGGGCTTTGCTTGGGGAAGCCCAGGATTAACCCATGCTGCAATGTGAAGTCTTCTAGTTCCTTTGGGTCAATGCCATCTGAATTTCATATGCTCCCATTAGATTCACCAACATCAACACATTTAGCACTGATACAATGTAAATATCTCAGAGGGCAGGCCATCATTGCCAAATCCCTGAATAACAAATGTTTTATCTCCAAACCCTTGTGTCATGCCTAAAATGCTCATGTAAGAAGCTTCATTGAGGAAGTTTTCAGTCCTATGGAAAACACCATGACCAGTAGCAGAGTCAAGTCTGTGGATACCACCCTGACTGATGGGTTTACCAGTAACTGTGGGCATGTTACTACCTAAGGTCCCTATTGCTGATACTTATGGCATAAGTATCAGCAATCCAGGACATCTCTCGCTCACCTGTGCCTGTCTAGGGCAGACCCATCAAGATTTACTGAATCTCCTTTTTTGGTAATTACATGGTGAACTTCCTTGTGATCTTTTCCAATTCAGTATCGATGTGGTTCTTGAGTGATCTTAACACCAGCTTTTGGCAACCTCAAATGGCACATAAACCACAGCAGATTATACGTCATCAGAGTAGCCAAAGCTTTTACTTCATCTACACTCACATCTTCTCTGTAATGAATACTTCCCTACAGGGTGTGACGTGCTGGCTGTGCTGGGCCCCATAGCCCTCAGTGTCCCCCCAGGAGCCGCTGCCACGCAGGCTGGGGAAGGGCAGGATCCATATGTGGTTTCAGGGGTCGATGATTTTCCTGATGCCACGCACGGGTTCCGCTTCTGCTCCTCATTCTCCCAGATCTCAACGTCTTCTATCAATCAGCTGGTCATTCATAATGCTCGTGCCACGGTCGGTTGAAGAAGCTGTCTACCACCTTGAGGAAGCTGGGGTTATATCGCGGTTGCTATGGTGTCGCCAGGTGGGCGGGCCCAGGAGGCCAGGGCGCAAGCGGAACGGAACGTGGGGCGAGGCCTGGAGGCGAGGCGCGCTCTCCGAGGCTTTAGGGCGAGCTGCCTTTTAAGCTTCCTGCCTTCCTCGCTGTCCTCTCCTTTGTCACCACCCGGCACCTGATCTGGAGGAGCCGCCTCTGCCGTGGCTGAGCAACACGTGGAAACGGCGGGGTGGGACCCGGCATCCTGCGCGCCTGGCCTGGGCCTCCGCCCGGCCTTTCCCCACCTCACCTCGGCTCACCTGCCGGTCGTGGGGCGACGGAGGAGCTCGTCCTGCATTTTTGAGGTATGCTTTCTTTCATTTTGAGGTGCATTCTGAGGTACAGAACTCTAGTCTGCATTTGTTTTCTTCATCTTTTTCAGAACTTAATTTATAGTCTTAAGGCTTCCATCACTTATATTGGGAAATAAGTTTCAGTCTAATATTTGCTCCACTGAAGGCAGGCTCACCCTTACTTATTTCCTGGGTAAAAAGTGCAAAAATCGAAGCCCTCAACCCAAGGCGCTTTCCTGTCCCACCCTTGGGTCTTTCGTGAAGTGAGAGGGCCTGTGCATGCTTAAATAAGCAGCACATCCTGGAGCTCCAGGCACACTCCTCAGGCCTGGTGTGCACACGCTTGTGGAGAGAGGGCGGTGAGGCCTGGAAATAGGCCTGAGGCTGTTTGGGCAGGGAATTCCAAGGGCCGGGATCTTTGGAGTGCGATTTACAGAGAGTGCTGGCTGTGGGCTGTAGTGTATCAGCTGGACTCCGCAGGACACATGCCCAGGCCTGGGCCCCAGTTGCCTAAAGGGGTCTAAAGGTGGTGTGTTCAAAGGTAGTTTGCCTTTTGTCTCAAGCTGTTTTAAAACTTTTCTTTTTGTGTTTGATTTTCAGTGGTTTATGGTGCATGTCTAGATGTGGTTCCTTTTGTATTTATCCTGCTGGAGGTTCATAGTGGTTGTTAAATGACTCTCTGTTATCTCTAAACCCACCCTTAAGCTTTGTGATGTGCAGAATTGTATGTTTGTTCTTCCTGTCTTGACATCTCATGCTGTACTACCCTTAAAATGTTTTCATAGTTTCAGAAAAAAAGAATATGGGAAGTATACTTTTTCTTTGACATCCGACTCCTCTTAGTTTGTGGCACTAGAGGGAGACTACTCACTGTTTCTGTTAGCATAACCTCAGCAATAGCTGGGGTTCCACTTGCAGCTTTTTCTCAGCATTCCTGGAACTAGTCTCCCCAAGCGTTCGCAGACAGAGCAGCCGCAAGAAAGCTCCCCTTCCCAAAGACCTCTTCTCTGAGCTCCTCAGATAGCTGCACAGCTGGGCAGCACCCCTCTTCAGGAAGTCCCAGCTGACAGAGCATCTCCTGCAGGTTGTTAAACGCCTCTCTCTTATCTCCAAACCCACACCACAGTGAAAGATCTCATAGTGATCTTCTCACTGTCTCTATAGTCTTGCCTTTTCCAGAATGTCATACTCTTCAATTTAGCTTCCTTAGTGACATTGATGTTGAACATCTTTTTATATGCTTATTTACTATCTGTATATGTTCTTTAGTGAGAAATCTGTTCTTTTGCCCATTTTTAATTGAGTTATTCATTTCCTTATTGTTGAGTTTTTAAAGTCTTTTGTTTAGCTAATGTGTCTTTTGCAAATATTTTCTCCCAGTCTGTGACTTGTCTTCTCATTATCTTGACTTTCAGAAGTAAAATTTTGAAGGTAACTCCATCAACACCCCTTTTTTTGAAGTTTTACCTATTTTTCTGGGTGAATTTTGCTATCTTTGTCAATGTCTATAAAATGTCTTACTGGGATTTTATATTGTATTTACCTGTTTTTGGAACTGGAAAACCACTAAAAGCATTTTAAATACTCTTGAGTTAGCATGAAAATAGAAAGCATCCTTGTATAGTTTTTGTTTTCAAAACAACCCTAAAATTATGAAGTCATCTTATCATGTGAAAAAATTTCCATTACTTTCGTAGTCTTAGTTTAAAAAATCAACATTTGTCTTTTAACAAATGCCAAGTCAACATCTAATGAGGTGATAGTTTTTAAAACTTTTGTTTTTATAATGTATTCTTGTTTATTATTTTACTTGTATTGTGACAAATTCTCATGCCACCTAGAGTTAAACTCTACACTGTCTAATTTTTTTAAAAAATTAATTTTTATTGAAGTATAGTTGATTTATTATGTTTCAGGTATACAGCAAAGTGATTCAGTTATACATATATATAAAAATATGTATTCTTTTTCAGATTCTTTTCCATTATAGGTTATTACAAGATATTGAATATAGTCCCCCGTGCTATATAGTAGGTCCTTGTTGTTTATCTATTTTATATATAGTAGTGTGTATCTGTTAATCCTGAATTCCAAATTCACCCCTCCCCAATATTTGTATACTTTTTATATGTGATTTTTTTGTGTAAGTTTTGTTTAGAAAAGAAAGAGTAAGTTAAGAACTCCATCTTCCCTGTCATATGTGCATTTATATGTGCCAAGGTCACCATCTTTGACAAATATCCTATATAGCTTTTTCCTGTAGGAAATATTTTTTGACTCCGTGGCTTTTTCACAGTCTCGGGGATAGCTATGTTGGAATCATAGACTGTGAGACCATCTGGATTACAGGATATTAGAAATGAAAGAAGCCTTTACCATTTTCTATTTATGCCTCCTTATTTACAGGGAAGGGAATTGAGAATTGGTGGTGTTCTCTGAATTACATCCCACTACCCAGTAAGAACAAATAGGGTAAACGTCTTTCACACCACATTTATTTTATCAGTTGTTGTTTGCTGGTTTCTTTGCTTGGCAGTTGTGATGTGTGTGGGTCTCACTCGATTTCCAAGTTCCCCGTTGTAGCCACAGACCCTGGCATTTCTGCCTGTGAGTATCATTCCCTCTTCTGGATCAGTGGGGATGTCTGCCTAATAACTTTTTTTCCCCAGGCAACCAAAGCTGTGCCCTAGATGTCACAGTCACATAGATGGGAATAAAAGAAATTTAGTTTACCAGGCAGGTGGCACCAAAAGTAAAAAGCAGACCTCTTGGTGATACTTCTGCCCTCTTTACCCTATCCCAAGATATCCAGCTCAGACTGAGGGAGGAGAGCCACTGGTTGTGTACCACCTGCTTTCTGCATAGGGCCCACTCTTTGCTACCCTACTCTTGCTGCCTGTGTGGTACTGAAGAGGAAGGAAGTTTCCTGCCTTAATTTCCAAGTCAAAACTTAGGTTTGAATGATAATAGAGGTTTTGTGAATGTATATGTTCTTTTAGAAAGATGTAATCTTGTTGCAAAATACTGGGACGTTTTGTGTATTTTGCTGATACATGGAGAAAATGGGATAAAATATTTGAAAGGGGACTATTCAAGAAAATACAGAGTCACTGTACTTAGGCACACGCAGATCAGTCTAATTTTCTCCATCAGTCATCATGCAGATTCGACAGGGTCATACAGATGGTGTGGCTAGCTTAGTGTATGCTACACACAGGTGAGCATCTGTGGGGGTCTTTTTCTCCATATGAGATTAGGTATCAGGTGAAACTAGGGAGCAGGGGAGTTAAAAAGGTTGAGGAAATGGCCTACCACTTAAGCAGTTCCTTTGAGGGCAGTACACTCAAGTATTTTATTAATGAAAGTCTTGACAGTGGGGTCTATTATGGACCTACAGTATTTGACTTTTGATTCTGAATTAAGCACCAAAGGTAATATAAGTTTCCAGAGCACTTTCCAGAAGTGAATAATGGGCCTCACATTTCTAGTGTGTGTTTAAACTTTTTTTCCATTTCTCTATCCCGTAGTTGTCTCTGATTCCTGAACACTCCTCCCTCCCTGTACAAGAACTACCTAGCAGTGTTTGGCTCTTTGCCTCAGTCACAGAGACCAAAAGATCCTGGCTCAGCCCTGCCCTCAGGCTTCTACCCTCTCACTCGATTATCCCTCATATTGGACCACACCTGCTGGGGGGGTTGCTCTGTCATGTTGGAGTGAGGACTTATGAGGCCTGGGTTCCTGGCTACAGCAGGATGGGCAGGGTGGAGGTCAGGGGAAAGGCCATCTGGGTGAAACACCGGGCAGGAGCAAAGGTGGTCTTCTTCCTTGATTGTAGGGTTAGGGTCTAGGGTAGCAAGCTGATTGATCAGAGAACTGGCTTCTCAGTTTGTGGGCCTGGACCCCTGACGGCTGCTCTCCACTGCTTGGCAGCAGTCTTCCCATCTTCGGGGTCATCCCAGAATCTGAACGCTTGACACTCCTGTACCAGATAGAGAAGGCTGTGAACGTTTAAGGGAGAGAGATCTCATCTCTGGGGCCCCCCTCCCTGGCCTACACTGTATTTAAGGATTTTGTTGTCAGACTCCACCGGGAATGGGCATCAGTGGCTCTGGGAGTTGCAATTCCCTGATGACCGTGTGTCCCATAGGAAAGAGCCCTTGCTGGGCATTAGGAGACTTTGTGTCTTAACGTATCAGAGCCTCTTTATCTGGAAGGTCAGGAAATTTCCTGTTTGCCTCAGAGGAATGTTAAAATAAAGTAAAATCACTGATCCAATATGGTTTCCAATAGAAAGTGCTCCTCATATGTAAAGGTTTACAACAATTATATTTAAGATTTATATAAATATGAGATTACCAGTTATTCCTTTCATAGTTTCAGCACTGATCAGTTTAAATTCAGCACTGTCTCTTTTAGAGGATTGTTTTTTATTTCACTGTGGCTAACTCTCTAGGGTAGGATCAAATTTGGTTCAAATAGGGATCTGGGAAGTTCAACATCTCCATTTCCTGGTTCAGGTGGGACCATATCTGAAATGTGTCAAACTGATTTTAAAAAGTATTTCTGAAGTCCTCTGCAGAACACGATGCTGCTGTCTTGACTACCCAGCACCCTGTTTGTCAGTTCTCACTGTTGGAAAGTCATTCCTAATGTCTAAATTAAATCTCTGGTCTTTTTTCTCCTAGTCTTTTTCTTATGGAAAAGAAATTGACATCTCCTAATGTTGGGGCAATGAACTTTCAAGTTTTTAAAATTTTCTTCTTCTGAGTCCTTCTCCATCTAACTTCCTGATTTTTTACTCCCTTTTCAGGGCTTTTCTTTCTTATCTGTCATTCTTTCTATGTTCCCTCATTTCTCCAGTTGAATGAATAGAATCTCCCAAAATATGTTATGGTAAGGTCCAGGACTGATCCTGAGATTCCAGAGATTTCTGATGGGGCTGAGGATGGAGGAGGAAGCCCTGGCTCTGTATTTCACCATTAGTTGAGATTGATGGGGGACCACCTCCTGCCCCTTTAGAAGATACATATATTGGAAGTACAGGTTTCTGAAGGCTCAAGGCTCAGAGGCAGCAATATTGTTAGCCACTACACCCATATCCAGGTGGATGCCTTCTCCCTTGGGGACTATCAAAAGAGGGCCACTTACCCAGTCCTCGATGCAGATGATATGGGTGTCATGGAGTAGTTGCTCATCCCTGAGGGGGACACAGGAAGGAATCATTCCATTACAGGGGCCTGGAACTGTCTCCCTAGGAGCCCTGAGCCCTGCTCACATCCTTAGTTTGAAGTAAAGCCAGTCAAAGTGGGAGAGGCCAGAACTTGTGGGGAAACTAAAGACCTATAGGCCTATCGGAGAGGTGGTTGCAGAATGTGGCACCAGACATCTGGTTATTTACAAATCACACCGAATCATGGCCACCAGACCCCTGTTTAACCAGTGCTGGCCATTAGGAGTTAGCAGAATACCTCAGTCCCAGGGCACCAACACTGGAACAGGTCCTTGTATTTTTTTTTGCATGGAAAATGGGTACAACAAGACTTGAATTCTCCTCATCTTATTCTGAATTCCCCCACCCATCCACCGCCTACCTTTAGGAAGCAGAAAAGCAACAACAGCAAGTAAAATCCCAAATCCACATTTTCACACTGGGTCATCAAGCAGGTGTTCCAGGGCCCTGCAGTGACCTATTTGGAAATCAGCCTTCCTTGAATAAAGGAGAGCATCCTTCAAGCTGAAGTACGCCTAGCTGTTTTAACCTGTTGACTCCTAGGGTTCAGCAGCCAAGAGAAGTTTCCCGTGTATCTCACAAGGATTCCGCTTGGCCGTGTTGCCTTATCATTCTGGAATGGGAGTGACTGACCGGGTTTGGAGAAAGAGCAGAGGGCGTTCTCTCTGGACTGGCTGTCTTAAAAGAGCCACAAGAAGGTTCAGACTCTTTTGAGCTCTGTTTTGTGAAGGAGCTGGAAAAGCATTATAGTAGTTTCAATTCCCAGAGAGAGCCCTCAGCTAGTCAGAATCTCCTTTCAATTTCCTCCTCTAATTCCTGCACCCATATCTGAAGTATCCTCAATCTTTTCATGGGACTTGGAAGTCCCTGAATTAAATCTTATTTCATTGTGACAATAGAGGATATTTCAGTGGGCTCAGTCATTTATATCTTTCATACTCAAATTCTGATCCCTGAACCAGCAGCACATCACATGGGAGCCTCTTAGAAATACAGAATCACAGAATCTCAGGCCACCCACCCTAGACCTGCTGAATCAAAATCTGCTTTTTAACAGGGTACCCAGGTGATTTGTGTACATGCAAAAGTTTGAAAAGCCCTGATTTTTGAGTTCCTTGGAAAGAGCGCTGTATGTGGCTTTTATGTCATAATCCTAGGCTCCTGGATGTTTAGATATTTTCCTGAAACACTAAAATTTGCCTGTGGGCATTTGAGAGCTATAACTTGACCACCCTGAATAGTCATTCCATTCTGATCTCCCTGCTATTCAGTCCCTCCCATCGCAGCCCTGCTGAACCCTTACACAGGGCTGGGAAGCTGCTTACCCTTGATTGTTGTCTCTCCTCTACAGAGAATTGCCATGTCTGACCAAGGACTGAGAGTTCCTCAGGCCCTCAACAGCCATTCCAAGGAAGGAATGGATCCTGCTGCCCCTGTCCAGATAACTGGACTGGACAGAGGCGAGATGAATGGTGTCTGAACTCCAACTTTCAGCCAAATGGAAGTTCCCATGGAGAGACTTTGTATGAACTCCTTCTTATTCCCTCCCACCACTCTTCGTTTAGCCAAACCTTGAAATATTGCTCTTTTACCTCGAGTCCGAGCATCTTCTTGGAGCTGAAAAATAATGAGAATTCAGAGAAGTCAGAGACTCAGGGGCCAGCTATAGACCTGGGGAAATGTAGGGATGCCTGTGTGAGACATATGGGCTTTTTGAGAATGGAATTAAATGCTGAGTTTCCTGAAAGCAGAATTTGTGTTGAGTGTGAGACACACAGTTTATCACATACAGTCATAATTAGTCATTCAGTGACCTCTCCTTTTTTATTCTTTCTGGCTTTTCTGCTCTCCCTTTTCTGGCCCCTTTCACTCTCCTTATTGGGTATGTGCTGGTTCTCTGAGGTGAACCTTTAAGATATGTGAAAGACCTTTAAAAATTTCCTCTTACTCATCCCAGAGTAAATAGCTGCTGCTGGTATACACTTTGGGCCCCTTGAGCTCCCAGTTGGCGGCCAGATGGTGTTTCTACATAACAGTGCTCTAGGGCAGAGTCTTAACATTTGCCTAATCAGAAAGAAAGCACCTTCTGAATCTCTCTCTCCTGGCTATCTTTTGCTTGACTCTGTCTCAGTATTTAAGTACAAAAATGGCCCTTCTAATTTGTTTGTGACTACAGTGTCTGTCAGACTGACAAAACAATGTGCACCAGCCTGGGTGGTCTCTAAGGGCAGGGATTGTGCCTAGGTGAACCCCATGAAAAAGGACTAGAACTTGAAGAGAGCTTCAGCACAGAGGATGTCAGATGGGGCTTGTACCTTTGTTTATAGGCCCTGAGAGGATGGAAGTCAACACACGCAAGTCCCATTCACGGACAAGCCACCTCCTCCCGCTAGCTCACGTCCTGTTGGGAGGAGACTTGGGCCTCAGGGGACTAAAGTTCTGGGCAGAGTGGAGGCATCCGACACCAAGGAAAACCTGGGTGAAGATATCAAGCTTCTGATCTCTGCCCTCTTTTACCCGCAGCCAGTTGGAGGCAAAGGCTGGTGTAATTTTTTCCCTAAGGTAAGCCTCAGACACAGCAGCAGAATACAATGACATGATTCTTGGAATAGAAAAGGGCTTAGTTCAAAGGCTAAGAGTGGTACAGATAGTGAAATAAGAGGGGATTTCTTTTCAGTGCCTTCTCAATTACTTTACCCATCACTTTTCCCCAACCAGAAAGAGAGAGCTACTGTTTCTAAGACCATGGGAGTCTCGTATTATTTTTAGATTTTAACTTTAATGAAATTAGATCTTTATTCAGAGGAACAAAAGTTAAGAAATCTGTACAAAAGTTTCTCAGTTCCTGTGGTTTTATACTGTTAGTACTTGTTCCAAGTTTTGTGTTTGCCTGTGTAGCAGTCTGTTGATAAGTAATGTTGTTAACATAGAGCAAAAAATTAAGGTGGGACAGTCGGCTTGGCAGGACTGAGACATATCAACACCTTGAGCAAGCTAGTATACAACTCAGTGTCTGGGGCCAGCCAATAATATACTGCATGCTTGACTATATTTTAAATATTTGATAAGTGTTTGTATAGAAAAAAGACTGAAATCTGTGTGGAAGAAGAGCAGAAGAGGATTGTTCTGCTTAGCCAAAGTTTAGATCTGGGCTCTATTTGTATTTCCCTGCAATTAATACACGTATTCTCCTAATAAGGAAATTTACCATGTCATTTGGGGCTTCTAACTCAGTCACTTTTCAGTATTTCATATAACTGCATAGAATATTCTTGCAGAGAGTAGTTCTGGTAGATACAAATTTTTCTCTGTGTTTTCATATTTCCACAAGGGAATTGTTAGGCATCTTCTTGCCTTAGCTTCCTGGACTGACAAGTCCAGCTACTTTTTTGAGGGAGAAATACTTAGATAAAGAAATGAAACTAAAACCTTGATCAGAGTCAGCATCACAGTAGGGTATGGGAAAGACAGGAGCAAGGGAAGTAATGTGACCAGGGAGTTTAGTGAATGGAAATTTAATCTCACCTCCTTCTGTATATCCCTAAAAGCCATTAGCACCTGACAGAAGACAAAAAATTATGGAAAAATTAATTTTATAGACTTTATTACAAAGGGATATAATATATAGAATCTCCCAGTTGGGCTGTAGAGTGTGAAGGTCAAGAGACTATGGCTTCCTAGCTGTAAGCAATACATCCCATTGATTTGGGGGCCACTGTTTCTCCATATGGTAAATGGGTGAAATACAGGAAGTTATTTAAAGAGCGCTGAGTTGTGAAAAAAATGTAAATGAAACCCACTATTATATTTCATTTCAGTTCATTGGTCCATGTTCTGAAGCTGAGCATAGCTGTTAAGATCAACCCTACACAATACACAGGAGGACAACACCAAATGTTGGTGAATTTCTTCACAGAGCAGCTGGAACTCGAACTGCAACACAGCACAGCTGGAGCTCTCGTACATTTTTAGAAGGAGCCTAGAATTGTGTGATGACTTTGGGAAAAAGCTCTGGCAGTTTCTTGTAAAACTAAAAATGCACCTATGCTCTCACTCATCCATAGATAGATACAATGACCATTGGAAATCTGAATTTCTTCAGTTTGGGGAGAGGATGAGGACTTTAAGACAGATGGCTGTATCTTATTTGGTGGAAATATATAGAGTTTTTGTTGATATTCAGGAGTTTCCACGTGTGTATAAGGGTGCATATGGAAGCTGAATAGTCAATGGGGTGGTCTGTGCCAGTTATCAACTTACTGCGGCTCAACAACCCTGTGTTCACTCTTTGTTATATCATATCTATCTTTTATTAGGTCATAGGTATCCATTTATGTTGGATGGTTTTCTGACCCATATCTAAGCAACTCATTCTTTAGTAATAAAATAATTGTAAGAACATTATTCTAACATTTAAATTAAGATTATTTCTTTCTGTAAAACTTATAGGAAGAGTCACTGAAAATCATAGAGAATAAAAAGGTTGATCACGTTACTCATTTCATATAATATTGTTCAATGCGGGCTTGCAGGAAAGGCTATAAAGACTTACACTTATTTTAAAAAAATTTTTAACATCCATAATCTTTGATTTAATAAAGTCTTTTTCTGCTTCGCTTCATATGGGCAATTGACACTGTAAGTTCAGAAGGGATCAATTGTCCTCTAATTCTCATCTCCATGTCAGAGTTTAAATGTACATACAACTAGAATGTCAAGATTGGGAAGCTCAAGTAGCTGATATTTTTGAGAAGGTCTCAGAAACTCCAAGTAAATATCTATCTTCTGTGAAAGTTCCCAACAGTTTGCTTTGGCTGTCTATGGGCATAACGAGCTTCTGCACTGACGTACCAGTCAAAAATAGGGTGAAATCTGGCATTTTCATGTTTGAGAATTAGTTACCTTGGCTGTCATTTTCCTGTTGCTGGGAAACCAAGGACGTTTTGTCAAAGTAAAAAAGACATCCCTTTTTATAGAAATTAAAAGAATTTACTCTCACATTCATTAAATATAAGTCTATTTAAAGCAGTTTCAACAGGGAAATATATACAAGATCCTGTGGTATCTCACAGCGAAAAAAATGTGACAATGAATATATGTATGTTCATGGATAACTAAAAAATTGTGCTCTACACTGGAATTTGATGCAGCATTGTAAAATGAATATAACTCAATAAAAAATGTTAAAAAAAAAAAGCAATTTCAGAAAGCAGGGCTTACTAATGCAGATTCTGAAACTAACTGCTTATGGCATTGCTTCAGGTGGAAGGCTGAAGGCAGCAGGTTCTCATCGGTGACCTACTGGGCCTATGTTTCTTTTCCAACTCATAGTTTTCAGAACCCAAAACATTCTCTTGATAGGATTCAGTAATTTCATTCATTATCAAAAATGAATTATCTGTCTTCTACAAAAGAAGATACTTTTCAACTGGATCTCTTATGCAATTTAAATGATTTAATCTAATTTCCTTGAAGTAAAATTAAAATATTATCTTTTTCATAACCAAAGAAAGGGCAGTTCTTCATATCCAAGTGTGGACTCATTTCTTTTACTTCTTTTTAACACTTTAGGAGTGTCTAGTAACAGGTCTGAGTTTCTCAAATCTAATAAATTAAAGAACGGGAAAGCTCCAGGCATACTTTTTTACTTTTAGCCATTATTCACATTTAAATTATTGTCAATAAATTTGGAAATATGTAGAACATTTTGAAGTGTTAAAAAAATGTTGTTGGCAACCTCTGATGCCACAGAGCAAATCTGGCATTTGTGCTTCTTCAGAATCTTTATCAAAATACTCTGAAGAAAATTTGGTAACAAAGAAGTTTAGTAACAAAGCAATTTATCATTGTAAATAATGCAAAGCAGAATGATGTCCAACTACTGAAATTATGTTGAAATTATATCTGAATGACATAGGCAAATTTTATGTCTTTTAATGTCTTGATATAGATCTTCTAGACATAGTCAGTGGGAGAAATCAATCCTCCTCTGTGCTAATGACAAGATCCTAATCATGTTCCAGACAGGAACTCCAGAAGCAATGGGCCCACTTAGCATATTACACTCCGAAACAACAGCTCACTAGTAATTATACAAAAGTTAGTCATTTTATGGACTTAATTTGGCATTCAAGTAGATAAAACTAAACACCTGTACTCTTCAGGTTGATTCCTTTATTTTTTGAGAGTTTTATTTTGGAGCTAACTCATTCTGGAAGGGCTAAATCTTTTATTCTATGATACAGGAATCAAGGGTCACAGTCAAGTGTTTGTCAGACAATTTAAGTGGCTCTAGAAGTAAAATAGCTTTCTTTCTGATCAGAAATGGAGTTAGAATCATTAATTGGTAACAACAAAATGGTAACATTGCCTTCTTCTCTCTGAGAGTTAAAATAAATGGCTTTTTCAGTACTTGCCCTAAGGTGCTGGCTAGTGGATGAGCAACTATTCATTACATAGTGCTTGTTAAAAGGCTAGCAGAGAAAAAACATTTGAAAGGGGTTATCTAATGAATAGGTGGATGTTGAGAATGGACACTGAGATGCACAGATACAAGGAGTCTCTATGAGGGTTTGGGACTGGATGAGTAATAGAACAAGCTGGGAGGGAGCATGGTAATTCTTCACCATCAATCAGCAGATTGCTCAAGGGGAAAGAGAGAAATTTGCTCCTTTAAGTCCCCTCTCCCTTCTCCTATCTCTCACCATGCTGTCAAAGATGACCCTCATGTACTCACCTGGTCCCACAGGGTTTCAGTGATTGTTACCTGTATTTCCTGTTGAAATAAGAGACAAATCTTGGGTGAAATGAGAGACAAATCTTGGGAATGTTACCCTAACTCTCCTGGAATCTGAATCGACGCATCATGAAGCTGACAGAATACAAAGTACTTTTTGGAATTGAGATGCACGCTTGAAGTCATGCCATTTGTCAGGCAGCCCAAAGTCTTCTTCAGCCCTACTGTGTCATTTTCAGCCTGTATCTTCTGTCATCTCTTTATCTAATCAGTGGGTGGCAGGTATAAACAGACTCACATGTTTACCCACCTTATTAACACTCACATAGTCTGCCTGCTCCTGGAGTCATCAAGTGTAGTAGTGGCATTGAAGGTGTTACCTGGTTTTAGCAGACAGTGACCTACCAGCTGGTCAAGGCACTCCGAGCTACAATGCCGAAGTCCTCCAAGATATGGTCCTCATTAGGCAGTTTTCCCATCTCCTGGCCACACAGCCTTTCCACCTTTGCTTTCCCCAGGAACTAGGATCCCCAAAGGAACCAGTGTATTTGGAAGTCTTACCCACCTCTGGTCTCATTGTGTCTTCAATGGGTTTTCTGGAAAGAAAGGGTGATATAAATCTGATGAGGCACTGGGTAGGTGACATCAGCAAAATGGCAGTATAGGAGATTACAGCCCTCATATCCTCAACAGAAAACATCAAATTTTGACAACCATCCTTGGATGGAAATATCTTTATGGGAAACCAGGAGCCCAGTGGAGAGATTCCAGCACCACATTCAAGAAAAAAAAAATCCATGAATAGATGCATTCAAATGGGTAAGAAAAACAGTTTCACTTTACTCATGTCACTCCTCCCAAAGGCAGCATAGCTTAGTGCCAATAGGGACCCTTTCAGCCTGCGATTTCTTCTGTCGGGGAAAGTGAGAGTGGAATGAACACCTTGATTCCCCAGCCTTGTAAGACATTGGCTTAAAGGCCCACTTCTGCTTCACCCTACTCAGATTACTGAAGTAATTGGCGTAGCTGAATCGTGTTGGGGGGGCTGGGAACAGGAAAAAGGGGTGGGCACGGGTGGCGTCTATCACATGGATCTCAAAAACCAGCTGCAGTTCCTACTAGCCGGTTTGTGGACTCCACCAAGAGGGCAACCCGTGAACACTGTGGGACTCCTCAACTGCAGGTCACCCCCTCAGCTGACTGACACATGCCCCCAGCACTTCACACACCCCCCGAGATGGTGCATGCAAGCCTCTTCAGACAGGATGTAGCCATCAGTATCTGGCTCAACTATGTGGGGATGGGAGAAGATGTGCCATCTTGAATGCTCTTGGGCACCACAATGGGGAAAAGAAACAGAAGGCTCTAAGTTCCCAAAATGACTTTATGGGATTAAGAGAAGGCACAAAATCCTAAGCTCTCTTTAAGAGAGAACGAGAAGACAAGGGTAAATGCACCCATAGGAAAGGCCTGAGACTACCCTCCACCCCCATTCCCACCAAATCTTTAACTGGGCTGATTGGTGAAGAAGATCTTTCACTCCTGAAGTCAGTCAGTAAAGAATGGAAGAGGGGACTGCTTCTTCAGATAAAAAGACCACAATGCAACAGGAAGAATCAAGGAAACATAACACCACCAAAGAAACAAAATAAAGCTTCAGTGATGGATCCCAAAGAAATGAGATCCATGAGTTGCCTAACAAGTAATTCCAAAGAGTTATATTAAGTAGGCTCAGTGAACCACAAGAGAACATGGACAACTAATGGAAATCAGGAAAACGGAACAAAATGAGTAGTTCAACGAAGAAACACAAACTGTAAAAAAGAACCAAACAAAAATTCTGGAGCTGAAGAATACAATGACTGTGCTGAAAAATTCAATAGAGAGCTTCAACAGCAGACTTGATCAAGGAGAAGACAGAATTATTGAACTTGGAGACAGATAATTTGAAATCCAGAGAAATAAAAATTAAAAAAAGAATGCAAAAGTGTGAAGAAAGCGTATGTGACTTACGAGAAACTATCACATGGCATAATATGGGCACTTTGAGAACAGGGAAAGAGAAAAGGATAGAAAACTATTTAAAGAAATAATAACAGAAAATGTCCCAAATCTGAGATGGGAAATTAACATCTAGATCTGTGATGCTCAAAAATTCCAGAGAAGCTGAACATCAAGAGATCTTCACCGATACATTGTAATCAAATTGTCTAAAGTCAAAGAGAATTTGGAAAGCAGCAAGAAAAAGTGAATGCCACATTCAAGGGAACTCCTGAAAGACTATCAGGGGACTTCTCAGCACACATCTTGTAGGCCAGGAGGGAGTAGGAAGATAGAATCAAAGTATCAAAAGGAAAAAACCTGCTAACTAAGAATATTTTACCTGGCAAAGCTGTCCTTCAGAAGTGAAGCAGAGATAAAGACTTCCCAGACAAACAAAAGCTTTATCACCTCTAGACTTGGCATACAACAAATGCTAAAGGGAGTTCTTCAAGTTGAAATGAAAGGATGATAGCATGATGAAAACATAAGTAATAAATCTCACTGGAAAAGGTAAGTATATAGTCTGATTCAGAATACTTTAATACTCTAAGTGTGGTGCTTAAATCACTTTTAATACTAGTATGAAAGTTAAAACAGAAGCATTAAAAATAACTATAGCTGCAATAATTTTTAATGGATACACATTATAAAAAGATGTAAATAGTGATCAGTAACATAAAATGTGGGGAAGGGGTGAAAAAAATGAAGAGTTTTTGTATGCAGTCACAGCTGTTCAGCTTAAAAGAGATACAGTATAGGATGTTCTGTGTAAGCCTCATGGTAACCACAAAGAAAAAACCTTTAGTAGATACACAGAAGATAAAAAGGAATCAAAGCATGCTGTTATAAAAATTCAACAAATCACAGAAGATGACAGCAAGAGGGGAAGAAAGGAACAAGAGAACTATAAAATAGAGCACAAGAACATGGTAATGGTAATTATTGGTAATTATCAACTAGGCAAGAGTTAAGAAGTGTTGATGAGGATGTAGAGGAAAGGAATTTTGAGCACTCTTGGTGGGAATGTAAATTGGTGCAGCCATTTTGGAAAACAGTATGGAGGTTCCTCAAAAAATTAAAAATACAACTACTATAGATCCAGCAATTTCACTTCTGGGTGTATATTCAAAGGAACTGAAATTATTGTTCTTAACAGATACCTGCATTCCTATGTTCATTGCAGCATTACTCAGAACAGCCAAAATATGGAAACAACTTAATGTCCATGATGGACGGGTGGCTAGGGACAGCTCTTTCTCAGTCTAAATCCACGCCACGATCCTTATCCTGAAAACCTCCTTACTTTTAAGATTCTTCTCCCCATGGATTTCATTGGCCTATTCTAGGGAATAGGGAGGAGAGAGAAAATAAAACAGAACTGGGTTCATCTTGAGTTTTCTCTTCTAGTTTCTTCTCTAGCTGAGTTTTAATTCAAATCCTTGTAAACAGAGATAGTGAATAATTGACAAACTGAGTAAATGATACTGGGGGAAAGGGTTAGGAGGGGGGTGTGTGTGGTGTGATATGAAAGAGAATATTTTATATATATACATTATATGTATATTTTTTATATTATATATATGTGTGTGTGTATATATATATATGTATAAAGAGACAGACAGGAGGATTAGAGGAGCGGGGAGAGGGGGTGAGGGGGCAGGAGGAGAGGAGAAGAGATGCACTCACAGTATTATTCTAGTCATTCGTTACTGGAAGTTGGGGCTGAAGAAGATCCAGACTCTATTAACCAGGCACTGAAGTAGGTGCCCTGATCCACATATCTTATCCTCAAACAGTGGACTGGGCTATTTACTGTGCGGCAAACTGAGGCTCTGATAGTAGTGAAAAAGCTGAGATTCCAGCCCAGGTCTGTTTGATTCCGCTCTTTGTTATGACTTCTCCAAAAGAGGACACATAAAATGTGTCCTCTTCATTTTATAGCTGAATTATCAAAAGCCTAACTGCATGCAGTGGGAAGAATTTGGGGACAAAACAGTTTGTTTGAATTCCAGCTTCACCATGTTCCAGTTCCAGGACCTTTAGCAAGTATCTTTGCCTATGTGAATTTGTTTCTGCACCTAAGAAACAGGAGGAGTGATCTTTAGGTTTGGGGGTGGGGGGTGGGTGTGAATCATAACCCTTTGTAGCTGTTAAGTTTTCAAATATTATTATTTGTTCATTTCAAATAATATTGTTATTTCAATTACTGTAATAGTAATACTGTTTTACTATTTTTAGAGTGTCTTGCCCACTTCTGCTGCCAAAACATCAGTTTATCAGCAGCGAAATCAGGTCTTTGATGTAGTTTATGAGCTTTCCTGTAAAGAACTCTCAGATACTCCAGTGTCTACTTCCTGTTTTCTTCTCGGGGTTCTGCAGCTGTCCAGAAGAGAATTCATACTCTTAGAATAGGTTTCCATCTTCCTTCAAGTTTCAGCCTTCTCAGTACCTCACTGGCTCTCAGACTTGAGGCCCAGTTAATTATTCTGGGCATTTAAATAAGATAGTCAGCCTAGAAACCTAGAAGACACTTTTAACTCTTTCTTTCTGAATTCCTACAAATTCTTACCTCAAGGTATCTCCTGCATACTTCAAAAGCTCAAGCCAAATGTCAGTTCTTTCCCGACCCATAAGTTTACAGCAAGCATCCCGTTTTTTCTGATTTTATTCATAATATTGCCTGGATCTCATATTCAGTCTCAAGCAGTAGATTCTGGCCCTTTTCTCCACCCCAGGACAAGGAAAGCATGGTTTTGGGTGTCTAGACTTGCTTTACATTGTAGGGGACATAAGGACTTCTTAGAGTAAGTTGGCCTTAGGATAAATAAATGTTCCTGGATTATATACCCAACTAACTCCTAGAGGAATGTCAGATTGATGCCCACCCTCTAGATTAGAATGATAATAGGTTTGCTTTTGTTCCTTCCATTAAGGAGGTGGGGAGGAGAGATGACACGTGCAGATTCCAGCCTTCCCCAACCAGCAGATAGGTGCAGCCATAGGAGGAATGGGAGACAGGGGACCCTGTTTCTTCTCCCATAGAGAATATTCAATCTAAGGACTTTTGAGCATCTTTATTAGCCCCACTTACCTTATCTGCTGCTTGGAGGTCCTTCCTGACTTTTGTTCTTGATCCTGGAAGGCATGCTGTGCCATTTGTCCTTGAACAGAAGTCAGAGACTCTGGAGCTAAAGATGGAGATGGCTCCATGTCCTGGGGAAACATAAATGAATAGGGGGAGAGGACAGGTGTGTAGTGAGAAGAGAGCGCTTGCCAGTGGAGAACTACCAGGACAGATGCCTCAGTAGTTCAGGAAGCATCTGTGTTTTGAATGGGTCAGTGTGTTTGTGTGTGTGTGTGTGTTTGTGTTTGTGTTTGTGTGAAAGTGTGTGTGTGTGTATAAAGAAAGATAAGGGTGAGAGGAGGAAGGAAGTGTTTGCCCCAGATAAAGTCTCCTTGCCATCTTTTTCATTAAGAACATAAATTCCAGTGAGAAGGTGGGTAGAAAAAAATAGAAGAGAAACTAAGTAAAAAATAATAGCTGGCTAGGGTTGGGGCTAGAGAATTGGCCAGAGGCTCTGTGAGGGGAAGGTGGGTCCTCAGGCAAGGATAGGAAATAGTGTGTAATGGATTCAAGACTGGAAAAGTCCCCATCCCATCCTACCTCACGGTCACAATCTTCATGGTCAACTAAGGGTAGCACTGTAGGCTGGAGGTCTGTCATCTCCAGCCTTCAAGTGCTTTGTAGGGAAGAGAAAAACCCCACAGTTGATACTGTTAAAAACACATGGGGCTGAGAGGTCAAATCAGTGACCCAGGCAGAGTTGAATCCTCCTTTGACAAGTTGCTTCCCAGTTCCCCGCTCCCATCCTTCCTCACCTCCAAACCCTAGTCAGGAACTAGGGCAGTTATGTCCAGAAACTTACCCAGGTGGGCTCCCCAAGCTGTTCTTCTCCCCACCCCTTCCCCCCTAGAATTTCTCCTCCTCAAGCCCCATCTCAGAACAGCCTCATCTCATCTGTGCCTTCGTCAGCCTAGCCCTGTTCAACTCTTCTGTGACCTCAGCTGTGACCTCATAGATCTGAGACACCTGGCTCTCCCCCCACCCTCAGCCCAGGTTTCATTCCATCTAGGTGGTAATGATAAAATAGTGAGCTAATATTGTGAAATTTTAGTTTTAATTTGTGGGAATTTTTGCTGCATCACTGACCTCCACCCATGGCATTAGACATTCACTACTTCTGAGAGTCAGTAGGAATGAGCCCAGAAGAAGAATCAGTTATTTATTTATTTATTTTAAACATTTTTTATTGATTTATAATCATTTTACAATGTTGTGTCAAATTCTAGTGTAGAGCACAATTTTTCAGTTATACATGAACATATATACATTCATTGTCACATTTTTTTCTCTGTGAGCTACCATAAGATCTTGTATATATTTCCCTGTGCTATACAGTATTATCTTGTTTATCTTTTCTACATTTTGAAAAAAAAATTTTTGGATAGACTGGGATTTCAAAATTTTATATTTTTAATTTCAAAACAGGGTCTAAAAAGTTCAGCTTTGATTTCAAGAGCTAGGTCCTTGAGAGAACTGGTTTTGTTTTGAATTCCAAAAGTCTTTGACTTGAAAGATCAACAGAGATTGATGAATTATCATGACTGTATAGCCTTAGGATGAAAACAGTTTTCTGCAGGAAAAAATAGTGATATGTACAGATATTGAAAAATAGGTATAATAGTGCCAAAAAGAAGGCAGGAAGTGAATATTAGAGAAGAGATAAGTTAGATGTAGATGTGTAGCTCTGAGGGGGACCCTCTGCTTTTTGGTGGTGGTACATGTAAAATCTCCCAATATGTTTAAAAATCTGAGAATGGAAGGAAACAGGGACCTACTTCCTCCCTGCAACTGGAAACCCAGGAAGAACAGCCGCAGGGAGTGCACTGAGCCAACAGGAGGAGATTGTGGTAAAATGTATGTTGGCAAACAGGGTTTAAGATAGTACCTTCCAGTTCCAGACATTTTAACAGTGCTGATTCTTCCAATTCATGATCATGGAGTATCTTTCCATTTATTTGTATCATCTTCAATTTCCTTCATCAATGACTTCTAGTCTTCAGAGTATATAGGTCTTTTACCTCCTCAGTTAAATTTCTTCCTAGGTATTTTATTCTCTTTGATGCAATTGTAGATGAGATTGTTTTCTTGCTTTCTCTTTCTGATAATTTATTATTAGTGTATAGAAAAGTAACATTTCTATATATTAACCTTGTATCCTGCAGCTTTACCAAATTAATTTGTTAATTCTAATAGTTTTTGGGTGGAGACTTTAGGGTTTTCTATATATGGCATCATTTATGTATATATATATGTATTTTTTATTAATAGACTTTAATTTTTAGAGCAGTTTCAGGTTCACAGCAGAATTGAGCAGAAAATACAGAGTTTGTACATATCCCTCCCTACCCACACATATATACTCCCCTACCCTCAACATCCCTCATCAATTTGTCATATTTGGTAGAATCAATGGACAAATATGGGCACATTATTATCAACCAAAGTCCATAGTTTACATTAGGGTTTACTCTTGATGTTGTACATTCCATGGGTTTTGACAAATATGCATAATGACGTGTAGCCACCACTATAGTATCATACAGAATAATGTCATTGCCCTAAAAATCCCTTGTGATCCATCTTTTCATTCCTCCCTCCCTCCCTTTCCCCAAGCCCCTGGAAACCACCATCTCTTTGTTGTTTCTGTAGCTTCGTATATGGCATCATTTCATCTGACAGTTTTACTACTTCCCTTCCAATTTTAATGCCTTTTCTTTCTTTTTCTTGTCTGATTGCTGTGGCTAAGACAGTACCCCATTGCAGGCTGG
This sequence comes from Camelus dromedarius, assembly GCF_036321535.1. NCBI lineage: Eukaryota > Metazoa > Chordata > Mammalia > Artiodactyla > Camelidae > Camelus > Camelus dromedarius. The sequence continues at coordinate 52,712,737 of NC_087446.1, read as the reverse complement.
GATGCATGCTGGGGCAGTCCTGACAAGCTGGCCAGAGCCCCAGGCAGTTTTCAGTCTGCTGCCTTCATGCTGTGACCAGAAGTAAACAAATCTGTGCGCGCTCTCTTCAAGAGCAGAGTCTTGGTTCTCTTATAGCCCTCTAATAAACCCCATGGGCTTTTAAACCAGTGAAGGGAGGCTTGTCTTCCTGGTGTCAGACCCCAGGGCTTGAAGCCCTTCCTTTCCAGGGAGGATCCCCTAGCCTGTGATATCCCCCTCCTCTTTTTGTCCCCCACTGTGGGTCCTGACTAGATCACTTCTGTTTACTTCTTGCCAGACTCCGTGTGGAAATATCTTTACAACCTTGGCTGTAGAAGAGCTGTTTTGATAGTTCCCAAGTTGACTTTAGTGACAGTCACTCTGTATGTAGTTACAGTTTTGGTTTGTTTGTGAGGGGAGGTGAGCCCAGTGCTTCTACTCTACCAGCTTGATCTCCTCCCAACTTCAGGTTTTTTTATTCCTCAAGTCTTCTGTTCAATCTCTCTGCCTCTATACCTGGGAGTTCTGAAAGAAAAAGCTGGTAACTCTCTCTGGTTGTGTGTCTGTCGAAAATTTCTGTTCTTCTCATGTCTCTCTGGGAGAGAGACTTTCTTCCTACCCCAAGCCTTGGCTTCTGTAGCATTGGAGAGCGGGGTGGGAAGGGACAGACTGGGAGTTCAAGATTTGTAGATACTGACAGGTATATATAGAATAGATAAACAATTTTATGCTGTATAGCACAGGGAAATATATTTAAGGTCTTGTAGTAGCTCGCAATGAAAAAGAATATGAAAATGAATATATGTATATTCAAATATGACTGAAAACTTGTGCTGTATACCAGAAATTGACACAACATTGTGAACTGACTATAACTCAATAAAACAAAACAAACAAACAAACAAAAAACTCATGGAGGCCAGAAGGCAGTGAAATGACATATTTAAAATGTTCAAAGAATGAGAATATTACAAAGAAGTCTATATCCAGCTAAATAATTGTTCAGAAATAAATGTTGCTTATTACAAAACCACAGCAATTAAAGCAATGTGATGCTGGCTTAAAGATAGATACACAGATCAATGGATTAGAATTTAAACCCACATATTTGTAGTCAATTGATAGCCAATTAAGACTACCAAGACAGTCAACGGGGAAAAGTACTTTCCAACAAATGATATGGGGACAGTTAACTATCTATATGAAAAAAAATAAAGTTGAACCCCTGCCCCATATCATACACAAAACTTAACTCAAAATGCATCAAAAGCCCAAATGTAAGAACTAAAACTATAAAACTCTTAGAAGAAAATAGACAAAAATATTCATGACTATGGGTTAAGCAATAGCTTCTTAGATATAACACCTAAACCACAAGATACAAAAGAAAACATAGATAAATTGAACTTTATCAAAATTAAAATCTTTTGCACTTTAAAGACACTATTAGAAAACTGAAAAGACAGCCCTAAGAATGGGAGAAAATATATGCAAGTCGTATACCAGACAAGAGTCTAGTATTCAACTATACTAAAGATTCTTGCATCTTAAGAACAAAAAGGCAAATAACCCAATTAGAAAATGGACACAAGTTTGGAATATATATTTGTCCAAAGTTGATACTCAAATTGCCTGTAAGTACAAGAAAAGGCCTCTACGTTGTTAACAGTGGGAGAAACACAAAGCAAAATAACACAACGCCACTTTACACCTGTTAGGATGATGATGATGATGATGACGACGACGACGACGACGACGACGACGACGACGACGACGACGGACAGTAACAAGTGTTGGAAAGGATATGAAGAAATTGAAACTCTCTTACATTGGGGATGTAAAGTGGTATAGCCACTTTGGAAACCATTTTGGCAGTTCTTCAAAAAGTTTAGAGTGTTATCATTAAGAATCAGCAGTTTCACTCATAAGAGAGCTAAAACATATGTTCACACAGAAATTTGTACATAAATGTTCACAATGGCATTATTCATAATAGCCCCAAATTAGAAATCAACTGATAAATGGATAAACAAAATGTGATATATTCATACAATATTATAAATTATTTAGCCATAAGAAGGAATGAAGTACTGACTTACGCTACAGCAACAAAAACACTATTCAGCAAGGTTACTATTCAAATTTGAAAGAGAATAGAGAGTATTACAGACAAGCAAAAACTCAAAGAGTTCATCACCACTAAATTGGCTTTACAAGAAATGTTAAAGGGACTTCATTAAGTGGAAAAGACAATGCCACAAGTGGAAATATGAAAATTACAAAAGGAGAAATATCACTGGCAAAGGCAAACATACAGTAAAGGTAGTAGAACAACCACTTATAAAGGTTGTAGGAAGGTTAAAAGACAAAAGTAGTAAAATCATCTATTTCCACAATAAGTAAGGGGGAAGGTATAGCTCAGTGGCAGAGTGCATGCTTGGCATGCACAAGGTCCTGGGTTTAATCCCCAGTACCTCCATTAAAATAAATAAATAAGCCTAGTTACCTCCCTCCACCAAAAAAACCCCACAATAGGTAAATAACGGACAGACAAAACAAAAAGATATAAATATGATGGCAAAACATTAACCATGGTGAGTGGGAATTAAAATGTAGGGAGATTACAGTGCATTTGAATTTAAGAGATCATCAACTTAAAATAATCACATATATATAGGTTGTAATATATGAAACTATGGTAACCGCAAACCAAAACCTTATACCAGATAGACACACAAAAAAGAGAAAGGAATCCAAACATAACACTAAAAACAGCCATCAACGCAAGAGAAGAGAGCAGGAGAATAAGAAAGGGACAAGAAAGAACTACAGAAACAACAAGAGAAATTACCAAAATGGCAATATGTACATATCTATCAATAATTACTTTAAATGTAAATGGAGGAAATGCTCCAATCAAAAGACAGAGTTGTTGAATGGATGAAAAATCAAGACCTATGTATAAGCTGCCTACAAGAGACTCACTTCAGACCTAAAGAAACACATACTGAAAGTGAGGGGATGGAAAAAGGTATTCCCTGCAAGTGGAAATTAACAGAAAACTAGGGTAGCCTTACTCACATCAGACAAAATAGACTTTAAGATAAAGACTGTTCCGGGTGGGAAGGGATAGACTGGGATTTCAAAATTGTAGAATAGACTACACTGTATAGCACAGGGAAATATACACAAAATGTTATGATAACTCACAGAGAAAAAAATGTGACAATGAGTGTGTATATGTCCATGAATAACTGAAAAATTGTGCTGAACACTGGAATTTGACACAACATTGTAAAATGATTATAAATCAATAAAAAATGTTAAAAAAAAAAAAAAAGACTGTTCCAAGAGACAAAGAAGAGTATTACATAATGATAAAGGGATCAATCCAAAAAGAGGTATAAAATTGTAAATATATATGCACCCAACATAGGAGCAACTAAAAACATAAATATGAACAAACATGAAGAGAGACATTGAAAATAATACAAGAATAGTAAGGGTCTTTAACACTTCACTTACATCAATTGACAAATCATCCAGACAGAAAATCAAGAAAACAGTGGCCTGAAATGACACATTAGACCCTATGAGCTTGATACATGGAACATTCCAACTGAAAGCAGCATAGTACACGTTCTTTTCAGGTACACATGGAACATTGTCCAGGATAGATCATATGCTAGGCCACAAAACATGCCTTGGTAAATTTAAGAAAACAGAATTTATATCAGGCATATTTTCTGACCACAGTGCTACATCGGGTGTGAGTTGCCTCCCCATCTCACAGCTGAGTTTTTTTCCTCCATCATGGCAGCCCTCGCTCCAGTGTGGAGCAGCGACATAAAGCAAGAAACGGCTGGAACGTTTGCCCGACTCAGGTGGGGAGCATTAGGGCAGTCATGGGAAACTGGGCAGCCACTCTAGCAGTCTGCAATCTGCCCTCTCAACCCTGCTTCAGGATTAAGCCAGCGGACACACGCTCCTCACAAGTGGAGTCCAGGCTTCCTACAACCTTTCTGTTAGTCCCAGTGGCCCTCAACCTGCCAAGGAGGCTTGTCTTCCCTGTGTCAGACTCCAGGACTGGGGTGCCCAATATGTGGCTCCAACCATTCACTCCTCAGGTCAGGTGTCTGCCTATGTAATCTTCCTTTTCCTCTGAGTCCCTTCCCAGGGTACATATCCCAATCTTCTCTTCCCTTCCTACCTGATTCTTTATGGATCTTCTTTATAGCCTTGGTTGTACAGGATTCTTTCTGCCAGTTTCTAGTCAGTTTTCAATGAGGCTTCTTCCACATGGAGATGTATTTTTGTGTGTTTTTTGGAGGAAGTGAGCTCCAAGTCCTCCTACTCCACCATCTTGGTTAGTCTCCTCTCGCCTTTTGCCCTTGCCTTCATCTTATATGAAAACTGGAATACTGCCTTTTACTGATGCAGATGATTAATGACCCATGAGGAATAATGGTCATGTGACCCCCAGGGGGAGAAAAAACCCTGGTCCCCAGAGCTGTGGATGTGCTTCTCTCTTAGTAGTTAGATTCTGTTTTTAGCTTTGCCTCCTTTAAGTCCCCCGTACCCATTTCAGGTTGTGAAATGCAGCTGTGAATGGCTCTGGGTTGTTATCTGCCCAGTCCTGCCTTTATGTAAGTTCATAATTGCATTTTATGGAATTGCCCACTTCATTTTTTGGTCTCAAAGTTCCTTTTCAGTTTCGTGAATATTTTTCAGTATCCCTGACTTCAAACACAAACCATGATGAATTTTTATTTCATGTGCATCTGATTTGCTAAAATTTAAAAAGACTAAAAAAGATAAACAATACAAAATATTATAAGAATGTGAAGCAACTGAAACCCTCACATGCTGGTGCTGAGCTTGCAAAATTTTACAATCACTTTGGAAAACAGTTTGCCAGCTTCTAATAAAACTAAACATATAGGTATGCTATGGCCCAGCAAGTCCGTCTAAGTAATATACAAGGAAAATGAGCACATATGTCTGCACAAAAGATATTTTATAATAATGTTCATAGCAGCTTTATCCATACCAGCCACAAACTAGAACAGTTCAAATACCTGCTAACAGAATGATGGATAACTTAATTGTGAAATATTCATAAAATGGAATACTACGAGATTAGATTTCAAATACGTGGAAAATTCTTTTTGTACTCTAGCTGTCATTCCTGTGTTTATAGTAGAGTAGTGTGTCAAATAAGAAATGCTTGGTTTTCATTGCAAATTTACACTGGAATTGGTGTTGATCTGTGCCAGCTCTAGTTGTAAAGATTAATTATTATGACAAAAACCCAAAAATTATTTTGACATTTTTCCTGTCAGTGTGCTAATATAAATAAACTGTCTTTAGATTACATGTCTTCTCTAAGTGATTTTGTGCTGTAACTATAGACAAAGGAAGCTTCCTGTTCTCCCTGAGATGAGGAGGTCTCCTTTGAGAGGCTGAATGACTTCTCAGACAGGGCTCTGAGCTTCGTGTTTTCACATTCCTCTTTACATGCTAGCAGCATGAAATTAGCACTGATTTAGAGTCTTGTTGAACCCATACAGATACCTCACACTAAGATGAGTCAAATGCACAACTAGTAAATGTATATAACTTAGACTTCTGAGACTTGGAGTATGTAAACTATCAAACCAGATTTTAAATATTACATCTCTTTGATATTGATGCAGCAATTATAATATAGTGTTCTAGACTACAAAATAACTAGCATACATATCCAATAAATATATGCAATAATGCTCAGTATAATACTAATTATAATAGACTTGATTTGGAATCAGGTTGAATAACTATCAATAAAATAATGGTTAAATAAATTATGATAGATCTGAATTATTATTACCATGTAGGCATAAGAAGGAATAAGCTGGATATTGTGTGTAGGCATGAAAAGATCTCCAAAGTTTGCAATTAAATGATGGAAACAAGCTGGAGTATGTATGTGTGTGTGTGTGTATCCCATATATGTATAGACAGTGCCTCTGAGCATATCTGCTGAATCATTACATCCAGGCAACAGGGCAGTGTCTCGTGATATGGCTGGAGATTGTTTTATATTTTCTTGTTTGATGAAATACTAATGAAAAGCAAGTTTGTCTTGTTTTAACTCATTTGACTATCCTGATACTCAACACACTTGTATTTACAAACCTGTAACATACACATAGGAAGATGATCAGGAAGTAAACTCAGTCACTTCTCAGCTTCCATGGTGAACCCCAGAGGGCTCATCCACTGTGTGTTTGGCCTGTGGGAAAATCCTCGTGTAGGAACACAGGGAACTAATTTTCTTCTTCTTCTTCCCTGTTCCTCTGGAACTCTCATCAGAATAGCAGGATTTGTCATTAAATAGTTCAGTGATTGCTTCACTCAGAATTTCCAAAGATGATGCATAATAAAGTCCCCTGTTACTCTAAAAGCAAGTTCTTTTTAGTTAATGAGTCCAAAGGCAAACTTCTTGCGTTACTCCAGAGACTGCCTAAAATTATCTTGTTTCCTCTTAGACTCTCCATTCAATCCTCCACCCACTGGCTTATCTAAACCCAGCTACTTCCCCTAGTAGGTTACACAGAAGGATCCTTTATTTGGATAATGAAACAGCAAAATATTACTTATAGAGGAAATTAAGTGAACAAATGATTGTGTGATCAGGATTAAGAAAGATGAGAGAAATTGCTCAAAAATTTGAATGTTTCAAGATGATTCTCAAGCAGAATTTAGAAAAAGGTTATGAAGATTTGTGTGCAGGTCTTTTGGAGCCTGGGTAAACATACTTCTTTTTTCTTATCCATCTTTCTAGATTGAAAACTATACTATTCACAGAGTTGAGAAGTTGGGTATATCCTCTCTTGATGGCAATCAGCTGAGCTAAGATATGTTCCCTTTTTAACTCTGAGCTCCAGAATATGAGCCAAGAGCATGATACCATTCTCCCTAAATTCTCTCATGTTTTTGTTGCTTTTAACCAACTCCTTGCACTGCTTTCTTTTCTCCCTTCCCTCTCTTTATGACTTTCTAAGACACTTACTTTATGTCTCATTCCTCTCATCTAAACTCTTTTTCACTGGCCCAGAGCTCTCCTGCAATGCTGCCTCCTCAGGGATACTAGTTTATATCTGTTCCTGAAGATGTTATGGTCAGCTTCTCAGATGTGCATCTCTTCTTCCTTTGAAATGCTAAGCATTTAAAACAAATTGAAAACTGAATTTGTTAAAGTTCTTCCTTTCTGTAAATTATCCAATCAAATTCTTATAACACTGCAAAATGGGTATTGTTATACCTACATGCAGATGGGTAACTTGAAATTAAAAAATAAAATATCTTTCAAAGCTCACATATCTAGAAAATACCAAGGTAGGATAGGGCCCCACACATGTGTGCCTCCCAGGAGGTCTGCCACACCTCTGCCGCTTCTCCTTGCGTTTTAGCACAGAGCGTGCATTTTACCAGGGCCTGGAAAGGCTGGGGTCACTGAGATTACCATGTGAGCAGGTCAGGACATCAAGCGCAAACTTCTAATCCTTATAGATTAAAATTTCCTCTCTACCCTGAATTCCAGAGAGATGCATTTTTTGGCAATTAAAAAATATGTATCACAGCATTTATATCAGATGTTATAGATTTATTTGTGATTTTATGAGTTGTCAGTACTTCCTGAAAAACTAATACTGTAAAGTAATATCTTTAAGAAACACACACATTGCAGTAAGAAGTATAGTTGGTGGGTCTTGTTTTTGTAAGTGAAAGTCTTGCCACTCTGTACTCATAACACGTTTAAAAAACCAAGAAGTAAATAGTCAAAACTGACTATACAGCATGTAGTATATTTGCATTGATAGACTTCTAATTCCTTTACAACAGAAGTTGGAATTATTGTCAGCATAAATATATCCTTGCTGGCAATGTGCTAATTTCTGATGTCAATATAAAATAATAAACACAAGAAACTCTATCAATAGGATACATGCCAAAAAAAATTACAACACTCTAAAGCTCACTTTGATATATATTTGTGGAGTAACTGCACAATTACCTTTTTATAGGTTTCTACTTCAACATTTTCTTTTATCCTTATCTAAAAATTAAATTATTTAAAATATTTAAAAATCATCGAGAGAACCAAACAGTTCAGCAATTCAAGAAATGTTTTCCATTTCTGTGATTGTTCATTGCTTCTTTTGGACCCTTTTGACTGTGCAAATACAGGTCTAATGCTGCTAATTAAAGGTCCTAAGGCTCAACCGTGTTGGCAGTGAGGGCTGACACAGGGAACATCACAGGCTGGGTACTCATTAAACACGAATATTAAAGCGGTTGGTCCACCTACTTGGTTGACCTGTGCAGGGCAAGTAACTGAATTTTCCCCCACAACCAGCTGATTTTACATCACATTAACATAATGTTAGATCTCTGTTGTTTCAATTGTAGGGATTTGAAGTGTGATTCCTCAGTTGCTTCTCTATTTTTTGTCACTTTACCTAGCATGTCTTTTATATATGTTAGGCAAGTTCTACATATTTTTTATTCATATTTTGTACAGAAGTGAGAACTCACAACTTTCACTTAACAAAAACAAAAAGGAAAAGCACAAAAACAGTTGTCTTAATTATGTATTTGAATACATAATTTGTTTATTTGCAGTGTGTGTGGTGGATGTAGAGGGATTGTGTTTTAACCAAGAATAATGTTTTACTGTCAGATTTATATTGCGAACACAATGGCCTTGTAACTATGGGGACTTAGTTACATTGTAACTATTTTCTATAAATGATTGTATTTTAGTAAATATTACTTAGCTTTAAATTTGAACTTTCATAGTAGAAAAGTCTGTTTAAGTAAAACTTAGCCATTAAATTTGTGATGGTTTTTATTCAAGAATTTTTAAAACATTTTTAATTTTGAAAAAAAATTTTAAATTTAGGAAAGTTGAAAGAGTAATATAACTTTCACCTAGATCCACGAATTGTTAGCATCTTATCACATGTGTTTTATCATCTTTTCTCTATGTATGTATATATATATGTATGTAATTTGTTCTGCTGAATCACTAGAAAGTAAGTTGTGACACCAGAACACTTTTCTGAATACTTAAAGTTTCTTCTCCTATGAATAAGGATATTCTCCTACATAACCCCAATCCCACTGACACACTTGAGATGATCAACAATAATTCAGTTATATCTAACATTAGATTTGTGTTTTAACGGTTGAGATTTGTAACCTTTTGAAACACAGTAGTACTTCCTTATCATCTGAGATAGTATTTCAGCTTGAAACTGTGATAGCATAATTCTTTTTGTGCTGTCCTGTGGGCAGCCTCACCATGTTACCCATGCTTCTGGGGCAAATATGACTGCTATAGGGTACCGTGGACATGAGGTAGTAAGCTTTGTCCTTTATTGCTTTTCCTTGTGAGCTGAAACCGGAAACCCCGTACAGTTATCTCAGTTACTGTGTGATGTATACAGCTAGTCCTCACTCATGTGGAGTACTGTTAAAAATCTTGTCATTTGATTACACAATGAAAATCATTATGATTTGTATATAAATCTGAGGTAATTTTTACTACAGTCTAATTTAATGTGATAATACAGTGGATTTCCAGGTTTGTTTAGTAAAGCTTTGCAAAAAAGCCCTAACAAAACACCTCCCTTAACCCACCACAGAGCGTATCTAATTGAGCAAAGGAGCAGAACACAAAAGAAAATCAGGACACGTGTAAAAAATGGGTGATGGTTATCTTTGGCCCCTCTAACTTTATACTTCCCCTATAATGCTAAGTGCCCATCATTAAAGTAAAAGAATTCAAGTTAATAGAAACCATTTAGAAGCCTGTGTCTGGTTACATAGATTGGCTTGTGTTCCAAAAGCAGTGTCTTTCATTCACTCATTCATTCATTCATGTTTTTCACTATCACATTCTGAGCAACAGTTATGAATTATTTATTATGCTTGGTACCCTTTGTTTGATTCAGAAATTAACACTCTCAGGGTTAGGCAGGAGCCAATTAATTTCCTCCACATAATAGTGTTAATATATAGAAACAAACCTATTATGTTCCCAGGGCTGTGTATTTTAAATTTTGAAATAGAGATTGAAGAAGTAAACCAATAATGGTGATATTTTTGCCACAGTAAAAACAGAAGTTTTAAAATAATTTTGAAAGCACTTTATTGAGGTGTGATTGAAAAAGAAAAAGCTGTAATTCCTCCTACCCTCTTTATTATTATTGTAATTTTTTGGTTTATGATAATGACACTTAAGATCTACCCTCAACCAAATTTTAAGTATACAGTACAGCCTGATTAACTATAGTCACTATGCTGTACAGTATATCTTTAGAATTTATTAATGTGATATAACTTTGTACCCTTTGACTAATAACTCCCTGTTTCCCCTTCCTCCCAGTCACTGGCAACCCCATGCTACTCTCTGTTTCTATGAGTTTGTATATTTTAGATTCCTCATATGAAGGTATCATGTAGTATTTTTCCTTCTGTGCCTAGCTTATTTCACTTAGCATATAGTCCTCCAGGTTTATTCATGTTGCAAATGGCAGGATTTCATTTTTTAAGGCTGAATAATATTCTATTCTATGTATTTAGTGACATTTTATTTATCCATTGATCTGTCAGTGGACTCTCAGATTGCTACCATGTCTTGGCTACTGTGAGTAATGTTGCTATGAATATGGGAGTGCAGATATCTCTTCAAGATCTAGATTTCAATTCCTTTGGAAATATACCCAGATAATTGCTGTATTATATGGTAGTTCTATTTTTAATTTTTTGAGGAGCTTTAATACTGTTTCCCTAAGTGACTACTAATTTACATTCCTACCAACAGCATATCAGGGTTCCCTCTTTCTCCACATCTTCACCAATAATTGGGTATTTTTTTTGATAATAGGCATCTTAATTGATGTGAGGTGATATCTGTTTGTGATTTTGATTTGCATTTCACTGGTAAGTAGTGATGTTGAACACCTTTTCACGTACCTAATGGCCATTTGTATGTCTTCTTTTGGAAAAATGTCTATTCAGATCCTTTGCCCATTTTAAAATCAAATGGTGATGATGATTTGCTAATGAGTTGTAAGACTTCCTCTTTATGTTGGAAATTAACCCTTTAACAGATCTGTGGTTTGCAGATATTTTCTCCCATTTCTTAGGTTGCCTTTTCATTTTGTTGATTGTTTCCTTTTCTGTACAGAACTTTTTAGTTTGATGTAGTCTCAGTGTATTTTTGTTGTTATTTCCTGTGATTTTGATGTCACATTCAAGAAAACATTGCCAAGACCAATAGCAACCAGCATTCCATGGTGTTTTCTTCTAGTAGAATTATAGTTTCAGGTCTTACATTTAAGCCTTTAATCAATTTTAATTTTTGTGTATAGTGTAAGATAAGTTTCCAATTTCATTGTTTTTCATGTGGATATCTAGTTTTACCAGTGCCATTTATTGAAGAGACTATCCTTTCCCCCTTGTGTACTCTTGGCAGTCTTGTCAGAGCTTAGTTGATTGTGCATGCAAAAGTTTATTTCTGGGCTCTCTATTTTGTCCAGTGTGTCTCTTTTCTCTGCCAGGACCTTACTATTTTAATTATTGTAGCTTTGTGATCTTTTCTGAAGTGAGGAAGTGTGATGTATCCAGCTTTGTTCTTGCTCAAAATTACTTCAGCTACTTAGGGTATTTTCTGGTTCCACATTGATCTTAGGATTGTTCTGTTTCTGTGAAAAATGCCATTGATATTTTGAAAGGGGTTGCACTGAATCTGTAGATCACTTTGGTTAGCATGGACATTTTAAAAATGTTGATTCCTCCAATCCATGAAGATAGGATACCTTTCCATTTATGTGTGTCTTCTTCAGTTTCTTTCATCAAAGTCCTAGTTTTCAGCCTAAAAATCTTTCATCTTGGTTAAATTTATTCCTAGGTATTTTATTCTTTTTGGTGCTATTGTAAATGAGATTGTTTTCTTAATTTCTTTTTCATCTAGTTTGCTGTTAGTTTATAGAAATGCAATATTTTTCTATATTGGCCTTATATCCTGCAACTTTACTGAATTATTTATTAGTTCTAACAGTTTCTTTTTGGTGTAGAGTTTTCTATGTATAAAATTGTGTTATCTGCCAATAGAGACAGTTTAAATTCTTCCATTACAGTTTAGATGCCTTTTATTTCTTTTTCTTGCCTAACTGCCCTAGCTAGGACTTCTAATACTGTGTAGAGTAGTGGCAAGAGTGGGCATCCTTGTCTTGCTCTTGATCTTAGAGGATAGCTTTCAGTTTTTCACTATTGAGTGTGCTGTTAGCTATGGGTTTATCATATATGGTCTTTATTATGTTGAGGTATGCTGCCTCAACACTTGAGAATTTTTATTATAAATGGATATTGAATTTTGTTAAATGTTTTTTTCTGCATCTATTGAGATTATTATGTGGTTTTTATCCTTCATTCTGTTAATGTGGTATATCACATTGATTAATTTGTGTATGTTGGACTATCTGTGCACTCCAAGAATAAATCCCACTTGACCAGGGTGTATAATCCTTTTAGAGTACTGTTGAATTCAGTTTGCTAATATTTTCTTGGGGATATTTACATCCAAGTTCATCAGGGATATTGGCCTGTACTTTTTTTCTTGTATTCTCTTTGTTTGGCTTTGGAATCAGGGTAATGCTAGACTTCAAAATGAATTTGAAAGTGTTCCTTCTTATTCTATTATTTGGATGAGTTTAAGAAGGATGGGTATTAATTCTTTAAATATTTGGTGTAATTTGCCAGTGAAGCTATCTGGCCCTGGGCTCTTCTTTGTTGGGAAGTTTTTGATTGCTGTTGCAGTCTCCTTATTTGCTATTGGCCTATTCAGACTTTCTATTTCTTCTTGATTCAGTCTTGGTGGGTTTTATGTTTTTGGAAATGTATATATTTCTTCTAGGTTGTGTACTTCATTGGCACATAATTTTTGATACTAGTTTCTTATGACCATTTGTATTTCTCTGGTATCAGTTGTAATGTCTCCTCTTTCATTTATGATTCTATTTATTTATTTTAATTGTCTCTTTTCTCTCTTGCTTAGTCTAGCTAAGGGCTATTGATTTTATATTTTCAAGAAAACAACTCTTGGTTTTGTTGATTTGTATCTTGTTTTCCATTCTCTATTTCACATATTTCTTCTCTACTCTTATTATTTCCTTCCTCTGCTAATTTTGGCTTAGTTTGTTCTTATGCTTTATTCCTTTAAGTGTAAAATTAGGTTGTTTTTAGAGATCTTTCTTCTTTTTTAATGTAGGCATTTATCACTATAAACTTCCCTCTGAATACTGCTTTTGTTATATCCCATAAGTTTTGGTGTGTTGTGTTTTTGCTTTTGTTTATATTGACGTGTTTTCTAATTTCCCTTTTAATTTCTTCTTTAATTCATTGATTTTCAAGAGTGCATTGTTTAATTTCCATATATTTTTGAGTTTTCCTATTTTCCTTTTGTTTTTGATTTCTACTTTCATACCACCGTGATTGAAAAAAAAATGCTTGGTATGATTTGAATCCTCTTTAATTTGTTAAGGCAAATTTTGTTGCCTAACGTATAATTGTGGATAATGTTCCATATGTGCTTGAGAAGAATGCATATTCTACTGCTTTAAATGTAATATTACATCTTTGTAGATTCATTTGGCCTATAGTGTTGTTCAAGTCTACTTCCTTATTTATTTTCTGTATGGATGATCTGTCATCGAAGCCTTCTACTTTAATTGTATTGCTGTGTTACTCCCTTCAGATCTGTCAATGTTTGCTTTATATATTTATGTGCTCTGGTATTGGATGCTTATGAATGTATTTCTCTCTCTGGTGTACTGTCTCTTTTCTCGTTACATAATGACCTTCTTTGCCTCTTTTTACAGTTTTCTACTGAAAGACTATTTTGTCCGATATATGTATAGCCACCCCTGCTCTCTTTTGATTACTATTTATTTGGAATACCTTTTCCATCTCTTCACTTTCAGCCTACGTGTGCCCTTTAAGCTAAAGTGAGTGTCATGTCAGCAGCATATATTTGCATCTGTTTTTTTTTTTAACCTATTCAGCCACTTGTATCTTTCAATTGGAGCATTTAATCCATTTGCATTTTAAGTAATTATTGCTAGGTAAGGACTTACTTTTGCAATTTTGTTAACTATTTTCTGTCTGTTTTGAGTTCTTCTCTTTCTTTGTAATTTGATCCTCTTTTTGTAGTGATATACTTTCATTCTTTTCTCTTTATCATTTTTTGTATCTACTATAGATTTTTTCTTTGTAGTTTCCATGAGGCTTGCATAAAATTTCTTCTTCTAGTTATAACAATCTATTTAAAGCTGCTAATAACTCAATTTCAATCTCATATAAAAACTACACTTTTACTTCTTCCACCCCAAACTTTGTTATTGATGCCAGAATTTACTTTTTATATTGTGTATCCATTAAAAATTTTTATGATTATCATTATTATTTTTTAACTTTATTGAGGAATAATTGACAAATGTAATTATATATATTTAAAGTGTACCACATGGTGATTTGATATACATATACCTTGGACCAAGATAATTAACTGCATCACCTTATATAGTTAACATAGTTAACTCTGTGTGTGTGTGTGTGTGTGTGTGTGTGTGTGATTCAATGCTTAAGGTCTACTTTCAATAGCTTTCAAGTATAAAATATCATGTTCATTATTCTTAATACTTTATCTTTTAACTCTGATACTGCAGTTTGAAGTGATTTTTGTATAACCATTACGTTATTACATTATTCTGTATTTGTCTATATATTTAACTTGTCAGTGAGGGTTATACTTTCATATGCTTTCATGTTGCTGTTAAGCATCCTTTTGTTTCAACTTGAAGAACTTCCTTTAGTACTTCTTGTAAGGCAGTTCTAGTGGTGATGAATTTCCTCGTTTTTGTTTTTCTGGGAAAGTCTTTGTCTCTCTTATTTTTAAAGTACAGTATGGCACATATAGTATTCTTGGTTGGTAGGTTTTTTCTTTCAGTATTTTAAAATACCATCCTACTCTTTCCTGTTCTGCAAAGTTTCTGCTGAGAAATCCACTGACAGTCTTATGGGAATTCTCTTTTATGAGTTGATTTTCTCTTTGCTGCTTTCAAAATTCTCTCTTTTTTTTGATTTTTGACATTTGATTATAATGTATCACTGTGTAGACCTCTTTGGATTCAACCTATTTGAAATTCGTTGTGCATCATGAATCGGGATGTCCATTTCCTTCCTCAGCTTTGGGTGTTTTCAACATTTATTTCTTTAAATAACATTTCTGTACTTTTTTTCCTTTTCCTTCTCCTTCTGGGATACCTTTAATGTGTATCTTGATGGAGCCCCAGATGTCCCATAGGTTTTCTTTACTCTTTTTCATTCTTTCTTTTTGTCCTCTGACTGGAAATTTTAAATTGCTCTATCTTCGAGTTCACAGATTCTTTTTTCTACTTGGTTGAGTCTACTATTGAAATTCTTTGTTTAACTTTTCAGTTCAGTCATTGTGTTCTTCAGTTCCAAAATATCAGATTGGTTCTTTTTATGGTTTCTGTCTCTTTATTGAACTTCTCTTTTTGTTCATGTATTGTTTTCCTAATTTTGTTGAGTTGTCTATCTGTGTTCTCTTGTAGCTAGCTCACTGAGCTCCTTTAAGATAATTATTTTGAATTCTTTGTCAGACAGTTTGTAGATCTCCATTTCTTAGGGTCAATAGCTGAAGCTTTATTTTATTCCTTTGTTCGCATCATGTTTCTCTGATTCTTCATGATTCTTTAATGTTGCATTAATGTCTGGGCATTTGAAGGATTCACCTCCTTGAGTATTTATAGTCTAGCTTCAGCAAGTAAAGTTTTTTTTTTTACCAGTCAGCTTGTCCAGAGATCTGGATGGCCTGGTTGTTGGGGACCCTGAGCAGGAGCTGGTGAGGTATGTGTGCCGGCCTTTTGCTGGGGTTCACTAGCAGGCAGCCTTGGTGCCAGGTCTGCAGACCTTAGCACTTGGTGCCCAGTGCTAAGGTCTGTAGGTGGGGGGGTGGTGTTAGGGTCCATAGGCAGGCCTGCTCTGGGAGGGTTGTGGTTGGGCCTAGTTTCAGGAATCATCAGCAAGCAGGCCTGGTGTTGGAGTCCATGGGCCAGTAAATCTGATACTGGCATCTGCAGGTGTGCTTGCTCTCTCTTTTCCCCATAGAAGAACTCATAGATCAAAGGTATCTTTTTTTGTACTTCTCTGTGCTGGCTTGTGAGAGGAGTGACAAGGGTAAAATGAAACTTTATTCCTTACCCTTTCAAATGTGTCTTGTTCCATGTTCCACTGATGAGCTGTAATCTCTCTTGGATTCCAGATCTTTCAGGAAGGTATTTTTATCCATAGATAGTTGTTAAATTGGTGTTTCTTTGGGGGGATAAGGGCTGTGACCTCCTTTTCTACCATCTTACTAACATCACTCCTTAATTTTATTTTTAAAAGATTGCTCTGAGAATCTCTAAATAACTTTAAAGAAAAAGCATGCTATGAAATCAAACCCCTAGCACTGATTTTTATCACAGTGGTAGTTTCTTTGCAAGGTATTGCCTTGACCCAGAGTTGGGATTCTTTCTATAATTCATGGAATATTTGGCTCTAGTTAGTTGAACTCTGTTTGTTAGTAGTCAAAAGAAAGTGATTTTGTGTGTGTGTGTGTGTGTGTGTGTGTGTGTGTGTGTGTGTGTGTGTGCTGACTCTGAAATTATACAATACAAACCTCACCTCTGGCTATAGTAAACCCTTACCTGGGTTTTCTTCCAGGTTGCTTTGCTCTAGGGTGATCTCAGAATGAGCAGTGGGAGCCCTGTGCACAATGCTGCTGTACCCACAGAGTGAAAGAAGAAGAATTTAAGAAATTAGCTTCTTTATCCTGATGCCAAATCACTGTAAATAAATACCCAGATATTTCCCACAATTTATCATTTTACATTGTTAGTGTTGAATCCATCTTAAGTGTTAACTTTCAGTATGATGTTCTACTTCTTCCCTATAGCAATATTCTCAGCGTTGACTTCAAAAGCTAAGCAGTTTTATCACTTCCTGGATCTGAAAGTATTGTTGCCACAAACCAGTGTACTACTAACTGAGAATTCAGGTAATTGGGTTTTGTTCCTCACCTGGGCTGGGAAGCTCAGCTATTTAGTCAATGAAAGGACAAAAGGACAGGTCCCTGAGTCTTCAATGATGAGCTTAATAAACTACTGTTCAATTAGAACAGAAAAGGCAAGGATGGGCCTCTAGATTGAGGCAAGAATATTGAACAGTTACATTGCAACTCAGGTGTAGTCAGAATATCAGAAAGTATGGGGATATATATTTAAGTTTTAAAGGGTGAGGATAGAGTTTAGATAACCATGGGAGGAGACCTTAAAACCTGCCATAATGGCTTAGACAGGTGTGGTGACTACATATTATTGGATATATGGGCTTTGGGGTGAGGATGGTGTATCTACTCAGAGCATTGTTCTATTAATGGGGACAACTTTTCATGACCCATTGTAGTCATAGCGTTCCCCACAGAAACCTACCTAAAATATTACTGGGCATGATAATCTAGGCTACCAGTTTTTAAAAATTTATTATAATTGTATTAATGTACTTTAAAATTAAATGATAATGTGATGCCATTAAATAACATGAGGGAAATTTAAAAGAAGAAAAATCCAAAGCAATTTAATTCCACATACAGTCTCTAAATTCCTTGATGTTGTATTGTCTTCCTAACCTCTACTGGTTTCTTACACTTCACCTTGGCCTCTATTGCCATGATTGTACACTTGATTTTATCATTATCAGTGCCTTTATAATTTCTTGTGTGCATGTGGGTATGCTCACACACATACACATGCACAACCAATAAACTCATGTACACTTTATTGAAAACAAATGGAAACAATCAAATGGAAACTCCCCTAACTTCCTGCATTCTTGACCTTCTCTTTTAGACACAGAATAGACAGAGTGCCTCTCCTCCTACCTGAGTCCTTTTAATCTAGATTTAATGCTCTCTCGATTTCTCAAGTAATTCACTCCTGAATTTTTTTTCCACCCTCCTGTCATATCAGCAAACTTTTCTTTTCAAATGTACCACTTTGAACTGCGTAAAAATACTGTAGCTCAAAAAAAGATTTTAATAAAAAATAGTAAATGGTTGATTTAAAACATCAATGGTATGATGACCAGGAAGTAAGCTTTTAAATATCTGAATATATATTGTGGGACAGCAATGAAAAAACATTTATTCAGATAAAGATCCATAGGTGCTGGGGTAACTGAGAGGCACTGAAGGACTTCTGATGGATCTTCTCTTTTTGTTTTCCAGAGAGACAGCTTCTCTGTATGGCAATGAAAAACTACAGTGCTATCAGTGAGTTTGTTCTCCTTGGACTGCCTATCGAGCCTCGTATTCAGGCTGTATTCTTTGTGCTGTTCCTTCTAATTTACCTCCTCACTCTGATGGGAAATTTCTTGATGCTGCTGATGATTAGGGCTGATTTTCACCTGCACACACCCATGTACTTCTTTTTGGGACAGCTGTCTTTCCTGGACCTCTGCCACTCATCTGTCACAGTCCCCAAGATGCTGGAGAATCTGCTTTCTGAAAGTAAAACCATCTTTGTAGAGAGCTGCCTGGCTCAGGCCTTCTTTGTGTTTGCCACCGGGGGCACTGAAGCTTGCCTGCTGGCTGTGATGGCCTATGACCGCTACGTAGCCATCAGCTGCCCTCTGCTCTATGGCCAGCTGATGAACAAGCAGCTCTGTGCTGGGCTGGTGTGGGGCTCCTGGAGCCTGGCCTTTGTTGATGCTCTCATCAATATCCTCCTGGCTGCCAGTTTAGACTATTGTGAGGACCAAACTATTCCCCACTTCAGCTGTGAGCTGTCTTCTCTCTTCCCTCTGTCTTGCTCTGATACCTCCCCCAATTTCACACTCCTGCTCTGCTCTTCTGTCTTGCATTTCTTTGGAACCTTCATTATGATTGTTTCCTCCTATGCCCGCATTGTCTCCACCATCCTGAGCATCAGCTCCACCTCAGGCAGAAGCAAGGCCTTCTCCACCTGCTCCTCCCACCTCACTACTGTGATCTTGTTCTATGGCTCAGGCTTCCTCAGCTATCTCTTGCCAACCTCCGGATCCCCCCTGGAGATGGTCTTCTCCTTGCAGTACAGTGTGGTCACTCCCATGCTGAATCCTCTTATCTACAGCCTGCAGAACAAAGAGGTGAGGGCCGCTCTGAGAAGAATGTTCAGAAAATATTTTCATCCTCTCTTGTAGTGGACACAAATGATAATGAAGGAGAAGCTGAGCTATTATGCCACATGATCAGACAATGGACTTTAAGGAGAGTTTCTTGATTGTCCACGATGCCAGGTGCTACAGGGAACATAGTGGCATTTATTTCCTTGGAACTGCTTCTGAAAAGGACAGACAAGTCTTAGGATAATTCCAGTTCAGTCTTATTTGGAAAAGGAGAAATGAACCAGATAACCCTCTTTTTCAAGGGATCATTTGGTAAAAATGTTGATGTGTTACTCATATCTATTGGTATTGTTGCTAATTATTCCTTCACGCTTCTTCAAATAATTACACTCCAAATCCCTAGGAAAGCTGACTTTCTCAAAATTATACATCCATAAAGTGAAGTGATCCTGTAACCCGGGATAGAGTAACCATTCTACCCCTTTCTCCTGACAGTGCATTGAGGCAAGGAGTGACACCAAGACCCAAGTGAAGTTATTTAGAATCTTTCTCTAGGAAATTCAAATGTTGGGAAGGAACAAACAACAACAACAACAAAACAGCATTCAGAAGAAAGTCAGTCTGACTGTAGTGCCTAAAGTGACCACAAAACCTGGTTCCCCTGGCAGTTGTCCCTCCTGACGTCATATTTATAACAGATACAGTAATAATAGCTAATTTATTACATTTCTTAACTCATGACACAAAGTGCACTAAGTTCCTGGGGTAGGCAGCGGGGCCCCCGAAGGTGTTCTCCTAATCCCTGGAACCTGTGAATGTATTACATGGCAAAGGGGCTGGGCAGATGAATAAGGTTATAGACCTTAACAGAGGTAGAGTAGCGTGAATAATCCAGGTGGGCTCGATCTTATCACGCGAATCCTGAAACGCAGGGCAACTTCTCCAGCTGTACGCAGGAACGATGAGGCAGAAGGGAAGGTCAGAGGTAATATAAGCATGAGCTCAGACTCAACCCACCATTGCTGGCGTGGGTCCATGTGTGGGTGGCCTCTTGAAGCTGGAAACAACACACAGCCAACAGCCAGCAGAGAAATAAGAACCTCAGACCATGGAATCCATGGAACTGAATTCTGCCAACAACCTGAATGGTGTCTTCCCCGGACCCTACAGGTAAGGCCTGCTAACTTGATTTTGGCCTTGCCTGACCCGGAGCAGTAAAATCAATTGAGCCCGCCCACATTTCTGACCTAAAGAACTGTCAGAAAATATATTTGTGTCATTCAAAGCCATTAAGTTTGTGGTAATTTGTTATGGCAGCAATAGAAAGTTAATATAGTACCTAACTTTTATTACCCTACTTAATCATCTCAGCAGATATATGCAATAGGTTTATTGTTAGTTTTCCTTTACTGATGAGAAAATGAGACTCAGTATGTTTGTATGCCTGTCCAGTGATTCATAGCAAGGAATGGTGGAGCTGGAATTTTAACCCATGTGGTTTGAATCAAGTCCGTGGTCCTAGACACTAAATTGCTCCCTTCATTAAGTTATGAGCTCCCAGATCCTTTCTGTAATTATATTTACCATTGGATTCAGTTGCATATAACCAAAGAATGGTATCTGATACAAGTAGCAGAGGTGAGGTTCAGGCAACAGGTATCAAAGGTGAGGTTCAGGCAGCAGGACTTTGGTGAAATACCGAAATGTTTAGAGTTAGATATTTGGTTAAGATTTGGGAAAAGGTAGGTAGTAATCTAAGCTGCTCTTCCTCTTCTGTTTTGTGAACTATCCTTTTTTCCAAAATCTTACTTTCTCTCTTTAATCAGGTTATCTGCAGTCGGTTTCTGTTTCTTTCAAAGAAAACTGACTGATTTTGAAATTGGAACTAGAGATTGATTTGTAGTCAACAATTCTCAGGGAAGTGAGGATATGCAGGATTTGTTATTGTGCTGAGATGTGCACAATGAAGTGAGTCATCTGTCCATCTTTACTGCTCATGATATGTAATTGCCACTCTTATTTTAAGACCCAGTGCCTAAGACCATGGACACTGTGCTAAGCCTTTCAGTTAGGGAAAATTGTTAAAATTAAGCAAATGCAAGAGAAAGAGGTATGCCAAGACCCCAGCATCTTCTCTCGTTAAGACAATTACTTTATTTCTTGATTAAAAAAATTATTTTTATACAATTTAAAGGTTACTTTCCATTTACAGTTCTTACAAAATGTTGGCTATATTCCCCGTGTTGTACAATGCATGCTTGAACCTATCTTAGACCCAGTAATTTGTATCTCCTACTTCTCCACTCTTATATTCCCCTCCCTGCCCCCACTGTTAACTACTAGTTTATTTTCTATATCTGTGAGTCTGCTGCTTTTTTGTGATATTCACTAGTTTGTTGTATTTTTTATATTCCACATATAAGTGACATCGTACAGTAATCGTCTTTGTCTGATTTATCTCACTTAACATAATGTCCTCTGAGTCCATCCATGTTGCTGCATATGGCAAAATTTCTTTCTATTTTATGGCTGAGTAGTATTCCATTGTGTGTGTGTGTGTGTGTGAATATATATGTATATATTTAATACCACATCTTTATACCACATCTTGTTTTTTCTATTCATCTGTTGGTGAACATTTAGGTTGCTTCCATATCTTGGCTATTGTAAATAATGCTGCTGTGAACATTGGGGTAAATATAGCTGTTCAAATTAGTGTTTTTTGATTTTTGAGTGTATACCCAGGGGTGGAATTGCTGAGTCATATGGTATTTCCATTTTTAGTTTTTTGAGAAACCACCATACTGTTTTCCATAGTGGCTGCACCAATTTACATTCCCACCAACAGTGTAAGGGTTCCCCTTTTTCCACATCCCTGTCAACATTTGTTATTTGTGTTCTTTTTGATGATAGCCATTCTAATAGGTGTGATGTGATATTTCATTGTGGTCTTGATTTGCATTTCCCTGATGATTAGCAATGTCGAGCATCTTTTCCTGCGCCTGTTGGCCATCTGCATTTCCTCTTTAGAAGAATGTCTCTTCAGTTCTTCTGCCCATTTTTTTTTTCATCAGGCTGTTGGGAGAAGTACTTGGCTGATGAAATGACCGACAGGAAATTAATATTTGACATATATAAACAGCTCATACATCAAAAAACATTTCTTGATTTTTGACCTTAAGGTACAGATTGAACATCAGGGACTTTCTTTCTCTATGCTGAAGGAATATCTGTCATTTAATAGATCTAGAGCAGAGACAATTCAAAACTAACTCAGAGACTGATTCAGTGACTTCACTATCACAGCAGGTTGCTTATGGGAGAAATGGATGTTGACCAGGGAATAACATCTCAGCATCGTGGAACAGTGGAAAAGTGACATCATGGAGAATTTAGAGGACCTGGAGAACCATGAACCTCCAGCTTCTCTAAAACTACCATGTTTCCCTTGCTTCAGCATACTGTGACTCCCTAATGGAAGCAAGCTAGTTACTCCTTGTATCCTATATTCTTCCATGGTGCTCTGTTGAGTTCCAGGGTTCAAAACCAACATGGCCTGAAAGATGAGATTGGAATTGGGAAAGGAAAGAACTCCATGTTGAAAAAAAATGGTAACAGATGAATATTTATCTCCAATAATCTAGAGAATGTTCCTGGGAGTAAATTTTATTTTTTTCTTAACTAAGGAGAATAAATTTAATTTCTGTGTAGTGTCGTTTTTTGGAACCATTTTTGCATATCTATATTTATTTAGACATCATTTTACATAAACACCTGAGGGAGATCATATCATACCGTCTATTTGTTGGTGGGTTTTTTTTTTTTTTTGGCTTGCGATCCTTTCCACATCTTCTCCTGCTTGTTCTCCACCCAAAGTAACCCATGTTAATCACAGAATACATATCTTTCTTAGCTTTCTCTGCGCTTAAATATTCATGCTCAAGCTTCTGTACACATATGCGTATATATATACATATAGAAGTTTTCCATCTGTGTTTATTTAAAAACTGTATATAATATACACATTTTTCTTCTGTTTGCTTTTGATTCATTAATAATTTATAATGGCATGGCTCTAATTCATTTTTGTGTGTGTGTCAGCATAAAATTCCATCCTGTGAATGTGCCGTAGTTTCTTAAACTATTCCTCTACATATAGGCTCACTTGCTTCCATTTTTGAACCACTGCAAAAATGCTGCAGTAAACATTTTTGAGTGTATAACATGAAATTTAAATGTTTTTATTTCTTTGGGATTGATTCCCAGAAATAGAATTGTAAAGTGTACGTGTATTTCTAATTGTAACTGATGTCACTCAGTTATTTTCCAGGTACGCTACGCTATAGTGCTTCACATCTCCACCAGCAGGGAGTGCCCTTTAACCCTGCTGAGCCTGCGGTGTTATAGTTCATTACACAGTGCTCTTTCATTTTTATTTCAGTTTGCATTCCTCTGCCCTAGGCACTAGGCACTATTAACATCTTTTCACGTATTAGTTGGTCCTTGCATTTGATCTTTTGTGAAGATCGTATCCACAGCCCATTTTTCTTTAGCCTTGTTTGCTGTTTTTAATCAGTATTTTTAGAGCATTTCGCATTTCAGATATATTGACCATTTGTATTCTATGCAGCAGGTTTTCTTTTTTTTTTTTTTTTTTTTTTTAGCTCTGCTGTTTGTTCTTGTCTTTGTTTATGGTGTCTTTTGCCAGGCAAAAGCTTTTAGTCTTTATATATTCATACATGATTTATTTTCTTCAAACATTAAATCTCTTTACCCTTTGTGGTAAAGCTCTATTTCACCTTTGAATTTAAAAATAGTTTCCTAGATATACTTTCTAAGACTTAGTTCTAAGACTTTTGACATTTAAGTCTATAATTATTTGGAATTCATGTTTATACTTACATGGTGTGAAATATATGTCTAACTACATAAAGCTATGATGGATAACAACTGTGGCAGCAACATTTAATAAATAAGCTGTTCTTTTCTAACTGAATTAAAATGGCAGCTGAATCACACATTAAAATCTCAGATAAGTTTATGGTTTTTAAAATTTTAAATCAATGTTTATCTTTTTATTAAATATTTGGTGTTTGGCAAGATGAGATGCCTCAACACCCCCCCCCCCCCACCATTATTCCTTCTCATTATTTTATATAAACTTTCATAGCCTTTATTTAACTTCAAAAAAGTCCTTCTTTGGGATTACAATTTAAATTGCCTTACATTTAAAAACTGGTTTGGAGATAGTAGACATTTTTAATGATGTTGCGTCATCCCAATAAGAATACTTTCACAATAAGAATATTTCTTTCAATCTGTTAGACATCATTTATATCCCTAAATAAAATTTCATGGGCATTCATGCCATCCTTATTAAATGTACCCCATATGTTTTTAAAGTTTCTGTCACTATTGTAAATGGAATGTTTTCTTAATTTTGTTTATAGGTTCTTACTGTTAGTACAGTGAAAAGCTGGCAAATTTTATGTAATTACTGTTGTATCCAGTGTAGTAGATACTGTGGAATGCATTTGTTTACATGCCTTCCAGTCCTGTTCTAGTGTCCAGAAACTAGAAGGTAAAAATTGTATTTGCAAACTTTGTTGGATCTAGGTTTCAAGAAGATTTTGGGGGGTTTCAGTCGGACACATTCATTGAAATATCCTAGGAGGAGAGAGGCAAGATGTAGGGCATTCATCTTGCTGACCTATATCATGGCTGAGGTGGCAAGACTCTGCAGTGGGTAACCGTGGTGAAGTCTTCCTGATTTAGCATCTTCTATGATAGTAGAGACAGCTTTTATCTGGGTTGAAAGTGGCATGACTCTCCTACTGCATGGCATGACTACAGTCAACGAAACAGTAGAACTTGCCTGATTCCTTGGCTGTCCGCACCAGTGGCAGCAGCTTTCCCTGTTACGGCAAAGGAGTGGTCCTAGGGACTGGGTGCATTCTTAACTAGGAGATCATCCTGGTCTCTGCTCCTCCAGCCCTTCTTAATGATTTTTGTAAGCACCGATTCCGCTATCAGATTTCTTTCTGTGATGGCAGCTGAACCCAGATGGATGCATAGTGTACATGGTAGTCACCAATGCTGACTGATGACATAACATTAGAAGAGTTGTTAGTAAAAATAAAAGGTATCGGTGGGTGTTGATGGCCTTCTGCCAATTTCAGCAAAGTCCTATGAGAGATAAGTCCTGTACTTGAAACTGATACAGTTATAAGCATTTGGTTTTGATCCAATGGTCATAATCGGAGATAAGACTAAATTCCTTCCACACTAAAAGACAGAAACCTACTGGCAAAACGAGGTTTTAAGTGTAACTTTCTCACTTAAGCCCTTTGATTCAGATAGCTTCAAGGTAGCCCAGCTAAGGGGGGAGGGTGGAGAGTGGGAGAGGTGATGCAGACCGTGCTTGCTAAGTAAAATTAAGACAATAGGATCTTTAGACTTAAAAATCAAGTCTATTCAAGATTTAGAGCTATGATTACCTACAGAGGGAGTGGCAGCTTACCTTATAAAAGCCAGTGTTACATTAATCCTTAAAGAAAATTCCAGGTACTGAAGCACCAGGCACCAGTAAAAAGCAGGCAGCATGAGAGCTATGCAGCTGCTAAGAAGGACATTCTCACCACTGCTCATCTCAGGTGTTGCCAGGCAGGATAATAGACAAGGAGTATTCCTGAGAGCAGAGCCAGATGCTGGAGAAGGTGATGGATTCGGGAGATCCTACCAAAGAGGAGAACTAGGGCTGTCATGTATGCTACAGCAAGCTTACTTCACAGCCGAGGCAGGAGTCTTCACAGTTTCTGAGCAGATTTGAAAACTGTGACTGCTGTGTTGTTGAAGAAATCTGTACAGTTTTCCTGTGGAGTGTCTACATTCTGGATTTACCCAGTTTTCTTTCTTGTTACTTACCTCGTCCTATCCCACATTTTGTCTTAAGACTTGAGTCCTCTCTTAAAATTTGCATAAGTGGAGTTGTGTGCTTCATGTTGCCTTACATCAGGAGAAATATGAAGTTGGTTATTCTATTTATTTTGATGACAAGATGGATCAGTGGTTTCAGGTGATGATAATCACATCTCTTGATTGTAAAGTTTCCCATTCTTTTTTTACTTGGAGATATTTATAACCACTTACGACCATTGCCTGAGCAGTTATTTTGTTAGAAGTTTCAAAATGGTAATCTTCTAATTTTATTATTCCTTCTGCATTTATTAGCTGGAATTCATCTAATAGAAGTATGTCCTTGTATCCATTAGGGTTTCTTTGGTTACTCTGGAGTGTAATTCATACTAGAAGTTGTAACAACTACTTTATTTCTCTCCTTTTAATTGTAAATTTTCAGTGCAACCTCCATTGATGTTCAATGAACTTTTTCTTTCTATCCTTTTATCAATTGATTAACTGAATGATTTATTGTCCATTGTAATTAAATTGTGTCTTTTTATATATTCAATGTGTTTTAATCAATTTCAGTCATTACTTGGTATTATAATACTCCATTTTTGGCCTGTGGGATGTTGCTATGTCCTCCTGATGATGCATTTCTTACTTTCTGGGACCAAAAAAAAAAAAAATCACAGATTTATTATGTGCACTTCATGTCCTGAACCTGTAATCAGCCATTTTTCTAAGGAATCCTGGTTCCTTTAATGGCATATAGAAACCAAATTCAGGGCACCATAGATGATCACTACTACTGTATCATTACTTCTAGGCTTTTTCAATGGACAGAGCCTTTTAAAGAGAAAAAAATGTAACAAGTTCATGAATATTTCAAACTCAAGTTTAAGATTGCAAAAACTCTTACTTCTTTGATTTTATGTTGTCTCACTTTGTCTGATGCTGAAATATATGTTCCTAACAATATTAGCATAGTATTTGTTTTATCTTTCAAATATATGTCTAGTAGTTTCAAAAACAATACCAGTATTATTACTGACAATAAGACTACTGAGTGAAATACCTCACTGGGGCAGTCCAGTTAAAATCCTATAATCTAAGGTCAGGTGAAATAATTCTTTTCTATTGTGGTTATAGCACTACTTTGATATACAACTAGGCTCATTTGTTTTAGTTTGTTTTTAATTTTAGGATGTTTAAATGTAATCTTTTTTATTTTGTAAAACTCAGAAGTTTTACTCAGAAGTCCATACTAGTAACAAAGTGCGCTCAAAGCAGTGTCGCTTTCATTCTTGTTCCCCCTACCCTGTTTGTTTCCTCCATCGTCTTATACGTAATCATTTTTAAATTTTATACTTCTAATGTTTCTGTTTTGAAAATTAAACAAATTTGTGTGTGTATTGTATGCCCATGGGTGTGTGCTTGCTACTCAGAAGTTAGCATAGTATTTAGACAACCTTACATTTTGCTTTCTTGACAGTGTGTCCCAGATATCACTCCATAGCAATACCCTTCCTTTCTACAGCTTAAAAATGCTCCATCATGTGAGTGTCCAATACTGTGTTTAACTAGTCATCTACTTATGGGGATCTGTGGTGTTTTCAAGTTTTTGCTTTGATAAGTTATGTCACAATGAATAATTTAACACAGATGCACACATGTAAATATTTTGAACCTTCCTTCCAGCCTTACTAAAGTGACATGGGACCATTTACCCAGGTAACCACTTATGAAAAGTAAATTATGAAAACCTCTTGACATTTACTTAATATTAGTCCTTGAGATAACAGTAATTCCTTGGCATCAAAAGATGTCGCTGCTGTTCCTGTATTTCATAGGGCCAGCACCATTCTGATTCCTATGAATATGTTCCCAGTGACTGCGATGGTTAGACCAGGTGTCTTTAACAACTGGAAACTTCTTTCCTACTGGCTCCCTGATCTATGAGGTCAGGTAAGAACGGGAGATATCACAGGAAAGCTACTGAAACTTCTGTTCTGCTTGGACACTTCTTCATGACCATCTATTTCTTGTATAAGATACTAATTTAAAAAATTACTTCACTTGGTTAATATTAATACTGATTAATGTTAAATCCAGCTGAATTTCTCACACACATATAAGAAGATAATCTGGAGGTTAGCTGTGAGTCTGGTTTCAGATCCCAAGTGAATTCTCTGAGGGTCCATATGGCCTGTATGTTCCTAAGGGAAAATGCTGGTTTTTTTTCACAGGTTCCAAATTCACTTCTCCTACCCTGCCTCTCTTCAGTTCCCAGCGGACTAGCAAGAAAGCTCATCTAGGAGTTCAAATTGATTGCTTCAGTTGGCAAGCTGCAAAAGTCACACATGAGAAAGTCCCATATGTCTTTTTAAAAGTTCAAGCTTCTTAGCAAACGAGTCCAGACGAACTTCAAGCTGTAACTCCTAGGAATATAGATTGTTGAGCTGTCCTCTGGGTTCCTTAGTTCAACCTAAACTAACTGCTCTTTTGATTGGCTAGACATCAGAATCCTTTGTTAAGATAATGCTATCAGCAAAATATTTAGAGTCATAGAGGAAAAGGTGTGAACTAATGGTCGTGTACTCGCTGACTCAGAAAGTCAAAGTTAAACAGATAGTATGAGATACATGAGAGAAATTAATACAACCTGTCAAGAACTTAAAATTTCCAAGATATTTCTCCTTCTTTTCTTCAAAACCATAACAGGATAAGAGTACAAATAAGATTCTGAACACTTTCTCTGTAAGTGACAAGCTTTTTGGAATGTGAGCTAATGTATTTCCTTTTTTCCCCCCCCTCTCTCAGCCTCCTAGACAGAAAACTATGTCTATTCTCAGAGTTGGGAAGTTATTGTACAACTTTTAAAAAATGAATATCACTTGATCCTCGATCTCCTTACCTATTGACTCAAAGCTTAGGATATTGTCTCTACTAGGAGGAGCCATGAGCATGAACATGTTCTGAATCCTCTGATGATTTGTCCCTGCCTAACCTACTCCTAGAGGTACTTCCTTCTTCCCTTCACTCCCTTCCTCTCTTCTTGCTTCCTAAGAGACTTAGCTTCCCTTTGAGGTCTCCCATCTCCTCACTTTTCTCCTGTTTGAACTCTGTCTCCAGGTCTAGGGACAGCTCTTCTGCAATACGGCTTCAGATTATCTCTTCCCTGACATGCGTTGGTCGACTCCTCTGAAATACCCTTCTTCTTCCTCTTTCTGATTCAACAATTACAATATATCAGAAATCCTATTTCCAGCTCTTTGTGTATAAGCTAATTCAACCTTTCCAAATGTAAGATATGTTGTTTCCCCCAAGTTTACTCAGTTTACATATGGAAAAATTATAATTTAAAAGATCAAACAATATCACAAAAGTTAGACAGTAAGTGACATAATTGGGTTATATCATACATATACCTGTCTCTAAATTGCAGGGTGTTGGCAACATTCTGCTACACTTACTGAACCTCAGGCATAAATCCTGTTTATCTTAGAGAAACTGAGTCCACCATCTGTGAGCAACCCAGGTAGGGATATGGTAGGAAATTAGGGGTGTATTTTCCACTCTTCATGCCTTAAACTGTCTCCTCATCAATCAATCGCAGTCTTATGAGCTTCAGGGAGTTGCTTTATCTGAAATTAAAATAATCTTAAGATGGCCTAGCCCTGGGACATGGAGGACAGGATCAAGGTACAATCTGAGCAAAAACATAAAATAGGTTATGGCTATCTCCAATACCTGCTTAGCTCTGGCTTTAGTATTTTTTATTTCATACCAGGTGCCTCTTCATAAACCCAGGGCTTTAATCTCCTTTATGATCAGGCCTATCTTCCCAGATCAATAATATGCCGGATTTAGAAGAATATTTTATGTATTCCAAAAAATATGCTGGACCGCTTTCTCCTCTTGCTTCCTACTCATTCCTACACTTATTAATGTTCTCTGCTAATACTTTCTGATCAGCATTATGAGATAAAGTCACATGTCATTCTGCAGTGACTAATCCTTAGTTGTGTTTCCTTTGGACAGGATCCAGCAAACTCCCTCCATCTAATAATGTTTAATATCTGGCAACAAAACTACTATGTCGTACTTTCCAAAGTTGTTGACATTTTATGTTTAGTAACAGCAGAAGAAAGAAATCCCTAATGGTGACACTTTAGACATCAGCCACAATAAAAAAGACTCGTTTTTATTATTTTATTTATTTACTTATTTTGAGGGAATCCCTCTAACACTCCACAAATTCCCTAAAAAGAAATCTGATGCTCCACTTCTGTGGAATTCAAGCCCCTGGACAGCAGCTTTTCTTCCTGTCACTGTGCTATACGTGTGCAAATACACTATGCAAGCTTATCCCATCTTTTGCCTTCTTGAAAGGATAAAATTCTTCCCATAATTCCATTGAATCTTTTGAGTTAGTAAGTAGGGATATATTTGGAGGTGGGAGATAGGAAAAGGGGTTTTTCTTTGTATTGCCCTGAGATTATGTCTCAGAGACATGGCAACCCCTTCCATCCACACCCTGGGTAATGTGGGCCTTTTATACAACATAAAGGATTTCACATTTTGATTCTTTATGAGCTGCTTTGCTGTATCCTCTGGAGATGATGTGGTGATCTGAGCACTAGGTGCCCAAGTGGACACTAATCAGATCTAAATTAATGAGTGAAACTTGAAAATTTTAGCCATAATTTTCATATTTTCTTCCTCTCAAAACTGGAAATAAATATGCATATATTAGAAAAATAATATACATAATTTATCCTTATTGTAAACGTATTTCACTACAAATATTAATTTTCAATAGAATTCGTCCCAGTTCTGCCCTAATGCAAGATTCTCAACACTAGGTGCACAAGCTGAATAATTTTCCCTGGATGTGAATAATTTGTCATTGGGTCTCAAAGTGTTATTGCCACCACCTGATGCTACTGGTTATTCAGACAGGTAATTGAACTTAGTCATTCAGTGCTTGGTTAGCAGTAGTCAAGGGAAGAGAGACCCTAATTCCCTTTGACCAGCCCCACATCTGAATATCAAGCATCCCTCTATCTAACCACTATCTCCAAATCTTACAACCGGCTTCCACTAGTGTCCCTAGAGAAGCAATACCTCAAACCCAAACCAGTGACTTTATGGCTTTTGCCCTAGCCATAATCCTCTGCATCACACTGCCTCCCATTTAATTCCTTGCCACCCTTGTTTCTGTGATTCATTCACTTTGTAAGCATGCTTTACTTCCTTATCTCTTTTTTTTTTCTTTGTCACTGCATATGCCTGGAAAAAAATCAAACCCCATTTAAAACCAAATATGTCTGCTCTACACATGTGCTTAAGCAGCTAAATATTACTGAGACAATCACACACTTGTTCAAATTAGCCTCAGAATTTCAAATGGGTGAATATATCACCAGTTAATCCTACTGTGTTTCTTTAGTAAATTAGTCTTCCACTTGATTTGCCTGAGTTTTGTATTCTTTGTTCATCAAAATCCCTCACCGCCACCTCATTAAAAACACATACCACACACACACACACACACACAGAGGTAGGTAGGTAGGTAAGTAGATAGATAAATAGACAGATAGGTAGACAGACAGACAGTTAGATAAACTCTTTTCATGATCTCATCTCACAATTCTTCAAAAACTTTGCAGCTATCAAAACATCTCTTGTATTTCAGCCATAAAATCCACCAAGCCAGCTGCCTCAGGTCCCCTCTCTTTACCTGCCCTTCTGTTTACAAAAGATAAAGGGCCCCTCCTCCTATCTATGGACAAAACTTCATCTGTGCTTTGTATGGATTTCATTCCTTTTCCCTTTCTTAAGGACTATACTTTTGCTGTTAACTTCTTACTCTGCTACATCAATAAATTTTCTCTGTTTCCACCGAGTATCCAAAATTCTGTTTGCATTAATACCCATCTTAAGAATAAAAGAAACCTCTGGAGGCATGAGACAAGGGTCCACAAAATTACACACGGAACTGATAGAGGGGTGGTAGAGTGCCACGCAACAATACCAAAGTTACTATCATGATGATTAAGAAGTTAGCTTAGGAATATGTCAACATGATTTCCAGCACCACTGTGGTGGCTAAGGCAGTGGGGTAATTAGGAGGCACAAAAGAAGTTTTAATGTCTCTCTTGGATTCCCAGGGTAAATCTTTTTCTCACTATGGGAAACCACAGCATGTTCAGTGAGTTCATCCTCCTTGGATTTTCTGCTGACCCTCAGACCCAGACTGTGCTCTTCATGTTCTTTCTGGTGATTCACCTCCTGACTCTGATGGGGAACCTGGTGATGCTGCTGATGATTAGGGCTGATTTTCACCTGCACACACCCATGTACTTCTTTTTGGGACAACTGTCTTTCCTGGACCTCTGCCACTCATCTGTCACAGTCCCCAAGATGCTGGAGAATCGGCTTTCTGAAAGTAAAACCATCTTTGTAGAGAGCTGCCTGGCTCAGGCCTTCTTTGTGTTTGCCACCGGGGCCACTGAGGCCTGCCTGCTGGCTGTGATGGCCTATGACCGCTACGTAGCCATCAGCTGCCCTCTGCTCTGTGGCCAGCTGATGAACAAGCAGCTCTGTGCTGGGCTGGTGTGGGGCTCCTGGAGCCTGGCCTTTGTTGATGCTCTCATCAATATCCTCCTGGCTGCCAGTTTAGACTATTGTGAGGACCAAACTATTCCCCACTTCAGCTGTGAGCTGTCTTCTCTCTTCCCTCTGTCTTGCTCTGATACCTCCCCCAATTTCACACTCCTGCTCTGCTCTTCTGTCTTGCATTTCTTTGGAACCTTCATTATGATTGTTTCCTCCTATGCCCGCATTGTCTCCACCATCCTGAGCATCAGCTCCACCTCAGGCAGAAGCAAGGCCTTCTCCACCTGCTCCTCCCACCTCACTACTGTGATCTTGTTCTATGGCTCAGGCTTCCTCAGCTATCTCTTGCCAACCTCCGGATCCCCCCTGGAGATGGTCTTCTCCTTGCAGTACAGTGTGGTCACTCCCATGCTGAATCCTCTTATCTACAGCCTGCAGAACAAAGAGGTGAGGGTTGCTCTGGGAAGAATGTTAAGAAGATATGTTAACTTTTTCACATAGTGGACCAGAGAAACAGGACCACAGAGAAGCTAAACTATTCTGTAACAAGATACATGATAACTGGAAATTAAGATTTTTTTTTTAGCGTTCTTAGAAACATCTTTATTAGAAGTGTTTTTAACTTTAAGTGTTTTAAGTTTATAAGAAGTGTTCTACTACATGCATTACAAAATGAGGATCACTTCCCTTCACTGATATGATACTGGTCTGAACTCAGCTTGCAAGTAGTGTTCTTAGAAAAAAGGAATTATGTCTTGATTGACCATCATGCAAGCTATTGAAAGATACGTATATGTCAGCATCTTCATACATGCTTAAGAAGGCAAGCTCTATTCATAGAATGATTAATGATTAACAGTCAGCCCTCTTCAGAGGAAGAGCAATGGGTCAGATAATTTTCCAAGGTATCATTTATATATTTATGTTGTAGAACTATCTGTTATTTTTGCTGACCCAATATGCTTTCTTTTCACCCTTCCTCCAGTAACTGCACACCACTTTTGCTTTGGGAAATTAACACTTCCCTATTTTATGTAGCCCAGTGGAACTCTCCATGATGCCCTCTGTCCCCACTCACCACAAGGAGACCATGTGACCCACAGAAGGCCAGTCATTCTACCCCTGCCTCCTCACAGGAGAGAGCTCAAGCCCTGCTGCTACTGAGGTCTCCAGTGGTTCCATGCCAGCTGGGCTTCCTCCCTGGTTTTTCAACAAGCAAAATAACAATAGCAGACTTTTAAATAAAGACCCTTACCTTAAGTGTTTATATATATATATTTATATATATATATATGTATAGTCTTTAATTATCTCAACAACTTTGTATGAACTAAGTACTATTATTCCTATTTTACAAATAAATAAGTGAGAACCAGAGATGTTGCCTACAGGTAAGGGGAGCTGGCATTTCAAACCAGTAGGTCTGAATCCAGAGTCCATTTTCACAGACCCTTTCTTGAGTCTGGTATTTTGCAAAACATCTTTTTCCTTATTAGTGTGAAGCAAATTCAAATTATGTTGTCTGGGAACAAAGAGTTCACACTGGTACTCAAATTGGCACTAAGAACTGAATTATGTTCTTCACTTGACCCCCAGTGGGAGTTTTTTGATTAATTAACATAGGAGAAGGTGCAAAAGACAGCAAATCTTCTATTTGCATTCTCTGACAAGAATATATACACCATGGTATTCAATGGAAAACATGTACTTACCACCTGTGATCACCTAAATTTTTGCATTCACTGGGAGTGAAACTTGAGTGGCTAAGAAGCTGCAGCTGTCATCCATTATGGTGGAGATAAAAATATTAAGACTCAAGTAAGACCCAATAATTTCAAGCAAGACAGATTCAAATCTTTTGTCCATTTTTAAAAAGGATTGGTGTTTTTGATATTGAGCTCTATAAGCTCTTTATGTATTTTGGATAAGCTCTTTATATATTTTGGATATTAACTCCTTATCAGACATATCATTTGCAAAAATCTTCCATTTAATAGGTTGTCTTTTCATTTTATTGCTGGTATCCTTTGCTGTGAAAAAGCTTTTAAGTTTTATTAGGTCCTGTTTATTTATTTTTGCTTTTGTCTTCCTTGCCTGAGGAGACAGATTAAAAAAAATTACTGCCAAGACTGATGTCAAAGAGTGTACTGTCTGTGTTTTCTTTGAGGAGATTTACAGTTTCCATTCCTACATATAGGTCTTTAATATATTTTGAGTTTATTTTTGTATATGGTGTGATAAAATGTTCTCACTCATTTACATGTAGCTGTTCAGTTTTCCTACCACCACTTATTGAACAGACTGTTTTTTCCTCCATTGTATATTCTTGCCTCCTCTGTTATAGATTAGTTGACCATAAGTGCATTAGTTTATTTCTGGGCTCTCTGTTCCGTTCCATTGATCTTTGTGTCTGTTCTGTGCTAGTCCCATAGTGTTTTGATTACTGCAGCTTTGTAGTACATTCCAAAGTCAGGAAACGTGGAACCTCCAGCTTTATTTATTTATTTATTTTTTTAAATCAAAGTTGCTTTTTGGTGCTCAGGGTCTTTTGTAGTTCCATACAAATTATAGGATTATGTGTTCTAATTATGTGAAAAATGTCACGGTAATTTTTATAGATTGCTTTCTGCAGTATGCAAAGTTTCTCCTGAAAAACCAGGTGATAGCGTTCTAGGGATTCCTTTGTATGTGACTTTTTTTCCCCTCTTGCTGCCTTTTTTCTCTTCCTGCTGCCTTTAAAATTCTCCCTTTAACTTTTGCCATTTTCATTATGATATTAATAAGTGTAACTGGTGTAAGTCTGTTTGGGTTCATCTTGTTTGGGACTCTATGTGCTTCCTGTACCTGGATGTCTGTTTCCTTTTTCAGGTTCAGGAAGTTTTCATCCATATGCTAATCAAAAATATTTTCTACCTCTTTCTCTCTTCTCCTTCTGGGAATATAGTATACCCGTATAGTGCAAATGTTAGTATGCTTGATGTTGTCCCAGAGGTCCCTTCAACTATACTCATTTTTAAAAATTCGTTTTTCCTTTTGCTGTTCTGATTGGGTGATTTCCATTAGTATATGTTTTTGAGGTTCATCCATTTTGGTAGCATGTATCAGTACTTCATTTTAGTCTTCATATTGTTACTGTTTGCAGATACATCTTTCTCTACCTTTTAATTTTCATTTTATTTGTATCTTTAATCTAAGGTGTTTCCCTTTTAGACAGCATATAGCTACACCTAATTTTTTAATCCAGTCTGGCCAAATGAGGCTTTGATTACACTGTTTAAATCAATTTACATTTAATATAACTATCAATATGGTTAGACTTAGTCTGTCACTTAGCCATTTGTTTTCTATAAATCTCATGTCTTTTTTGTTCCTTTGTTTCTGCTTTACTGCTTTCTTTTTTATTAGGTAGGTATTTTCTAATGTTCCACTTCTTTTCTTTTGTTGATTTTCCCAACATGTTTTTTGAATTATTTTCTTGGTTACTGCTCTAGTGTAATGTTTCTCAAAAGGGGATATTTCTTCCCTTAAGGGAACACTTGACAGTGCCTTAAAATGAAATAAAGAGTTTTTCAAACAGAGGAAAGCTGAAAAAAATTCATGTTAGTAGAACTGACTACAAGGATGTTAAAGTAAATTCTTCAGGCAGGTGACCAATGATACTATATGGAAATTTGGATCTACACAAAGTTTGCCAAAATGGCAAACATGCATATAAATATAAAAAGCATTTATCTTATTCATTAATCTTCTTAAAACATAGTTGACTGCTTAAAGCAAATATAGTAACAGTGTATTTGGGGGCATGTAATATGTGTAGAATTAAAATGTATGACAACAATAGCACATAAGACAGAAAGGGGGGAATGAAAGTGTAGTGTTGTATAGTTCCAATACTATTTATGAAGTTGTACAATATTATTTATAGGTAGTCTCTGATAAGTTAAAGATACTGCTAGCATCATAATTATGAGAAACTCAGTTTTGTCACCAAGATCAGGCATGAGGCAAGAATGTCTTCTCTCACCATTCCTTTTCCATATCATACTGGAAGTTATAGCTAATACAATAAGACGAGAAAAAGAAATAAAAAGTATACAGATTGGGAAGGGAGAAATAAAATTGTCTTTGTTCATAGATGACATGACCATCTATGTAGAAAATCCAAAACAATTGACAAAAATACTCCTAGAACTAATGGGCATTTACATCAGAGTTGCAGGATACTAGGTTAATAGGCAAAACTCAGTTGCTTTTCTAAAAATCAGCTATGAACAACTGGAGTTTGAAATTAAAAATATACCCTTTACATTGACACCAAACAATGAAATGCTTAGGTATAAATCTAACAAAATGTATATACAAGATCTGTATGAGAAAAATGACAAAACTCAGATGAACACAATTAAAGGAGAAGTAAATAAATGCAGTGGTATTCCATATTCATGGATAGGAAGATTCAATTCTGCCAAAATGTCAGTCCTTCCCAACTTTATATGTAGATTCAGTGCAATCCCAATCAAAATTCCAGCAAGTTATTTTTGTAGACATTGACAGACTGATTCTAAAGTTGACATAGAAGGCAAAAGACCCAGAATAACAAACATGATACTGAAGGAGAAGAACAAAGTTGGAAGACTGACACTGCCCTACTTCAAGACTTACAATAAAGTTACAGTAATCAAGACAGTGTGGTATTGGTGAAAGAACAGACAAATCAGTGGAATAGAATAAAGAGCCCAGAAATAATCTACACATATATAGTAACTGATCTTTGCAAAGGAGCAAAGGCAGTAGAATGGAGCAAAGATAGTCTTTTCAACAAATGGTGCCAAAACAGCTGGACATCCACACGTGAAAGAAAAAAGAATCTAAACACAGACTTTACACCCTTAACAAAATTACCTCAAAATATATCACAGAATTAAATATCAAATGCAGACTATAAAAGTCCTGGAAGTTAACACAGGAGAAAACCTAGAAGACCTTGGGTATGGCTATGACTTTTTAGATACAACACCAAAGACATGATTAATGAGAGAAATAATTGATATGCCAGACTTCACTGAGATTAAAAACTTCTGCTCTGTGAACATTGTCAAGAGAATGAGAAGATAAGGCACAGATTGTGAGAAAATATTTGCAAAAGACACATCAGATAAAGGACTGTTACCCAAAATATACAAAGAACCCCTATAACTCAACAATTTAAAAAATCCTAATTAAAAAATAGGCCAAATACTTTAATGCACACCTTTCAAAGAAGATATACAGATAGCAAGTAAGCATATGAAAAGGTGTTCTGTAACATATGTAATCAGGGAAATGCAAATTGAAACATAAATGAGAAACCACCATACACCCTTTAGAACTGGCAAAATCTAAAATACTGACAACACCAAAAACTGGTAGGGATGTGGAGCAACAGGAATTCTGATTCACTGCTGGTGGGAATGTAAATGTAAAATGGGATAGTCACTTTGGAAGGCAGTTTGATATTTCTTACAAAACTAAAAATACTCTTGCCATAATCCAGTAATCATGCCCCTTGGTATTTATTCAAGGGAGTTAAACACTTAAGTTCACACAGAAACTGGCACATTGTTGTTTATAGCATCTTTATTAATAATTCCCCAAATTTGGAAGTAACCACGATGTCCTTCAGTAAGGGAATGAATATATTGTGGTACATCCAAACAATGGAATATTATTCAGTGCTAAAGAGGAATCGCTATCAAGTCATAAAAAGACTTCTTATCTAAGAAGAAACCTTAAATGCATATTATTAAGTAAACAGAGCCAATCTGGAAAGGCTATATACTTTGATTCCAACTGTATGACATTCTGGAAAAGGCAAAACTGTGGAGACAATATAAAGATCAGTGATTGCCTGGGGTTGGGGTAGGGGAAATGATGAATAGGTGGAATACCGAGGATTTGGGGTAGGGGAGAAGTGAAACTGCCCTGTATAATACAGACAGATACATGTCCTGTTGAGACATGTCTGTTAACTTGGTCTGTCTGTGATGGGATGCGTAAATAAACCTAATTCAGGGGAAATGTTAGCTACTCATGACTCAGTAGAGTTTGCGTGTGTGTGTGTTCCTTATGGTTGATCAATGGGATGTGTCAAGCTCACTGAGTTATTCCAGAATTTGCACGTGTTTCTCTCTCTCTCTCCCTCTCTGACTAGGCCATCTGAATTTACTAACTGTCCATATAAATTAGGCTCCTAGCCTCCCACAGAGACTGATAGATAGGAATGCTATCTCCTTCAATGTTTGTATTTCAAAAAGATAGTTCCCGGGTCCTTGAGAAAGACAGGCAAGAAGCTCGGAGAAGATTTACATCCATTTTTAAAGCAGAGAAATAATTTACAATTTCAAGGTTTTAAAGCAAACATCCCAAAAAAGGTAGGTCAGGGACCTATAATCAGGAAGAAATCTGTTTAAAGTTTAGTTAAGCTGAAGGAAACATTAAGACTGTATTTGTCAATACATATATACATGAATATAAGGAAACTTCTATGGTAATGAGTTCAAAAATTTGCTTCTGGCAAAACTCCAAGGAATTCAAGGAATTAATTCAGCTGTATCCTGGGCTTGCAGGCTTAGCTGCCCATCCATTGGCTCTTTAAATCCAGGTCCTCTTCTGAATGGTTAGATGTGAGAAGACTTTATTTGTGCAGTAATACCCTTGGGAAAATATTTAAAGCAATAGGAGAAAATAGTGAAAAACGACTGCATAATTGGCTTTGAAATTAGCTGAGTAGTTCAAATATTTATATGCGGAGAATCAGAACTTTTCAAAATTGTATTTCTATTTACTTTTCTTTGGATTCAGAGCAACCCAAGTCTATAAGAATTTAGAAAAGGATTTTGAAATCTTAGCCAGGAAGGCTCCTGGCACATGCACTAATGTATTTCTTTTTTCTAATACTGGCATGTAAATAGACAAAAGTTTTTCCTCAGAGAAGACAGCTCTTTTCTTTCTGCATGATTTACTGAGACACTCAGTTAACAGGTCAGAGCACCTAGACAGCTTTCTTCACTGGGGGAGAGGAGAGCTAGGCCTGCCTTGATCTCCTGGGACACTTACCAGTTCTCTTCATCTCCTTCTCTCTGTATCTCCCTGGCTCTATACTTTGTCTTTAAGCTTTCTTACAACTCTGCTCTTATGGTGAGATCATCCTCCCTCCATCCATCTCTATCTATCCCTCCTTGATCTGGTTTTTCTCTATTTACTCACCTATTCTGACCTGCCCTCAGAATTAACTCTTCTCCTTTCCTTGAGAACACTGAACGATTAAACTAAGGCAATGAATAAGACATAAGTTTAACCATAACCAGTGTATGCTGAGCACTGCAGATAAGTTATGTAAATAACCTCTTAAAACTATGTAAGAGCGGTATTGTTATATGCCATTTTATAGATCAGAAAATTGAGATAAGGAAGGCTTAAAACCTCTCCAAAGATCATACAATTGGTAAGAAACACAACTAGGACTTGATGACTTGACCCCAGGTATGTCTCAAGCCAGAGGAAGAGACATAGGAGAGGCTCAGGAAAACAAAATCTGTTATACTCACAGAAACAGTAGGCGTGGCATGCTACACAGGGCCACATGGGGAAGCACCAGCACTGGTGAGGGGGCAGAAGAGGGGAGAGAGAGAGCATGGCCCGGAGCCTTTACTGGGGTTTTCACTGGAAAGGCAAAGCAAGGCAGGGTGTAAACAGTTTGGAAAGGCAAGGCATTGGCTAGTTTAAATAATTTCAACAGGCTCTATGCTATAGAGGTGTCCCTAGTTGCCTGGTACCTGGCTCTGGGATGATTAAGGCAGAGGAATATTGTTTCCTAGGGTGTAAGGGCCATATAGAGGAGATATAACTCTGAATTGATTAATTGGCATATTAAAGGCATTCTCCGGGTTGATTCCTTTGCTATCTCTAAGAATTAGCTATCCCTGGTAAGAGGCAGACACTCCTCAACCAGAGTTTTTTAAGATGTCAAAACATCACGTTATATAGAATATAAAAAATATAAACAATACACTGAGCCAACTCTTTCCTGGCAGTTCTCAGTGCAGATTGTACAGGCCAATTAAACATCTTTGTCACTGGATCTCAATGAATTCTGCCAACTTGTCTACTGATTGCCTCATTGATTACATTCACAGGTTGATTTGGATTTAGTATCTAACAAGGGCTTGATTGCTGGGTGAAGAAACAATAGGAGAAAAAGTCTCAGTCTTCCTTAAGTAATTAATAGTGTCAGCCATGAGGCAGAGAAGGCCAGAATGAGCCAGCTGACTGAGCCGACAACTTTGAACACTGATCTTAAAGCTAAGTTTATGTCTTAGTGTCAGGTCAGAGCAAGTGAACTTGGGCAAGTTCTGGGTTAGCATAAGTTAGCTAGATCTGGTATTGTTGCTGCAAAACCAGCCTCCACACCATGATAGCCAGACTGAGACTCGGAGGCAGAGTTTTGGGAGAATCTGAAAAATGAACAGCGTTATTGCTTTGCCAGGCAAAGGGGAGTCACGGTAGGCTAATGCCTTAGAGACGATGAATCCCTCTTGGGGTTGGGGTCTTGAGGTTTCATAGAAAAACTGGATGGAACAGAAAAGGTGATAACAGTCAGGGCACTTTACAGGGTGCTACATGCCTCTTAACCTCGATGATTTTTCCTGGCACCCTGGAGGAACTGGGGGGATGATGGGGGGGTAGGTGTGGGGTCTGTCCTGTCCATTCTTCTGTAATTGTTGGCCCATTACCTCCTTCCTGGAGCATAGCCTCTAGGTTAAAGCTATTCTTAGTAAAGAAAGTATAGGGAGGGGATAGCATAAGGGAAAAGTTTGGGAGTTGTTTAGCACAAAAGCAGTAAGGGAGAAAAAAGCAAGTTGCAGGATTTCTTAGTCAGAATGAATGAACAAACAGTTTCAGCATCAGGGAAGTTATTTTGTTTCCTACTCCTTCAGTATGAGAACACAGAAAGTGGCAAGGTTTGAATATAACACTGTTAAATAGAGCTTAATTATGGATCTGTAGAGGGGAAGAAGTAATCGTGACCATTGAGGACAGGTGCCTTCCCACAGTAGAACATGCAGAGTATTCTTGTCTGGTCTTATGTCGCACATGGCCTTGGGACTGTCCTCCTCATCGTCTTCTCCCGTGTCTGCCTTATGCACCATTCTGAGCATCAGTTCCACCACAAGCAGAAGCAAAGCTTTCTCTACCTGTTCGTCCTACCTCACTGCAGTGATCTTGGTGGGTCTTAGATTTTCACTTGAACAACTGGGCCGATGGTGTCATCATTTGCTAAAATCAGCATGGTTGAGGGAAATGCACATTAGGAGGATGGAAATTAAGGATTTAATTTTTGTTTGTTAGTTTGGCTGATTGGTTAGTTGCATTTTGACTAAACTGCTTAACATACTTAATAGATATCAAAGTGGAATGTCAAGAATCCAGCTGTATATATTACTTAGAAGTTCTAAGGAGAGGTCAGGGCTAATATTTGGGGTATATGTGGTATTTGGAAATAGAGCATTGACATAGAACATATAAAGAAAATGAAGTGAAGAGAAGGTCCTGGGAATGAGCTCTGGAGCCCTCCAGCATTTCTAGTTCAAGTTGAGAATGATCCACCAAGAGAAATGGGAGCAGCAGCCATTGAGCAAGAAAGACAATCAGGAAATTTTTGTGTCACAAAATCCAAGGAAAATGAATGCTACCAGGAGGTCAGCTCCTTGAATGCTACAGAGGTCAGCTGTATTGAATGTTCCTGAAAATTAAAATAAGAAGAAAACAGAAAAGTTACCATTGGATTTTGCAACATCTGTTTTGCAAAGTTGTTGATGATATTGACAAGAGAAGTTTCAGCTAGCAAGAGTAGGATGAAAAAAGGATGGCAAGTGAAAAAGTGTAAAGTACAACCACACATGTTTATTGAGAAGTTTTGCTATGAAGGAGACTGAGAAAATGGAGCAGTAAGTTTAAGGGAAGTCAGAGGATTCTTTGTTTTTGCTTCTCACTGTTGGTTTTGTTTTGTATGTAAGATGAGAGATACTAAAGCTTGTTTAGGCGTTTGTAGAAATGGTCACATAGATACAATGTCAAAATTGGAGGAGGATGGAGGCAAACTTTAAATCAGGTTTACCACAACTGATGGAGGAGAATTCCTGAAGAAGTTCAGAGGCTGGATGGACACTTACGGGAGATGCTGTATGGGGCTCATGCATCAAGTTGGAGATTGTAATGAAATGATCCATGTGATCCTTTATGCTCTACAGAATCCTGTGATTTTAGAAGTAAGGCTTACCTGTTTGCATATATGTGAGAGAGTGTGGGTAGGAATATATGAGCGTGCAAGTGTATAGTGAGGATCAAGTTTTGTCAAACCTGAGGAAGCCTCACACTGGTCTCTGGCTAGCAGAATCGTTTGTAGGCGCTCCGTATTCACCCCATATCCTCCTCTTTCTCCAGATCGCAACAGTGGCAGGAATGCCAGGGGTCCAGATAATAGAATATTTCTATTTCCTCATGAGTACAGATTAGTCCTCAATTCCCTCGGGCCCTCATTACTTAATCTCACTCTTTAAGAGCCAGCCCAGGATATGGGTAGCAAATGGGGAAAGACTAGGGAAAAAATGGTAAAAGTCACACAGACTGGCCAGGAGTCCTCCTCTGAACCAAAAGAGATAAAGGAGAAAGAAAGAAGAAGAAAAGGAGGATGGCCAAAGCTTTGTAACAGGTACTGACTCAAACCAGAGCCCATGCATACCAACACTTGGGACTTTATCTAAAACTAAATACAAGGTGACTATTTAATTGCATTACACACAACAGTTTTCAACTGGATGGGAAAGAACACAAGCTTTTCCCAAGGCCTAACGGAGTGCTTTGAGCATCCCATGTCATTCATCTCTCAAAGTGAGGCAGAGGGCAACGACTCAGGTCTTCAAGTTAGAGCTGGACCTAACAGTCCTTCTCAGTCCTTCCTAGCCCACTGGATGTGAGGAATCTTACTAGGCAACTGTTCCAAACCTTTCATTGCACAGCACAGGGAACTGAGCTCAAGAAGCAGCAGCAAAAGAGTGCCTTGCCAAACTCACAAATGTAGGTCATGACAGAGCTGGGATGAGATATTTATAAGGCTGAGCAGTTTGCCACTTTATTAATTTGTAATCTGTTTGTCCTTTCCCTTCATTCATTAAATGAAGTTTAAGATTCCTTTGCCTCTGAATGGAGGGGGAGCTATAGCTTCTGGGTGGGCAGCAGAATGGAGCATTTCTGAATTACAGGAATGAGTGAGTTTGGTGTATTCTCTGGTGGGAGATTTCCTAGCAAAATGCCAGGATCTTAAGCTGAAAGTAATTTTAGAGATCATTTAGTTCAGGGCCCCATCTCCAAGCAAGACCAAATCTGTAGAAAGCACAGTCTAGTCACATATCTCCTTAGAATTTTTTCAGAGATAAAGCAAAAGTCTGCAACTCTCCTTTCCATTCTTGTCATAAAACAAGATGTTTTGAAAGTTTTTATTATTTTAAAGCCTAAACACCTGTTTTTACAAAGATTTTACTTAGAGATACCACAGGGTCTGTAACTAGGGTGAAAAAGGTAGAAGAAGGAACATCTTTGACACCCTTTTTGCCCACTCCATGAGAGCACAGCATCCTTCACTTTAAGACATTCTTTTCCCTTAAAAAACTTCTTTCTTTCTTTCCTACCAGGGACCTTTCAATACAGAGAAGCCCTAGCCACCAACACTTCCAGTGGCCTCAGGATCACATCCTCCAGCCACGTTTCCTAGACCACAAATTTGAGATTAAAGAGCTAGTAGACGGAGGACAAGCAAAAGGCAGAACAAGGAATAGAAAAGAAAAACTACTTGAGCCATTTCCATTCTCCAACTGAGCATCTAAGACTCCTTGTTGAAGAAATGGCTTCTCAGACCAGGTTGAATTTTGTTAGAGAATATACAGGGCAGAAATGGACTAGGAAGAGGAAGAAGTGCATATGTATGTTGTTGGAATTGGGCTTAATTAATTGCTGAGTTTGAAGCAAAGTAGAATTATGGATGACATATTACCCCCTATAAAGATATTTTTCATTGAAAGTGTAAAAACCATATTTTA
The DNA here is from genome assembly GCF_036321535.1 of Camelus dromedarius. Classification (NCBI taxonomy): domain Eukaryota; kingdom Metazoa; phylum Chordata; class Mammalia; order Artiodactyla; family Camelidae; genus Camelus; species Camelus dromedarius. The sequence continues at coordinate 52,667,783 of NC_087446.1, read as the reverse complement.
AAAAATGTAAAATCAAAACAATTGTTCATGCTGATACTACCCTAATAACTCAGCTGTTTGTTTTTCTGTTGTTAATCCCACATAAGCCCCTATTGTGTGCATATTTTTGCACAATTTAATGAATTTATACTAATCATGTATTCTGATCTTCTTACTAGATATAATGAATATTTTCTGTTTCTGTGTCTCCTCTATAATTATCATTTTAATCATTAGATAACATCCTGTCATGTGTTTCTATAAAAATAGAGTAGCTATTCTCCAGTTACTAGATCTTTTAGGTTGATCCTTGCGTTACTGTCTTGAAAATAAACCTGGACTATATATTTTCACGCATAGCCTTTTCATTCTTTTGAATTATATGTTTAAGATAAATTTCCAAAAGAGAGAGCTTAGATTGCATATTGCCAAAACTGTTTACCAAATATAATGCTACTAACAATGTATAAGGTCATATAAGACTCACCAAATCTTGCCAGCACTGGGTATCACAATTTAAATAGTTAACTTCCTTACAAATAGATGTAGAACAGTATTGTCATCTGGCTTTAATTTACAAACAGAGTGAAGATTTCCTAATATATTTCTAGTATATGCATAGGATTTTAGGCTAGTCACACATTCACCACTTTAATTTTGCCTAAGGAATTGCAGCAGCTAGAAATCATGGCAGAGAGAACCTGCATACAGACAGGCCTTTAGAGTCATTCAGTGCTAGGTGATGAATCCCAAAGGGTAAATACTGTGGGGCAATATGGAAATGAGGGAAATATAAAAATATTGAGGAGACAATTAAAAGAGTAACATAATACATTAGGCAGAAATTGGAGAGACTATGCTGTACCCAGCAACATATTTAGACTAAACCAAGAAGAATCAATTGACTTGTTAAAGATCATGGGCTAGGTAAACTAGTTCTTATCAGAAACAGAGTTCTTACAATAATAAATTACCTTTGTTCTGCAATCAGGTTTACTCCATTAAGGATGTTATCCCTGTTTTTTCTGGCAATATAACCAGTTCTCTCTGAGGTGGACTGACAAGTCCAAGGTTCTCAAACTAAGCCAACTGGTGTTGGAATTAGGACCAGAAACCAGATCTTAAGGCCTATTTTTATATAGTTTATCATGGAAACCTTGGGAGATAACTCAAATGAGAAAACAGACTGCCTGAATAGTAGCTGCGGCTCACATCAGGCTCTTTTGACTCTTTGTACAGCCCCATTACCAGCCATTCAGCAGAGCCACAGAGACCTCAAACTGGCCCTTTTCTTAGAAAAGGACACAGGCCATAGAATGTATGTGACATCTCACTGCCAGGGCAGCTTATGGTCTTACTCATGGAGTTGCCTATGAGCCATACATTTATTTATTTCATTAATTCTTTTACTTATTCAATAATCAAAAATATTTTTATGATCCTCTATATGTGGTGCATTAAAAATAGAACAGACTTGTGTAAAAATCTAGCTTTCTGATTTTTTTTTCACTTATTCTGTAAACTTTACTAAGTACCTACTACATGCCAGGCCCTTGGGTCTGGTACAATGCCCAGTACTTGGATGCTTATTAAATATTTTCTGAATAAATGGGTATTAAAAAGATTAAAGAAGCAGTTATGGAGGAGGGACTTTGGAACGCTACATGCCTCCAGAGTTGAAGTAGTGATGGGGATGATGTGTGTGACTTAGAGGGTCACATTTTTGGCTTCATAGTTTTTATTTTTACTTTTAAGCTGGAAGTCATGTTTTTCATAGGAGAGGCAGTCATATTCATCTGGAATGACTCAACTGTATTATATTTCTTTTTAGGGCCAATGTCTCTAATCATGAAAAATCTCACCATCATTACTGAGTTTGTCTTCATGGGACTTTCCAGGAATCCTCAGATCCAGACCATGCTTTTTGCACTATTCCTGGTGATGTACCTCTTAACTCTGATGGGGAACCTGATGGTGATCTTGGTGATCAGGACTGATTACCACCTTAAAACACCCATGTACTTCTTCCTAGGTCACCTGTCATTTCTGGATCTCTCCCTATCTTCAGTAACCATGCCCAAGATGCTGCAGAACTTATTAACTCAAAAGAAAACCATCTCTACGTGGGCCTGCATGACCCAGAGTTTCTTTCTCATGTTCTCTGGGACCACAGAGAGCTGCCTACTTTCTGTCATGGCCTATGACCGCTATGCTGCCATCTGCCACCCTCTGCTCTACAGTGTGGTTTTGAACAGGCCTCTCTGTGTCGGAATGGTGATTGCAGCATGGGTAATGGGGTTCCTAAACTCGTTGTCAAACAGTCTTTTCACTTACAACTTACATTTCTGTGGGCCCAGTGTCATCCCTCACTTCTGCTGTGAGCTGCCTTTACTCTTCTCTCTATCCTGCACTGATCCTGCTGCCAACGAGGCCTTTCTTGCTGGGTCACGTGCATTGTTAGGATTTTTAACACTTTCCCTGATCCTCTTCTCTAATTCTAGAATCATCTCTGCTATCATAAGCATCCATTCTCCTGGGGGTTAAGGAAAAGCCTTCTCTACATGTTCCTCCCACCTCACTGTGGTGCTTTTGTTCTATGGGACAGCTTTATTTAGGTACATGAGCCCTCTCTCAGGCTCCATGTTGGAGCGTGTGGTCTCCATTCAATACAGTGTGATTACATCCTTGCTGAACCCTCTCATTTACAGCCTCAAGAACCAGGAGGTGACGACAGCCCTGTGTAGAATGTTGAAGAAATAAATGTGCCTCTTTATGTATAAAGGAGTCATGGTGTGTTTGGTCTGAAGATAATGGGAAAACATAGTCAGGGGATGAGGTACACTAATGGCTAACTTGATCACTTAAAAAATTTACCATTTGATGAATATAACCTCTTGGGTATGCTTTAAGTATGTGATTGTTTATTTTATTGTATTTGGTAAAAAAAAAAATAAAGTGAAGACAAAAATAGGTACTGGGGTGGAATAGTGCAGAGTCCAAATCTGTTTGTCTTGCTCAAGAGTTTTCAAAGTAGTTTGGCGATCTAAGTATTAAAACGAAACAAAACACAAAAAGATGGGCATGTGAAAGGCATTTAAGGCATTTCAAGGTGAGTACTGAGTGAAGATGATGTTGAATCATGGTGGTTGCTTTATCCACCTAACCTGGGGGAAACCTAAAAAACTGATGTGCCTGATTAGAGTTACTAACTTTCTAGTCGCAAAGACACAGATTAACAGAGACTACCCTAACCCATTCAGAGGAACAGGAACTGTTTCAGGTGTGCTGGTGGTGACATTTTGAGTGTCTGGGATGGCATCTGGCTGTTTGGTGACTAGAGAGCTCCTTGGAACCCGAAGTCGTGAATGTGTATGCTCTCTCACAATGATGTTTTTATTCCACCCTGAGGATATCAAGTCAATTAATTCACCTGGTGTCTGACAGTCCCAGTCAGCCAAACCCCTCCTGAGCCCACTGCCGATTGTTGCTTGACACATATTCAATCAAATAAACTAATTTTTTTGTCAGAAAAGATTCATGAGTGAGGGGACAAATAAGCTCAAAACCCAACATGTAGGCTGATTCACACGACTCCTTTAATGAAATACTTAATATGCATCACCATGTTACCCTTATAAGCATTAAACAAAAGTAAAATTTTTTTCCCTTTGGCATTTTCTTAATTTCTTAGAACTCAATAAATATTGTTGATTTGTTTTATACTTTTATTATGAACTCTTAATCTTAAATATATGATAAATTCTATAAAATTAGTAGAGGAATGTATAGTGGGTGAACAAGAGAAGTACTTTTAAAGATGTAAATATTTAAAAATCATTTTCAGAAAAAAATGTATTTCATTTTGAAGTATACGTCTAACTATGGATAATGGTTATATATCAATAGTAATTACCTCTTGAGTCAGTTATTCTAAGGATTTGTTAAGAAAAAAAGGGGGTTTTGTACAGAGTGTGGCCAGTCATGCCCCTCATGTGGAGCATCTGGTTCTCCCTTAAGTGATCCAATTTCAAGATATAGTTAGGAGGTAGAATTACCATGAGTTAGTAACTCTTCAAATAAGGGAAGAGTTAATAATAATATCATTGTGCCCCCCTATTTTAATATTCTTAAGAGAAACTCTCCACAGTGGATCTATTTAGATATAGTTTATAGTTGTGGGAAGGGCATCCTTCCCTAGACCAAAGCCTAATAAAGGATATGAGGTCACTTAAACTGACATCAACAGTATGTCATCTGCTTCTTGCAACCACTCCCTTTCTCATCTGCATCTTTGAGAGATGGGTCCAATGACTAATCTATACTCAGTCTCCCATTCCTTAGGAGATTGAGGCAGTCACTGGCACAAGCTTCCATGTGTGTCTGCCACCTGCTCCTTTATTCAGTTCCTACTGCAGACTCTTGTGCAGTAAAATCCATGGTGGACTGCCCCACCAGCCTCCCACATATACAGTATGAATTGTGCGGTAAAAGCATGCTTACACTCGAACTGTGATCCCTCATCTTGTCACTCTCATTCCCCCCTCCTATCCTTCTGATATATTTTATGATCTTGATTTATATGCCAATTTGCTTGCATTAATGTTGGTATTAATTTACAGTCCAACCAGTAGTATATTAGAGAGTTGGGCAATGTATATCTGCCAGGCCTGAGAACAATTTTTATATCGTGTTTAATATTTATCAGTTTGATAGGCATAAAATGTTAATTCTTCCATGTATTTGCATTTCTTTTTTATTTGCATAAATAATATTTAATATTTCTTATTTATTACATAAATAATACTTAACATTTCTCAAATTTTTTAAAAATATTTTTTATTGAGTAATAGTCATTTTACAATGTTGTGTCAAATTCCAGTGTAGAGCACAATTTTTCAGTTATACAAGAACATATATATATTCATTGTCACCTTTTTTTTTCACTGTGAGCTACCACAAGATCTTGTGTATATTTCCCTGTGCTATACAGTATAATCCTGTTTATCTGTTCTACATTTTGAAATCCCAGTCTGTCCCTTCCCACGTCCCGCCCCCTTGGCAACCACAAGTTTGTACTCTATGTGAGTCTGTTTGTTTTGTATTTATGTTCTTTTTTTTTTAGATTCCACATATGAATGATCTCATATGGTATTTTTCTTTCTCTTTCTGGCTTACTTCACTTAGAATGACATTCTCCAGGAGCATTCATGTTGCTGCAAATGTTGTCAGTTTTTATGGCTGAATAGTATTCCATTGTATAAATATACCACCATTTCTTTATCCAGTTATCTGTTGATGGACATTTAGGCTGTTTCCATGTCTTGGGTACTGTAAATAGTGCTGCTATGAACACTGCGGTGCAGGTGTCATTTTGAAGTAGGGTTCCTTCTGGATATATGCCCAGGAGCGGGATTCCTGGGTCATATGGTAAGTCTGTTCCTAGTCTTTTGAGGAATCTCCATACTGTTTTCCACAGTGGCTGCACCAAATTGCATTCCCACCAGCAGTGTAGGAGGGTTCCCTTTTCTCCACAGCCTCTCCAGCATTTGTCATTTGTGGACTTTTGACTGATGGCCATTCTGACTGGTGTGAGGTGATACCTCATTGTAGTTTTGATTTGCATTTCTCTGATAATTAGTGATATTGAACATTTTTTCATGTGCCTATTGATCATTTGTATGTCTTCCTTGGAGAATTGCTTGTTTAGGTCTTTTGCCCATTTTTGGATTGGGTTCTTTGGTTGTTTTTTTTTTTTAATTTTTTATTGATTTATAATCATTTTACAATGTTGTGTCAAATTCCAGTGTTCAGCACAATTTTTCCGTCATTCATGGACATATACACACTCATTGTCACTTTTTTTCTCTGTGAGTTATCATAACATTTTGTATATATTTCCCTGTGCTATACAGTGTAATCTTGTTTATCTATTCTACAGTTTTGAAATCCCAGTCTGTCCCTTCCCACCCTCCACCCCCCTGGAAACCACAAGTCTGTATTCTCTCTGAGTCTATTTCTGTCCTGTATTTGTGCTTTGTTTTTGTTTGTTTGTTTGTTTGTTTTTGTTTTTGTTTTTTAGATTCCACATATGAGCGATCTCATATGGTATTTTTCTTTCTCTTTCTGGCTTACTTCACTTAGAATGACATTCTCCAGGAGCATCCATGTTGTTGCAAATGGCATTATGTTGTTGGTTTTTATGGCTGAGTAGTATTCCATCGTATAAATATACCACATCTTCTTTATCCAGTCACCTGTTGATGGACATTTAGGCTGTTTCCATGTTTTGGCTATTGTAAATAGTGCTGCTATGTTTGGTTGTTTCTTATTAAGTCGTATGAGCTGCTTATATATTCTGGAGATCAAGCCTTTGTTGGTTTCACTTGCAAAAATTTTCTCCCATTCCCTAGGTTGTCTTTTTGTTTTACTTATGGTTTCCTTTGCTGTGCAGAAACTTGTAAGTTTAACTAGGTCCCATTTGTTTATTCTTGCTTTTATTTCTATTGCTTGGGTAGACTGTCCTAGGCGAACATTTTTGAGATGTATGTCAGATAATGTTTTGCCTGTATTTTCTTCTAGGAGGTTTATTATATCTTGTCTTATGTTTAAGTTTTTGATCCATTTTGAGTTTATTTTTGTGTATGGTGTAAAGGGGTGTTCTAGCTTCACTGATTTACATGCTGCTGTCCAGTTTTCCCAACACCATTTGCTGAAGAGACTGTCTTTATTCCATTGTATATTCTTGCCTCCTTTGTCGAAGATTAGTTGACCAAAAGTTTGTGGGTTCATTTCTGGGCTCTCTATTCTGTTCCTTTGGTCTATATGTTTTTGTACCAATACCATGCTGTCTTGATGACTGTAGCTCTATAGTGTTGTCTGAAGTCTGGGAGAGTTATTCCTCCAGCCTCTTTCTTTCTCTTCAGTAATGCTTTGGCAATTCTAGGTCTTTTGTGGTTCCATATAAATTTTATTATGATTTGTTCTAGTTCTGTGAAATATGTCCTGGGTAATTTGATAGCGATTGCATTAAACCTGTAGATTGCCTTGGGCAGTGTGACTATTTTAACAATATTGATTCTTCCAATCCAGGAGCATGGGTTATCTTTCCATTTTTTAAAGTCTTCTTTAATTTCCTTCATCAATGGTTTATAGTTTTCTGTGTATAATTCTTTCACCTCCTTGGTTAGATTTACTCCTAGGTATTTTATTTCTTTGGGTGCTATTTTAAAGGGGATTGTTCCTTTACTTTCTTCTTCTGTTGATTCATCGTTAGTTTAAAGAAATGCAATTGATTTTTGAATGTTTATCTTGTAACCTGCTACCTTGTTGAATTCTTCGAACAGCTCTAGTAGTTTCTGTGTGGACCTTTTAGGGTTTTCTATATATAGTAACATGTCATCGGCATATAGTGACACTTTACCTCTTCTTTTCAAATGTTTGTTAAACATTGGTATTTCCTCTTTTATTATTAGCATGCCATTTTCCTATTTTCTTAGTGAATTCATAGTATTAATTTTTTATTCGAATGATGTGTTTAAATAAGAAGGATATTAGATTTTTGCTATAAGTTGTTACAACCTTTTTCAGTTTATTGTTTTACTGATACTTTTCAACTTTTAAAATTGTGTTAAGTAGTCATATCTAGCTTTCCTTTTGTGTAATTTTTCTCTGCTATTAAACTTAAGAAGTCCTTTACCATCTGTGTCCAAATTTTTTCTTCTAGTTTTTTGTGTGCTTTTTTTACATTTAATTTAATTCATCTGGAATTTCTCTTGGCTCTTCCAAGTGAACAATTACAAGAGTCTGACCCTTGTTTGGTTCAGAGATTCAGGGCTAGATGCAAAAATGGATGAGGAGCAAAGAAGAGATATCCAAGGTAAAATAATGTCAAGAGCCAAATTAACTATTTGGATCATTTCTCAACAGCAGGTTTGCAACTAGGGTTAGGAAGAGGCTGTGTAAATAGGATTTGAAACATAACTTTTAAGTGATTCTCCTGACTTACGTAAGGGTAGGGAGGAAACTATGAAGGGTATTCTCATCTATTCCTGGGTCTTAAACTATCATTTTTAATCTTAAGATTCCCCCAAACTATAATTTCATTCACAGCTTTGCATCCGAGAAACAGACTCATTTGCCAAATGCCAACAGACAATTCTACCTAAATTTTCCTAACACATCTTCCTAATTATATTTACCCTCTGCCACTGGTTATCCCATGCACTCTCTGACTTTAAATATTGCCCTCAAATCTATGAATCCCAAGTGTGTATCTCCAGCCTGGATTGCTCCTAAGAGTTCCAGATTCATATTGCATTACCTTGGTTACCTCTTGGCTACCTAATAGGTATCTCAAACTTAACATGTTCAAATTGAACTGATGACTTAGGTTAATGGTACCATAATTCATCCAAAACCTAAAAGTCATCTTCCTTTTTTCACTTTCTCCCAGCATATGTTCAGTACATAAATAAATCCATTTTGCTCTACAAATATATCCTGAGTCTAGACACTTATCACCTCCACCTCTACCAGTCTAGTTTAAGCCATCATCTTCTCCCACCTGGACTCAGGGTTGATATTCCAAATATTTAATAACCAGTAAGGCATGAGTACAGGACCATCAAAATGACCCCCAGTGGATAGAAATGGATGCTGTCTTTCTTATCTGCTATGAATACTGGCTGAATATTAGCCTAGCTTGTAGTAATGCAATACGTAGCTTCCTAATCAGCCTCACTGTACTCATTATTGTCCCTTAAAGCTTATTATTTAAAAGAAACCAGCCAGGTAAACTTTTTAGAAAAATCATAAAACAGATTACATCATTCCTTTAAAGAGGTAAAAAAAGAAAAATCAATGGCTTCCTACTATTTAAAGTCTAAACTCCTCCCTGGATTTACAAGGCCCACATAATTTGGCTTTTATAAGCCTGGTGAATTCATTTCTCCTGTTTTCTCCCTCATCTGCTACACGCTAACCACACTGACCTTTTTACTGTTTCTCAAAGACTCCAGATTTCTTCCCACCCCAGAGTTTTGCATTTGCTTTTCCCTCCACTGGCACATTTTTCTCTGAATATGCATATGGATTGTTCATCCCCTTTATGTAGGCCTTCCTGAATCATATTCTTCCCACAGAATTATTTCCTGGTTACCCTATATTAAATATTCTGCTCTCCCCTCCCTTCTACCACATATCACCAGCTAACAATATTTATGTATATTTATATTCTATCCTCCTCAAGCAAACGTAACCAAAGAGCAAAGACTGTATCTTACCACTATATTTCAAGCACCTAAAACAATATCTAGGACATAGGAGACATTCAACACTATTTGATGGGATTTCCATGTCTGGCCATACAGAGTAACTGGTACCAGATTTGCCCTTCCACCATAAATAACTAGAAAAATGAGCAAAGTATCTGAAAAAGGAAGCCTGTTTGCACTTATTGGAAAACCGCTCAGGACTTTGAATCCTGAGAGACAGGATACAAGTAAGGTGAGCCCTACTGTTATCCTGCCATTCTCACTGGAGGCACTTTTCAGACCAGGATGCATGAAGGAAAAACAAGCAGAAAATGGCAGTGTTGCTGAGTTTAGGAGACAGAGATTACGTTCAATAAGAAAAAAGAGAGAGAAAGTTGTGGAGCAGTGTGCCAGTGAGAAGAGATACATAGATAAATAATTCTAGAAACTTGAATATAGATCCCCATGAGCCTTTGTTTGAATATGAAGCTGTGCTTTTACCATAGCGTGAAACTGGACCAAGCAAAGCAGCACTGCTGTGAGAAGCTGTGAGGAGAACAACTCCAGGAGATTCCACATGACTGAGAGATACTTAAGTAATGACCATCCAGAGTGGAAAACCGCACTGAACACTGTGGCATTCAAAAGATTGCATAGAAAGGTCACAGTTTAGTAGTGGGGCTACTAGTAAACTAGCATGCACAAGAGTTAGACCAATTCTTCACAAACTCTTCCAAAAAATAGAACAAGAGGGAACACTTCTCACCTCATTTTCTGAGGCCAGTGTTACCTTGGTACCAAAATCAGAAAAAGACATTACGAGAATATGTGATACCCCTAAGCCTGATCCTTAAGCAACGTGAATTGATTATTTATACCTTTATGCTACTTATTTGAAATATAAGTACTTCTAGTCATTCCATTCATAATTGGGGTCCTACAACCTATGAGGAAGCAAAGCCCAGGTGTCCATCACTAATGGAAACTATTCCTCCTCCTGAGCTTGTCTGTTGGGGAAGAAATCTAGACTCCTTCCAAACATAGGCCTGAATAAGGTCTATTTTCATGATGGCTCAAGAATAATAATTCCCTTTCCCCAACTTTTTCTTAACTATGTAAAGAATCTAGAGATTTGATGTCCAAATATCCAAAAGATGAGGACTGAAATGTGATGCTTCTTGTGTCCCAGTATCAGGAGAAAAAGTCATACTGGTTGTAGAAGTCACTAGCAACAAGAAGGAAAAGGGGAAAGGAATGGTGGGTGCAGAAGACAGTGCTACAGCATGAGAAGTAATAAAAGCTTGGGAAGGTAGTATAGTTAAGTTAGACTTTCAGTAAAAGTGGCTTTGAGAGAAGTAGAGTGAGGTAATGTAAAAATCAGAGGCTCCAGTGAAACATGGGGTCAACTGGATACTTTTAAATATGGGAGATATTTCAATACATTTACATTCTTGGTATAAATGAGTAAGGGAAAGAAAAAATTGATGATAAAAACAGATAGCATAGTTGAAGGAGAAGGCCCAGGATGGGATGGAAGTTAAAGTACAATTACAGGTGCTAGTCTTGGATTAAAGGCAGGTACCTCTACCACTACAACCAAGGAAAGGGCAGAGGGATACATTTATAAGTGGGGAATCAAGAAAATTAAAGAGTTCTTGCCTTATGGCTTTAATTTCCCTTATTGGTCCATGTGATATAAATATGTGCAGAAAGAATATAGCACACCTGAAGTTCATAGAGTTTGGAGTAAATACAAAGGGAAAGGGGAATGTTAGACTTTATACAGAGAGTGTGTGGGTGGCGTGTGTGTGTGTGCACGCGCACACGAACACTGGTGCCTCTCTGTGCATACACTTGTATGTCTGAGGTTGAAAAGCCCTAGACTGAGCTTTGTTTGTCAGATTTGGCATTGTTCCTTGTGCCCTTCCTGGAAATTTTTCTGCACCCCCACTTCCAAATCATAGTCATCACCAGGTCCCAGGTGACTCTGACTATTGTCGTCTGGGACCAGTGAGCAGTCCCAGGTTCCCTGGGGTCCTTACTCTTGCTCCTCTCCCAGGGCTATCTTGGCAAGAGATGGCCGAAGAGAATAGTACTGGAGGAATATAAGACTCCTACAGACTGGTCAGGAGCCCTTCCAGGACTCAGGTGGGTTACCATGGGGAGACTGACAAGAACTGATTACTTTTAGCCATGTCCAGGAAGTCCCAGTGCAGAGGAAGCTCGCCATTTTGGCTCTAGCCACAACTGACCACACAGGGTCTGATCCTAGAACCTGTCAGGAAATAAAATGGACTTTTTGCAGGGTTTAGCTAGAGCCCTCTCTGATTCTACTTGCCCAGCTGTGGGGGCAGTAGGCAGTCCTCTTCAGAACCCCAAACAGGAGCCAGATTTAAAACAGTCCAGCTCAGAAATATGGGTGAGAAAGGAAACTTTCATAAGTTTGTACAAGTTGGAAGAATCCTATTTTAACCAAAATTCCTTATGGCAACTAAAAAGAAGTAAAAATAGTCATGAGGGAAATAACGTGGCCAAAGTAAACAAGTAGACCAAGCTTTTTTTCTGGGAGTAGAATCTCATGAGATGTTAATCTGTGTGCACTTCTGTCCATCTGGGATCTCTGTCTCCTCCCTACATGTCCCTGGTCCCTGAAGAGAAACAGGTCGTCTTTTGGCATGGGGGAGCTGGCAGGAGGCATTCTGATGGAGGGCTGGAGGATCATTTCCTCAAATGTGCACCATCACAGGAGTACAGGAAACAGAAAGAGACCTTCTTATTCTCTCTTGCATAACTTTCACTGAGTTCTAAGATCTTACGTCTTTAGGGATAACAACAGATCATGAAGTTCTGTTCCGTGCCTCCAAATAAGAATAAATCTGTGGAGAGGACAGAATGGCAATGCAGTCTCTTAGAAAGTTTCAGAGGTGGAGATTTCCCCTCAATTAACACCTTTGCTCTGATTTAGAACTGGGAATGAGAATGGAAGTTTTCTTTATCTGAAAAGCCAATGCCAGGGTCTACAAATATTCCCAAAGGATATTGGGAAATCTCCATGTGCTTAGGGATAGAAGGGCATAGCTGGGCACCTTCTTAACTCTTTTCCTTTCTGTCTTTTACGTAGTCAGTTTCTTTCTATCAAAGCTCCTCTTCCACCTAGAACAGTTTGTTCATTGTTCCTTACCCTAGAATTCTTCCCTGTGATCCTGGTCAGCTCACTCTGTTCCCTCCCACTAAGCCGTCTGAACTTCCCAAGGAAGAGTGATCTTGGTAGCCAGAAAGATGAGTCAGATCTAGGGGATGTCATTGTTGGTGGGGCTCCCTTATCTCCTTTAGTAAATCGATCTTAAAACTAAGCAGAATGTTTTCAGAACAACTACATTGTTTGGGTGCCTCATTAAAAGAGAAAGGGAAGGAATTCTGTTGTTTACTGGGTGCAGTTAAAGCTGGGGATTTGATGGGGGTGTTTGAAAGGAAAAGGGAGCTGGAATTTTAAGGAAAAATATGGCGAAAAGAGTCTTGAAGACCAGTTCTAATCATACCAAATAGAAATTTAATATTTAGTTTTTGCAGCTACTATTGGTATGTTTCCATGTTGCCACATAGGCCTTGTTATTATCACTTTATTGTCTACATATTCTATCCAGTTGGTGTTTAGACATTCCAGGAGATATTAAACTGTTTCTGGTTTTTATAGAACATACAAAAATGCAGTGTGCATTGTTCTACATGTCACATTTTAGTCTTTCGAGTTTTAGTTTTAGCATAAATACTAGACCTTGTAGGACTCCTAACTCAAAGTGTGCAATTTACAATGCCATCAACAATGTGTAGATGTCACACTCACCACTCTTCCTAGGATTATTAGTGTAAATTTTTTTTGAAAAAAACCCACAAAAATGGATCCATATTTTTGCTTTATTTTACTTTAAAAGAATAGTTAAGTTGAACATTTTCCCAAATGCTTCCTTTCTCTTGAATTTCCTCTAGCTTTCCTATTTATGTCATTGGTAAAAGAATTTATAAAAGAGCAAGAGTAAAATGAACTGAGGAGAGAGAATGTCTGTGGGTGTTGAGACTAGTTCTGAGAAGACTCCTGGGAAGGTAGTTGTAATATTCCAGTTCAGGTCGCAGTGAAAAATGTGAACACAGGTAAAAGTCCTGGTCTAGACATTTTTGAGGCAGTAAAATGCAATGACAACAGGAGCAAAGTGATAGAAGGAAATGAAATACTTAATAAGGACTTGATTATCAGGTCATAAGCTAAAACCAAGGTAGTGTAAGATTAAAGTGATTTGATCAATGTCTCCAAATAAGTTAATGTCAGAGTTAGTTCCAGGTATTTGTCTTCAATCATTAAAAATCACTTTTAAGTAAGTTCATCTCAACCATATGAGATAGATATAATTGCTCCAATTTATAGATGTGAAAATTGACCTTCAGAAGAGTTAAGTCTCTTGCTCAAGTTCACATAGCTTTCAGTTTTTGGGTCTAGCTTTTTTAATTTTAGACACAGTGCTATGTGTAAGCTATAACTACACATTCCTCTAAATATACTTTAAATGACTCAAAATATATGTTGTCCATCTGCTGGGAGTGCTGTGGTGGAAGGAACACTGGACTGAGAACAGAGAATTCAGTTCAATTCTATGTGATGTGGAGCAAGTCACTTCATCTCTTTGAGCCTCTGTCCTCCCACTCTGAGATGCCTGACAGCCCAACCTTACTGGCCTGAAGAACAGAGGAAATGATCCTGAGGCACCCCAACCCAGTCCCACAAATACGTTTCCAGCTTTGCTAGTATGCATTTAGAGAGATGGGGTACCCTTGAAGGGATCCTGAAATGTTTGGAAAGCCTCTTGCAACCTCTGCTAGCATCATTCAAGTCCCTTTTCCACATCTTCCAAATCTCAGGATGTCTATGATAAGATGGTGAATGCTATAGTTTCTGGCTTTAAGATCCAAATCTAAATATAAAAACACTTGGAAAAATGTCTTTTCTGAAACAATTTCATTTGAAGCATCCTATTTGTTCTCATAAGTATACTCTTTTAAAAAAAATTTTTTTTTGGGGGGGATAATTAGGTTTGTTTGTTTATTTTTAATGGAGGTACTGAGGATTGAACCCAGGGCCTGGTGGATGCAAAGTGTGCACTCTACCACTGAGCTATACCCTCCCCACCATAAGTATACTCTAATGGTTAAATCATGTAATCTGATTTAGGTTCCAAAGATGTTTGCTATGTTCACTGACAGAATCAGTGAGACCTGTTGGGGAGGGCCAAGGAAGGTAGAAACCCTTAAAGTCACTATATTAATTTCCCAGGGCTGATATAACAAAGTACCAGAAATGGGGTGGCTTAAAATAATAGATTTTATTGTCTCACAGTTCTAGGAGCTGCAAGTCTGACATCAAGCTGTCAGCAGGGCCACACTCACCCTGAAACCTGTAAGGAAGAATCCTTGATTGCCTCTAGGTCTGGTGATGGCTGTCAATCTTTGGCTTCCTTGACTTGCAGATGCACCACTCCAATCTCTGCTGTTGTCACATGGCTGTCCTCCCTCTGTGTGTCTACTTCACTAGGGTCTCTCCTGTCTCTGATAAGAACATCAGTCATATTGGATTAAGAGCCCACCCTACTCCAGTATGATCTCATCTTAACTACATCTGCAATGACTATTTCCAAATCAGGTCACATTCTGAGGTACTGGGGGTTGGGACTTCAACATATTTTGGGGGGTGGGGGTGGGGCAGAATTCAACTCATAAAAATCACAATTGGAATTACTCAACTTCTTTTCCTTTTCTATTTTTAAGCTGAAAGAAGTATTGCCTGAGAAGTTTCAGGGAGTGGGGGTGATATTCTGATCACTAGAAATTACTCAGATTCTGTAATACTTGATTTCTTTCCAGGTATGACATTTCTAAACAACTATGAACAACTTCAGTTTCTTCACTGAGTTCATCTTTCTTGGGCTGTCTGCTGCCCCTCACATCCAGGCTCTGCTCTTTGTGCTGTTCCTGGGGATTTACCTCCTGACCCTGATGGGGAATCTGGTGATGATCCTGGTGATCAGATGGGATTCTCACCTCCACATCCCCATGTATTTCTTCCTCGGACACCTGTCCTTCCTAGATATCTGCTTCTCCTCAGTTACCATGCCCCAAATGCTACAGAACTTTCTGTCTCAGAAGAAAAGCATCTCAGTGTGGGGCTGCATTACCCAGAGTTTCTTTTTTCTTCTCTCTGGGTGTGCTGAAGCCAGTCTTCTCTCTGCCATGGCTTATGACCGCTATGCTGCTGTCTGTCACCCTCTGCTCTATACCGTTGTCATGAACAGGCCTCTCTGTACTACAATGGTTAGTGTAGCATGGGTGATAGGGTTTCTGAATTCACTAGTAAATAATCTTTTCATCCACAAGTTATATTTCTGTGGGTCCAACATCATCTCCCATTTTTGCTGTGAGTTACCTTCACTATTCCCTCTGTCCTGTACTGATCCCACTGCCAATGAGTTCCTTCTGTCAGGGTCCAGTGAGTGCATTTCTGGGACTGCTGACACTTCCCCTGATCCTGTTCTCTTACTCCAGAATCATATCTGCCATTCTGAACATTCGCTCCTCTGAGGGCCAAGGCAAAGCCTTCTCCACCTGCTCCTCCCACCTCACTGTTGTGCTCTTGTTCTACGGGACAGCTCTATTCAGGTACATCAGTCCCGCCTCAGGCTCAGCGTTGGAGCGAGTGGTCTCCATTCAGTACAGTGTGATCACATCCTTGCTGAACCCCCTCATCTATAGCCTCAAGAACCAGGAGGTGAAGGCAGCTCTGCAGAGGATGCTGAGGCAACAAACGTGTGCCACAGGGTAAGAAAAAGCTGTGTGACTCTGCTCAGGAAATAGAAAATTTATCTCTATAGGAGAAAGATTTTTATAGTCACAGAGCACTTGGGGAAGACAGATTACAAATAAATTCAAGTATTTGTTTGGACTTCAAAGTAAATAAATTTCCCCCAAAAGGGGGTGCTGGGGGAAAGAGTTTGATTTACAGGCCCCTATCTAGCAGCCCTTTGCAAAATAATCTGAGGAGATAGCAGGGTTGACACAGATGAGCAGGACAGGGTCTCTTGCCAAAATGCTGACCCTTTTTTGGGCATTTTCATAAAGGTACATGATAAAGAAAGGAGCCTACAACAAAGAAGAAATCAGATATATATAACACTCCAGAATGGAGACAGAGCCATCCACTTACCAGATCTAGTGGTATTCACTAGCATTAAAATGTACCTGCATGTAGGCTGGTGTGATGATTAATTTTATGTGTCAACTTGGTTAGATTGAGAGATGCCCAGATAACTCTCAAAATATTATTTGTAGGTGTGTTTATTATGGTATTTCCAGAAGAGATTAGCATTTGAATCAGTAAAGAAGATTGCCTTCACCAATGTGGGTAGGTATTATCCAACTGTTGGGTTCCTATATATATATATATATATATATTGCATCTCCATTATCTATTCAACTTTTGATGTGTACTTAGGATGCTTCCATATCTTGGCAATTATAAATAATATTGCTGTTAATAGCAAGGTGTAGGTATCTTTTTGAGTTAATTCTTACTTTGTGGTTGACTTTATTCCTTTGATAACTATGTAAGTTTAAAAAGCTAAAGCTTTAAACATTCTTAGAAACCATATGTAAATTAAAAAATATATGTGCAATAAAAAAACTGATCTAGCAAGCCATGAAAGACATAGAAGAAACTTAAAAGACATATTACTAAATTAAAGAAGCCAGTCTGAAAAGGCTACAAACTGTATGATTCCAACCAAATGACATTCTGGAAAAGGCACAGCTACAGATACAATAAAAAGATTGTGGTTTCCAGGGGCTTGGGAAGAGGGAGGGAGAAATGAATAGATGGAGCACAAGGGATTTTTAGGGCAATGAAATTATTCTGTATGATACTATAGTGGCTACATGTCATTATGCATTTGTCAAAACCCATAGAACATCAAGAGTGAACCCTAATGTAAACTAAAAAAAAAAAAAAAAAAAAAAAAAAAAAAAGAATGAACAGAGGGAGAATTTTAACAAAAGACTAGAAAATATAAAAAAGAACCAGTCAAAGCTGATGAATACAATACTGAAATGAAAAATAACACTAGAGGGAATTAACAGTATATTAAGTGATACAGAACACATAAGTGATCTGGAAAATAGAATAATGGAAACAACCCAATTAAAACAGCAAAAAGAAAAACAAATTTAAAAAATAAGAGGGGCGAGGGGATAGCTCAAGCAGTAGAGCTCATGCCTAGCATGCATCAGGTCCTGAGTTCAATCGCCAGTGCTTCCTCTAAAGATAAATAAACAAATAAACCTAATTACCTCCCTTCACCAAAAAAAAATTAAAAATTAAAAAAAAATATGGATAGTTTAAGAGACCTCTATGACAACATCAAACATACATCAAGGAAAAGAGAGAGAAAAGGGGGGGTAGAAAATGTATTTGATGAAATTATAGCTGAAAATGTCCTGAACCTAAAGAAAGAAACAGATGTCCAGGTACAGGAAGCGTCCCAAAGAAGATGAAATGAAAAAGGCCCACACTAAGACTTATCATAATTAAAATGCCAAAAATTAAAGAGATAATTTTAAAGGCAGGAAGAGAAGAAGAGTCATATACAAAGGAACTCCCATAAAGTTATCAGGTGATAACTTTTTTCTGCAGAAATTTCACAGGCCAAGTGAGTGGCATAATATATTTAAAGTGCTGAAGAGAAAAGCCTATAATCTAGGATACTCCTTGAAGCAAGGTTATCATTCGAAATTAAAGGAATGATAAAGAGCTTCTCAGACAAGCAAGAACTAAAAGAGTTTATCAATACTAAACTGACCTTACAAAGTGTTAAAGGGTCTTCCTTAACGAAAAAGAGAAGGCTACAATAAGAAATAGAAATTACAGGAAAGATAAAAGGTAAAGGCAAATATATAGTAAGGCTATGGATCACCCACTTAAATAAGCTAGTATGAAGACCAAAAGATGAACTGTAAAAAAAACACCTATAATTATAACAAATAGGTAAGGGATAGGCATGAAGATGTAAAATATAACATCAAAAAATACAAAACTGGGTGGGAGGAGTAAAAAAATGTAGAGCTTTTAGAATGTGTTTGAACTTAAATGACCACAAGATTAAAATGAGTAGATA
This sequence comes from Camelus dromedarius, assembly GCF_036321535.1. NCBI lineage: Eukaryota > Metazoa > Chordata > Mammalia > Artiodactyla > Camelidae > Camelus > Camelus dromedarius. The sequence continues at coordinate 52,649,344 of NC_087446.1, read as the reverse complement.
AGTTATAATAGGTCAACATGTATAAATTCTATGGTAACCACAAATCAAAAACCTCCAATAGCTACACAAAAACTAGAGAGAAAGGAAAACAAGCATACTGCTAAAGAAAATCATCAAACCATGAAGGAAGAGACTAAAAGAAGAAGAAAAGAACAGAGAAGAACTGCAAAAAACAACTAGAAAACAAGTGACAAAATATTAATAAGTACATACTTATCAATAATCATTTTAAATATCAATGGACTAAATGCTCCAATCAAAATATAGGGCAGCTGATTGCATAAAAAACAAGATCCATCTATATACTGCCTACAGGAGACTTACTTCAGAGATAAAGACACAGACTGAAAGTGCAGGAATGGAAAAAGACATTCCATGCAAATGTAAACAGAAACCTGGAGTAGCAATACTCATATTAGGCAAAGTAGATTTTAAAACAGAGTTATAACAAAAGTCAAAGAAAGGTATAATATAATGATAAAGGCATCAAAATAAGAAGTGTATATAACTATTATAAACATATGTGCACCTAATATAAGAGCATCTTAATATATAAAGCAAATACTAGCAGACATAAAGGGAGAAATTAACAACAATACAATAATAGGAGACTTTAACACCCCACTTACATCAGTGGACAGATCATCCAGACATAAAATCAATAAGAAAACAATGGCCTTAAATGACACATTAGACTAGTTGGACTTAATAGATATCTACAGGACATTCCATTCAAAAATAGCAGAATACATATTCTTTTCAAGTGCATATGGAACTTTCTGTAGGATACCTCACATGCTAGGTTACAAAGCAAGTTTCAACAAATTTAATAGGATAGAAATTATATCAAGCATATTTTCCAACCACAACTGCATGAAACTAGAAATCAGTTATTGGAAGAAAAATGGAAAAAACACATACACGTGGAGACTAAACAACATGCTACTAAAAAGCCAGTGGGTCAATGAAGAAATCAAAGAAGAAATTAGAAAATATCTTATGGCAAATGAAAATAAAAACACAACTTTCCAAATCTGGGATGCAGCAAAGCAGTCTAAGAGGGAAATTTATAGTGATATGGGAATACCTCAAGAAACAAGAAAAATCTCAAACAACTTAAACTACCAATTAGAAATTAGAAAAAAAAGAAAATACAAAGCTCAAAGTCAGTGAAAGGAAGGAAATAATAAAGATCAGAGAGGACATAAATAAAATAGAGACAAAAAATAGAAAAGATCAATGAAACCAAGAGCTGCTTCTTTGGAAAGATGAACAAAATTGATAAGCCTTTAGCCAGACTCATTAAGAAAAAAAAGAGAGAGGACTCAAATAAAATAAGAAATGAAAGAAGAGAAATTACAAGTAACATCACAGAGTTACAATCAATCATAAGAGAAAGCTACAAACAGGTACATACCAACAAATTGGACATACTAGAAGATATTGATAAATTCCTAGAAACATACAGTCTTCCAAAACTGAATCAGGAAGAAATAGATAATCTGAACAGACTGATTACTAGTATTGAAATTGAATCAGTAATCAAAAAATTCCCAAGAAACAAAAGTCTGGAGCAGATAGCTTCACATGGGAAATACACCAAACATATAAAGAAGAGCTAATACCTATCCTTCTCAAACTACTCCCCAAAATTGGAGAGGACAGAACACTATCAAATTCATTCTATGAGGTCACCATTACCTTGATACCACAACAAGACACAGACACTACAAAAAGAAAAAAGAAAAAAGAAAATTATAGGCTATATCCATGATTAATATAGATGCAGAAATCCTCAACAACATATTATCAAGTTGAATTCAACAATATACAAAATGGATCATACACTATGATGAAGTAGAATTTATTCTAGGGATACAAGTATGGTTTGATATCCATAAATTAATCAATGTGATATACCACATTAACGAAACAAAGGATAAAAATCACATGATCACCTTAATAGAAAAAGAAAAAGAATTTGGCAAAATTCAACATAATTCACGATAAACCCATAACCTCAACAAATTTGGTATAGAGGGAACATATCTCAGCATAATAAAGTCCATTCATAACAAAACCAAAGCTAACATCATACTCAATGGTGAAAAGTTGAAAGCTTTTCCTCTAATGTTGGGAACAAGTCAAGGATGACCACTCTCACCATTTCTATTTAATATAGTGTTGGAAGGCCTAGCCACAGCAATCAGACAAGAAAAAAGAATAAAAGGAATCCAAATTGGAAAAGAAGAAGTAAAACTGTCACTGTTTGCAGATGACATGATACTATACATAGAAAATCCTAAAGACGCTACTAGAAAACTACTAGAACTCATCAATGAATTCGGTAAATTTGCAGAATACAAAATTAACATAACAGAAATCTGTTGCTTCTAGATACAGTAATAATAAGCTATCAAAAAGAGAAAGCAACAAAACAATCCCAGTCAAAATTACATCAAAAAGAATAAAATACTGAGCAATAAACTTAACTAAGGAGGTGAAAGACCTGTACTCTGAAAAATATGACACTGATGAAGGAAGGTAAAAATGATATTAATAAATGGAAAGATATCCCATGTTCATGAACTAGAAGAGTTAATACTGTTAAAATGACCATACTACCCAAAACAGTCTACAAATTTAATGTACTCTCTATCAAAATACCCATAACATTTTCACAGAACTAGAACAATCCTAAGATTTACAGGGAATCACAAAAGACCCAGAATAGCCAGAGCAATCTTGAGAAAGAAGAACAAAACTAGAATTATCATGCTCTCTGACTTCAGACTGTACCACAAAGCTACAGTAATCAAAACAGTATTGGACTGGCACAAAAACAGATATATGTATCAATGGAACAGAATAAGAGCCCAGAAATAAACTTACACACATATGGTCAGTTAATCCAGGAAAAGATGGAAAAATACACAATGGGAAAAAAAGTTTCTTCAATAACTAGTGCTGGGAAAACTGGACAGCTACATGTAAAAGAATGAAATTAGAACATTTTCTCACACCGTATACAAAAACAAACTCAAAATGGATAAAGACCTAAATGTAAGACCAAAACTCATAAAACTCCTAGAGGAAAACATAGGCAGTACACTCTTTGACATAAGTCTTAGATTGTTTTTGGATCTGTCTCCTAAGGCAAGAAAAACAAAAGCAAAAATAAACAAATGGGACCTAATTAAGCTCAGAAGCTTTTGCACAGTGAAGGAAACCACGGACTAAACAAAAGGACAATCTACTTAATTGGGAGAAAATATTTGTAAATGGTGTGTCTGATAAGGGGTAATATCCAAAACATATAAAGAGCTCATAAAACTCAGTATCAAAAAAAACAACCTGATTCGAAATGGGCACACTGCCTGAATAGACATTTTCCAAAGAAGACAGACAGATGGCCAATAGGCACATGAAAAGATGCTCAACATCACTAATCATCAGGGAATTGCAAATCAAAACCACAATAAGTTATCACCTCACACCCGTCAGAATGGCTATCATCAAAAAGACAACAAATAAATGTTGGTGAGGATGTGGAGAAAAGGAAACCCTGTACACTGTTGGTAAGAAAGTAAATTGATCCATATGATCCAGCAATTCCACTCCTAGGTATATATCCAAAGAAAATTAAAAAAACACTGATTTGAAAAGATAAATTGTACCCTAATGTTCATGGCAGCGTTATTCACAATAGCCAAGATACGGAAGCAACTTAAGTGTCCATCAACTGATGAATGGATAAAGAAGCTGTGGCATTTTACTCAACCATAAAAAAGAATGAAAATTTTCCATTTGTAACAACATAGATGGACCCAGAGGGTATTATGCTTGGTGACAAAAGTCAGACAGAGAAAGACAAATACTGTATGTTTTCACTTATAAGTGGAATCTTGAAAATAAAACGAATGAATATAACAAAACAGAAGCAGCATCAGAGATACAGTGAACAAACTAGTGGTTACCAGTGGGGAGAGAGGTGAGAGGAGGGGCAAGATAGGGGAAGGGGATTAAGACATACAAACTAGTAGGTATAAAATAAATAAGCAATGTGGATATATTATTCAGCACAGGGAATATAGCCAATATGTTATAATAACTTTAAATGGGGTATAAGCTATAAAAATATTGAATCACTGTGTTGTACACTTGAAACTAATGTTGTAAATCAACTATACTTCAATTTAAAAAATAACTAAATTAAGAAACTATACTATGTCAATGAGAAGTCTGCTTAGAGTAAGTCTCTGTACTATTAAAAAGGGCAATTTGAGGTTACACCACTTTGAAGCTGTCCCAGGGTAACATGATATTTCATAAGTGCTGTCTTGACCTAGTCTTGCTGTCATGACTAAAATTTTCTCTTCCCCTTAACTTGCAATTTGTCAAACCCCCATCCCAACTACTTCCCTTATCAGGCTCTTAACACTGCTGAGTTACAATACATACATACCCAACTGCCAGAGGCCCCTAGATAACCACACCCAGGGACAGATCCTTCTTTCTTAGGCCTGAAGAATGATTCAAAATACCCAATCCCAAAGCAGCCTATGAAATCTAGCTAACTCAATACTGTTTGCCATATATAAGCATTTCCTGCAGTTCCAGCTTACTGTTATCTATCCTCAGGTGCAAACCCCTTTGTGACCCTGTGTGACAGCCTTCTCTGGTTTGAAACAAAGAGTTCTGCCTTCCCTCTGTCTCTAAGTTGTGTCCCACCATCAAAAAAAAAAAAAAAAAAAAACAAAAAAAAAACTTTAAATCTTATAAAACATCTAGTCTTACCCTGATTGCAACACCAGCTGTCACCAACTGCCAGCTGCCAGCACTTGAGCCACTATTTGCACTGACTACAGATTACTTCTGCCAAGTAATGCCAATTGCCAACATCTTGCCTTTCAATAGTGCTTTATAAGTTTTACACCATATGCCTATATTTTTACTTAATTTAGTCCTCACAACAGCTTTTAAGGAAAAGAATTATACCAACTCGATAGATGATGTTAAGGCTCTGATCTGTCACCAGGAAGCACAGCCAGAAATAAAGACAAATCTTTTGGTTCTTAGTTTAGTGCTATTTCTAGCACAACTTTGTGGCCACTCTACAATTTAGCACTGTCTTTTAAATTAAAATTTTCCTACTTAAAGAGTACACAAGAAACTGTTACCTCCTTTTGAGGCCAGTCCTTCCCACACCTTCAATATCAAGGACAATAGGATTTAAGGGAAAGTCACAGAATTCCTTAAGCCTTGACACCATCACCACCATTGCCATGTAAAGATAGCCCTTCTAGTCTTAACTCTGTCCACAATAGAATTGAAAAAGTGTCTAAGAGCTCAGCACATCTCTAGTGAGATCCTCATTCTACCACACACACTTCATCTACTCATGCTAACCAACCTTTACACCTCATCTCACCACTGACAAGCTGACTAGACCAGTCCCAAGAAGGGGGCTATAATTAGAACTGATTATTCACCTCCCCCTGAGAGTACTAATCCCATCACGTCCTATGTCTCTGTTTACAACACTCACCACAAGAATCCTTGGCCTCCAGATCATCCCTCATCATAGATATTCTTACCCTATCACAGTTTTCTACACTGCCTAATTTGAATCAGACTCTGAAAACCACCCCTAGAATTCAGGATCTGTCATCAACAAATTCCTTCACTATAGATTGAATGCTTGTGCCCTCCCAAAATTCATATGTTGAAACCTAATCCCAATGTGATGGTATTTGGAGGTGGCCTTCAGGGCAGTGATTAGGTCATGAGGGAAGAGCCCTCATAAATAGGATTAATGCCCTTATAAAGCCCCCTCACCCCTCCGGTCATGTGAAGACAAGAAAGAAGACACCAGAAAGCAGTTTCCCACCAGACACTGAATCTATCAGTGCCTTGATCTTAGACTTCTCAACCTCTAGAACTGTGAAAAATAAATGTTTGTTCTTTATAAGCCACCCAGTCAATGGCATTTTGTTACAACAGCCCGAACAGACTAAGACACCTCTATATCCTTCAAACTCTTTGCTAGATGTTTCTTTAACCTCCTTTTTCTAATTGAAACCTGGCTACTCCTTGAGGAAAAAGGATGCTTCCCTTGCAAGTCCTCTCAATAGGTAGCTGTTTTTTCTCCTACAACTTATATAGCAATGCTTTTCAGATGGTTAATTGCACCCCATGAGTGGTTTATGAAATCAGTTTCGTGGGTAGCAAATAGAAAACTTTTAAAATAAAGTAATGGAATATTAAACATATCATTCCATGAAAGTTTTATTTCAGTTATATAAACGATGGCTTTCAAATATGTGTATTTTTTCAAATTTTTTTGTATACAATATATACAATTTGAAAGCCACCGTTTACGCCCTCTAGGGTTAGAAGTGGAGTAAATATTCTCTTTGCTCTTCATTGCTGCCTCAAGTACCACTTTCCTCCTTCCTCCCTAAATAAAATGTCCTGCTCCTTTGAAGCACATGCCATCAAGCCATTCCACACACTACCTTTCCTTGTGATTATCACCGACCACAGTCCTTATCATTCTTTCATTAAGGACTCCATCAACTGGCTTGCTATCTCACTCCCTGTAACCCCATCATCATTCCTAAGGACTTCGCTATCCACGTGGACAATCCATCTTACGCTGTGGGTTAGATTGCACAAGTATGATCATTAAACTACTGAAATATTTTCATAGCCACTGGTGCCCTCAGAACTCTGCACAGCGCTATAGGCTAAATTCATCTTGATGGACCCATGCCCATGCTAGTACTGGTAGTTAAATATTTCTATTACTATCCCTGCTAATACCCAGCCTCTCAGCTCCTTGACTTTCTCTTACCTTGAATGATATTGTCCACAACATCAGCTACTCACTCTCACAGTCATACCTTATATCTAGTTATTACCAACAACTGCAAGCCCCACGCTAATCTCCAGTTAAAGCATCTCACTCTGCTATCCACACCTTCAGCTAACTCCAATCCAACCAAATTTGTCTATCGCAGTGAAACTCAGGAATAAAATTTATCTTTCATCCCATATTTGCTCTGTCCATCACCCCACTAAAGTCCTTTTTTCACCCAGTATCCAGCTTTAATTTCGAGGTCTTATCACTGATTGACTTCTCACTATGTATTAAGCTATTTATTTTGACAACTGAAAAAAATGCACAATGTGAGAGTTGTAAGTTAATTTTTATTTGGGGCAAAATGAGGACTATAGCCCAGGAGACAGCCCCTCAGAGAGCTCTGAGGAACTGCTCTGAAGAGGTAGAGGGGAGGTCAGCATATATGTGATTTTGGTGAAGGGGAATATATGCAATCAAGCACACATTTTGGCAGAAGTTTGCTGCTAGTCACAAAAAGGCTGCTGCTAGTCACAAGGAGCAGGTGTCTCCTTTAACGATTTTAGTGCTTTTCTAGATATGAAAAGATGCGAGAAATTAGGCTCATAAAATCTTCTCCTGAAAATACCTAACTATCTGAAGGCCTGTTCTGCCAGTTTTTTCCAGAGCAGAGTATTCCTGACCTCTGCCCTGAACTCCTTTCCGGGTGTGTTGAAAGTCAGCGACTGCAGTGGCTCGTGACCTAATCCTTATAGTGTCAGGTGGCGAGGGATAATTTTTAGCTGGCAATTTACATCACCTCATTTATTCTTCACAACAACACTACAAAATAGGTATAATGACATTCATCTTATTGATTAGGAAACAGGTATATATACATAAATCTGCCCAGGATTATAGAAATAAAAAGAAAGAAATTTTAAATGTCTGAACCACTATTTCCTTAGATGTAAACCAGGGATAAAGATGATTTATCTATCTCCCTGAGTTGTGAAGATCACATGTACACAAAAGCACTTTGCCAACTGTAAAGTGCTCTACAAGTACCAGTTACAATTATTAACTACTGACTAGGGGACCCTTACCTTTTCTCTCCACAGGAGTCCTAACCTGACAGTTCCCTCAACCTTCCTCTTTTCTATATAGTCATGGACACAGAGGAAGCAAACAACTCCACTGCGCTGCTGGTAGAAAATTCATCTCTGACATCAAGCTTCAAAATTTTGAATAGAAGAACAGCAGTGTCATAAATGGTGATTAGCTCCTAATTAGCAATTGAAAATATGGTTTATTATAGCTGAACTGGCTTTTTATAAGCCAAGCTGACAATTCATTACAATCAACTGACTAATAAAGAAACTTTTATAAAATAATCCGAAACTGGTAAACACCTGCATTATACTTTCTTATTCAAACCATGGCAGAACAAGAGTTCAGAAATGAAGGAGCCAAGGCTGAGAGGCAACAGATTGAGTCTCTTAAGGACTTTTGAAGTCCTACAGAGAACTTGGAACCTTAAATGTCTGGGACCTCTCCCTGAGTCCCAGGAAGAACACTGCTGTGTCCTAAGGAGCTCTGTACTCCACACACTAGAATCTGGCTTTGGACTCAACACATCCCACTCTGTTGTTCTGAACTCTATCAACGGGGCAGCCCTGGATGGCCAAGTCTCCTTAGAATGATATAATTAGACCCATCAGGTATATCACTTCTTTATAACACTAAGTACAGTGACTCTCTATTACTTGACATGGTAAATTAAAAATCCTTGACCCACTATTCTAATCTTTCTATCAATTTCCCCATTTCATTTCTTCTCTACTCTAGATAAGCACCTCCACATCTGTGTGTTCTTCATCCCAAAGCATATGTTACTGTCTTCTGATTCTATCCAAGATGCTCTTCCTTCATTTCGCTTTCAAAGATGATCTTGAAACTCTTCCACCAGAAAGTCTTAAAAAGATGGAATCATCTACCTGCTACTCACTGCATATTTAGTTACTCCACCTTGTAACATTACGTAGGAGTTTGGAATTATCCATATATTACTGTAAAAGGTAAAGTACCACTCTGGTGACAGGTGCACCAGATTATAAGTCTAAGGCCAGAGCCCAATACCTAATTTTGCCTTTTGGCTCACTGAATGCCTCTAAACCTATGCTGAGATCATATCTACACCTCACAGTTTGTTCACTGATAGCTAAAGAGATGGCACATTATAGCTAATAAGCTAAATATAAAGGTATTCTACATTTTCCTCTGTGATGTTTAAGACAAAGTTCTGGCATAAAGTAGATGTTTATTAAATATTAATGACCCACTATTGTGCCGTCAGGCCAAAGACTACTATTTTACCTCCTTTTTCTTTTCTTTTTTGATATAATCTGCCAGCTTTCCCCAAATATCTCTTTCAAGTAAAATCAGGTTTATGTGCTTGGTTTACTTGAATTTAGTTTAATGATATGTGTGACAGAGGCAATGCTAATTGTTCATTAAACCCCATTTCCTTTTCTACTAGAGTGCACACACTTTCCTTTCCAGCCACCTCTGCAGTTGGGTGGGGCCATATGACCATGCACCTGAATTCTGGCTAAGGAAATGGGGTGAAAATAATGTACACACTTCCAGGGCTGGCCCCTGGTATCTCCAACAAGTCAGCCGCAAATTTCCTCCCTTCTCTGAGGCCCACAGATTGCATGACTCCAAAGTAACAGGAGATGGTGGAGCCACAAAGAAGAAGCCTGGTCCTTCTATGATGTCAAGGAGCAGACACCTACTCACTGGCCCCAATCAACCTGCTACACACTGTCACTTATATGAAACATAAGCCTTTCTTAAGTTAAACCACTGAGATACTGGTATTTTTAGCCTATCCAGATGAACACACCTTTATATTTCTCACCTATGGTAACATCAGTGAAAAGAACCCCGGAATTTAGTTCCAGGACCTGAGATACAAATCCTGGCTCTCACTTCCTCTACATACCCCATGATCTGATCCAGAATATGGTCTATGCCCTGTCCCAACTGCATGCCTAGCACGTTCTTCTCTTTCTCATTAATTGAGTCCTCTCCATTCTTCTCTACTTCAAGATTTCTGTGAGGCCTTCTCTGACCTCCCTCCCATGCATGGTTCACTTCTTTGCTCCCAGTACAGAGTATATTCCTCCATTTTAGCATCTGTTACATTTTATTGCAAATATGTGTTGAGATGTGTTTCTACAGACTGAGTCCTTGAATCCACAAACAATTCCTTTGGGATCTCTGACTTTCAGGATTTAGTTACATCGTGTGGCACATAGCAAAAAATAAATATATATTAAAGGAGTGTTTTCACCTATGACATTAAGTGAGTCACTTATTTCTTAAGTCTATAAAATAAAATTTTACAGAATTGTTGTGATGACAAAATAACAAGTGTGATTTGTAGATTATAAACAGATTCTAATGGTAATGTGTTTATTCTGTTTTGTAGGCCCTTTCTAATCTTTCCAGTCGAATCCAACTTAATGCTCTGAGGTAGTTCTGTCCAGTAGAAATATAATGCAAGCCACATACATTATTTAAACACTTCAGTAGCCATATTAAAAAGTTAAAAGAAGTAGGAGAAATAAATTTTAATAATACATTTGGCCCAGTATATCTAAAATAATTGTTTATTAGCTATTTTACATCTTGCTAATTAAGTCCTCTAAATCTGGTGTGTATGTTACAACACCCCTCCATTTGGACTGTGACTGGTGGCTCACGCAAATTGGACAATGCAGCCTCAAGGCCTAATTCAGTCTTGGTGAAGTCAACCTGACTACCCCTCATTTAGAATTAGTGACTCCTCCTCAGCACTCTCTCCAGACCCTTATCAACACCCTCGCTATCTTGAAACCTAGAAGGTGAACTCCTTGAGGAATTCCAGACCTTTGTCTCAAGAAATCGCTCTCACAACGACTGTCGGGATGTAACGAGCGGTTATTAAATGTCCAGGTAACTAACGAACCGGGTGCAAAGGGCCCCACGGGAGGCCGAGGGGCCTGGACAGGAAAATGGTCAATCAGGGAGAGGGCGCGGGCAGGCGGCCGCGGCAATCCTGACGGCTGGGCCCGCGGCGTTCCGCGGCGGCGGGCGCCGAGGTGCGGGGCTGGGCTGGCCCGGGCTCCGGAGCCGCGGCCCCCCCGTCCCCGCCCCCTCCCCCACTTCGCGGCCGCGGCTGCGGCCGCCGCCGCCGCCGCCGAGCCCCGGAAGCGGGCGGGGATTTCCTGTGCCCGCCCCGCCCGCGCCCGCGCCCGCCGGCCGCCGTCTCCGCCTGTCGCTAGCTCCGCGGCCGCCCGGCTCCGACGAAGCGAAGGGCGGAGGGGAGGGGCAGGCAGCGCCCGGGAGGGAGGCACCCGGACGCAGGCCAAGCCGACCCGGGTGAGTGGGGCCGGGCCGGAGGGAGTCATGGCTCGAGGGAGGGACGCCCGGCTTCCCGGGGCGGCGAGTGGGGTTGGTCACCCGGGGGGGCAGGGGGGAGGGTCGACGCGGCCTCCTGGTCGCTGCCTTTCCTGGGGTCGGCCCCACTGACATTCTGTGCCCGCCCCTCGCCTGTCTTCCCCGTCCCCAGCGTCGCTCTCAGGCCCCGCGGGTTCCCGCCGCTGTCACTGCGCGCAGGTTACCCTGTGGCTCCTTTTTCTTCATTTGCTCCTGCCCCAGTTCACGGGAAACCTGTTTTCTGACCTCACTTCCCCGCTCCAGCTCTGCCTCTCTCAGGTTCTCTGAAATCTGAGCCTCTCCAGGGGCACAGTGACTAGGAGGGAAGAAGCAACCTTACTCTAGAACGGGCGCCCGTCCCGCCCAAGCCCCGCCCGGGGCAGGGGCTAGGCTTCTCTGACAGCGCGACTGTCCCTGTGCCCTTGGGCTTCTCATTTCAACAGCATAGCCCTTTCTCTGTCCAACAGCACTCCTGCAGAAGTTGGTTTCTTCTGCCATGCCCCCCTGAAGAAAAGGGGAAAATGAGAGCCCTAAAACCCTAACTCCTGTAGGCCTGGGATCATCCTGGAACCGGGAGAAACCAGGTTAGAGCTGACACCTTAACTGCCCAGGTGTTGGTTCTGAGAGAGCCAACATCTTAGCAGATACAGTCAGAGGACAACTACCTGCCGCTTCTTGTGCTGAGATTTCTGCTAGCACTTCCACAGGTTTTCTGTCAGTACTATGGACAGGCTCACATCTGGCCTGGGATAGAGGCTTCCTATCAAGGGATTCTGCTGCTAGGGAGATAAAGAAATGGGTTTGAGACAGGTGTCCAGATATTTAACTAGAGATAAAGCCCAGAGGGAGGACTTTTGAAGGGAGCTAGAGAATAAGGAAGACTACTGGTGAAGGGGGGAATCCATGCTTTACATTTTAAAAATGAAGTGAATACAGGGGCTGGAATTCAGAATAGAGAGCTAAAATGGAACTTCCCCTTTATTGCTTTATTGGGAATTTTCCTTTCTCACGAGAAATCTCTGAAAAGGAAACCTCCTAAGCTGGGAATCAGTCCAGAATGCTCCCATGAGGCCCTGAGACATCTATGGACTTCCGAGATGAAAAGGG